>NW_022103900.1:41832224-41834742 GCF_000313985.2 Echinops telfairi
CATCCAACACCCATTCCTGTTTAAGACACTCAAGAAGATAGGAATGGAAGGAAAATTCCTCAATATTATACAAGCTATATATGAAAAACCAATAGCCAATGTGGTAATCGATGGAGAAAAGACAAAAACACCCCACTGAAAAGGGGGACCAGACAAGGTTGCCCCTTGTCCCTATTTTTATTTAACATCATACTGGAGGACCTAGCTAACAACATAAGGTAAAGAAAAGACATCAAAATATTTGTCTGGGGAAGGAAGAAATGAAACTCTCATTATTCACAGATGATATGATTTTAGATATGGAAAATTCCAAAAATTCCACAAGGGAAGTACTGGAAGCAATAGAGGAATATGGCAGAGTGGCAGGATACAAGATCAACAAACAGAAGTCTATCAGACTGCTATACACATTGGGCAAGGCCACAGAAGAGGGTATCAAAAAGGTAGTGCCCTTCACAATAGCCAAGCACAAATTGAAATATCTAGGGGTACACCTGACTAAAAAAATGAAAAGATTTGTATGAGGAAAACTACAGAACACTATTACAAGAAACCGAGAGTGACCTCCACAAATGAAAGAATATCCCATGCTTATGGATTGGAAGACTCAATATAGTAAAGATGTCAGTTCTGCCCAAGGTAATATATAAGTTCAATTCTATCCTGATACAGTTACCATCATCTTTCATCAAATAATTGGAAAAACTGATTACCCATTTCAAACGGAGAGGGAAGAAGCCCAGAATTAGCACAGAACTCATCAAGAAGAAGGACAAAGTGGGAGGGCTTGATTTACCTGACTTTGGCACCTATTATATAACCACAGTGGTCAAAACCGCATGGTACTGGTATAATGACAGATATTCAGACCATGGAAAAGAACTGAAAACCCAGAAATAAAATCACCAGCATACAGACAACTGATCTTTGGTAAGGGCCCCAAAAATGTCAAATGGGAAGCGGATACCCTCTTCAACAAGTGGTGCTGGAAAAAATAGGTATCTACCTGCAAAAAAAATGAAGCAAGACCCTTACTTCACTCCATGCACAAGAATAAACTCAAGGTGGATCACAGACCTTGAGGTAAACCCCCAAACTATTAGGGCCATAAATGAGGGAATTGGGGAAAACTTTAGAACTTTGGTGCATGGAATACATAGGCTATCAGAAATAGGGAAGGACACAAATACAGATGAGCCACAGATTGACAAGTGGGATATCTGAAGATAAAACACCTGTGTACATCGAAAGAATTCACCAAGAGAATAATAAGAGAGCCCGCAGAGTGGGAAAACATCCTTAGCAATGACACATCAGACACAGGCCTTATTACTAAAATCTATAGTACCCTGCTAGCTTAGAATAAGAAAAAAATGAATTGCTCACTGAGCAGGTGGGCATAGGACCTGAACAGAAGTTTCCCAGGGGCAGAAATCCAAATGGCCAATAAACATATGAGAAAATGTGCCTAATCATTAGCCATAAGAGAAATACAAATTAAAACATAGCCCAATTAAAAAAATCAGAAAGTAACAAGTGTTGGAGGGGCTCTGGAGAGGTAGGAACTCTTGTCCACTGCTGGTGGACCTGTAGGTATGTACAACCATTATGGAAATCAATTTGGCAATATCTAAAACAGAAGGAAATTTAGCTATCATACAACTCAGCAATTCCCCCTATGGGGCATATGCCCAGGAGAAGCAAGAAACAAACCAGAGCCAGACATTTGTGCTCCAGTGTTCATCATGGTGCAGTTCACCATCACAAGGAGTTGGAAACAACCCAAATTTCCATCAACAGATGAATGGATTAAAAAACTGTGGTACATACATACAATGGAATACAACACATCCCTAAAAGCAGTGATGAACGCATGAAGCATATCGCCGCATGGGAAGAACCGTAGGAAATTATGCTAAGCAAAGTAAGCCAAGCACAAAGGGACAAGTACAACATGAGTCCGCTGAGGTAAGCTTAAAAATGCATATGGGGCATAGGGAAAAAGCTGATGTACACATACATTCCTGGGGTGAGGTCCAGGTAGTATGGAAGGGGCCAGACCCAATCCAGGGATACATATGGCAGCCAACTAAAAAGGAGGGGAAAAAGAAAAAAAAAAAGGAGAGACAAGGGGAGGGTATTGTTTATATCTCCATAGGAGAGGGAGCGATGGACCAGACTTCAATTCGGTGTGCCAAGACGAGAATGCAGCATACCAGCATGAAGCAGTGAACCAACAGAGAAGTCTTCAGTGCTGGCCCCAATCCCAACCACGTGCCCCTACCCCCTCAACCCCCCCACCCCACCGCCTTCCCCCTTGCAGAAGAATTCACTTCAGAGGACAGCCCTGAAGCTACAGCTCAGGGAGAGGAACACTTCTGATCAGAGCACACAGGACCCAACGAAGAAGGAAGGAGAGAGAGTGGAACACATCCTGGCCCAACAAGTCCCGAGGATGATATTCCTGCTGGGAGCAGCCAATGCACAGAGAGGACCATAGGACTGGCTCCATCACGAG
>NW_022103900.1:41834842-41842290 GCF_000313985.2 Echinops telfairi
GTAGGAACTCTTGTCCACTGCTGGTGGACCTGTAGGTATGTACAACCATTATGGAAATCAATTTGGCAATATCTAAAACAGAAGGAAATTTAGCTTTCATTCAACTCAGCAATTCCCCCTATGGGGCATATGCCCAGGAGAAGCAAGAAACAAACCAGAGCCAGACATTTGTGCTCCAGTGTTCATCATGGTGCAGTTCACCATCACAAGGAGTTGGAAACAACCCAAATTTCCATCAACAGATGAATGGATTAAAAAACTGTGGTACATACATACAATGGAATACAACACATCCCTAAAAGCAGTGATGAACGCATGAAGCATATCGCCGCATGGGAAGAACCGTAGGAAATTATGCTAAGCAAAGTAAGCCAAGCACAAAGGGACAAGTACAACATGAGTCCGCTGAGGTAAGCTTAAAAATGCATATGGGGCATAGGGAAAAAGCTGATGTACACATACATTCCTGGGGTGAGGTCCAGGTAGTATGGAAGGGGCCAGACCCAATCCAGGGATACATATGGCAGCCAACTAAAAAGGAGGGGAAAAAGAAAAAAAAAAAGGAGAGACAAGGGGAGGGTATTGTTTATATCTCCATAGGAGAGGGAGCGATGGACCAGACTTCAATTCGGTGTGCCAAGACGAGAATGCAGCATACCAGCATGAAGCAGTGAACCAACAGAGAAGTCTTCAGTGCTGGCCCCAATCCCAACCACGTGCCCCTACCCCCTCAACCCCCCCACCCCACCGCCTTCCCCCTTGCAGAAGAATTCACTTCAGAGGACAGCCCTGAAGCTACAGCTCAGGGAGAGGAACACTTCTGATCAGAGCACACAGGACCCAACGAAGAAGGAAGGAGAGAGAGTGGAACACATCCTGGCCCAACAAGTCCCGAGGATGATATTCCTGCTGGGAGCAGCCAATGCACAGAGAGGACCATAGGACTGGCTCCATCACGAGATACATCACTCACTGACTCATAGCGCTATGGAGGACAACACTGGAGACACAGTGTGGGTGTTGTGCCCAATCTGACCCCACCACACCCAAGAGAAACACTAAGGGCATACAACAGAGCAGCAAGGGGAGCAAAGCAGTGAAGTTCCCAGGGAATACCAAAAATAGACTTCAGGGCCAGGGCATGGCACCTTATCAGACTCAACTGGAAAACACTCCTAAAGGTCAACACACAGACCTGGAGCTATTTATAGGTTTTATTTTTGTTGCTGTTGTTATTATTGTTTTGTTTTTTTCATTTTAATTTGTCTTGTTTTGTGCTTTGTCTTTGTTTTCTCTGGATGTCTATCTAGATAAGATAGGCAGGATAAACAATCTGGTGGAGAAAACTGGGAACGACGGTTCTGGGGGGACAGGGACAGGGAGAGGGGGAGGAAAGGAAGCAGGGTGCCAACAAACCCAGGAAAAAGGGAACATCAAGTGATCTAAAATCAATGGTGAGGAGGGCATAGGATGCCTGGTGGGGCTTGATCAAGGGCAATGTAGCTGAGAGGAATTACCAAAACGCGAATGAAGGCTGAAGATGATAGTGGGACAAGAGGAAAGTAAAAGGAAATAGAGGAAATAGAGGAGGCAAAGGGCATTTATAGAGGTCTAACTACAGGCATGTACATATGTAAATACATTTATATATAGTGATAGGGCAATAGATCTAGTGCATATATTTATCGGTTAAGCATTAAGGCAGCAGAAGGACACTGGGCCTCCACTCAAGTCCTCCCTCCACGCAAGGACACTTTGCTCGACATTGGGCCTCCACTCAAGTCCTCCCTCCACGCAAGGACACTTTGCTCGACATTGGGTCTCCACTCAAGTCCTCCCTCCACGCAAGGACACTTTGCTCGACTAACCTGGCATTCTGGGATGCTCTTCCAGTTGATTGTTTTATTTCGTTTTTCTTTATCTTTGCTGACTTTCTTTCTAGTTGATTGATCTTTGCTTAAAAATGATATGTTAATGTCTACTAGTATTATTTTGTTATGGTCTATTTGTGCCTTCTTTTCTATGAGAGTTTGGTTAATGTATTTTGAAGGTCTTTCATTGGTGCATTGAGAATTTTTAGTTATGTTTCCTCCTTCCGTTTAGGCTTTCATCATTATATAACGGCCTTCTTTGTTTCTCATTATGGCTTTTACTCTGATATCTATTTTGTCAGAAATTAACATTGCTACTTCTGCATTCTTTTTGCTACCATTATATATTTCCATCCTTTGTTTTGTAATCTATATTTGTCTTTATATCTAAGATTTATTTCTTGTAAACAGCATATTAAAGGCTCAAGTTTTCTTATCCATTCTGCTTTCTTATCCATTCTGCTAATCTTTGTCCTTCTCTCTTTTTAAAAAAATCTTCCTCTCTTAAGTGGTAAATCCAATCCACTAAAAGTCACTGTTATTGATAGGTAAGGATTTATTGCTGTTGTTTTGTTATATGGTTTTTATGATATTAGTGGTTTCATTGTTTATGATGTTTTGTGGTGCTTTTTTGTTTATAGATTTTCTTGATGACAATTTCTTTTCCTTTGTTTATATTTTACTATTTAACAGGATTGTATGACTTTTGTCTTTTTGTTTTGTTGAGGTTTTATTTTTTTCTTTGAGGTTCATTTCTATTTTGTACTTTTCTAATTCCATAGTTTGTTGTCTTTTCTGAATGACTAAATATCTTCTTCTCTGTTCTATTATTTATTATCTACTCTGTTTCCTCTATTTTTTGTTATTGTATTAATTAAGAAAATATTATCTGATAATTTTGGCTCATATAATTGCTTCACTTTGTGTATTGCTTAAGTAGGATAGTTTCTCAATAATAATGTCTTATGTGATGATTTTAGTTTGTTGTCTGTTATATATATATCTAAATAACTAATTTTAGTGTTTTTTGAAAGGATGGTCTTGTTTTTACAAATTTGTTTAGTTTTTCCTTTTCTGAAAATGATTATATTTCTCTCTCATATTTGGGTGATATTTTTCTGGATATCAGATTTTGGGTCAGCAGTTCTTTTCTTAAAAAATCTGGAATATATAAATCCATTGACTTCTTGCCTGCATGGTTTTGATAGAAAAATCTGAAGTTACCCGAATTGGTTGGCCTTAACATGTAATTATTTTTTATTCTTCTGTTGTTTTCAGGATTGCTTCATTTTCTTGGATGTTAGAAAGTTTGACTATGATGTATTGTAGTGATTTTTATTTGGCGAACAATTCTGCAGAATCTGCCTTCTGTTTTGTGTATTTTAAATGACTGTTGGTGTCAATACCTCACCTGAAACTACCAAGGTAATTGGTAGAGATTTCTGCTCCTCAGAACTCAGGCTCCTGTGTCCTGTGGACTTTTTCAAAAGTTTCTTTTCAGAGGGATTTACAGAGGCTTTGACTATGTGGCCATATTGGATTGAACCACCCCTCCCCAAAAAAATATTTTTCTAATTTTTTTTTGGTGTGTGTGTGTTGTCAATGGTCTCTTTGTTCTTTTTCTTGTTTTTGCTGATGAAGATCAAGGGTTGTAGCCTTTAGTACAGATTAAGCTTTATGTAAGGAAGGGCAAAATACTCACAACCGAACCAATAGGTCACATCATGATAAATGGAAGAAAGGGTGAAGTTGTCAAGGATTTTGTCTTGCTTGGATCCACAATCAATGCTCATGGAAGCAGCAGTCAAGAGGCAGAAGACCTATTGCATTGAGTAAGTCTGCTGCACAAGACCTCTTCAGAGTGTGGAAGAGCAAGGATCTTATTTTGAGGACTAAGGTGAACCTGACCCAAGACATGGTATTCTCCATTGATTCATATGCTTGTGAAAGGTGGACACTGAATAAGGAAGACCATAGAAGAATCGATGCATTTGAATGGTGGTGCTGAAGAAGACTATAGAAAGTACCATGGACTGCTAAAAGGACAAACCAACCTGTATTGGAAGAAGTAAAGCCAGAGTGCAAGGATGGCAAGACTTTGTCATATACTTTAGCTTATTTTTTCCAATACAGATCGGTTTGTCCTTTCAGCAGTCCATGTTGCATTGACACAGTGGCTGGATCAATGGACTCATGCATGAGAATAATGGTGAGGACGGTGCAGGACCATGCAGTGATTTGTTCAGTTGTGCATAGGGTTGCTATGGGTTGAAGCCATCTCAAAGGCACCTACTAACAGCAGCATAGTCAATAGTACTTTGTTTTACTCTTGAGCAGTGCTTACCTGGCTTGGTTTCTGGGTGATGCTGTCTTATGTCATTGTCTGACTGTTATCTGGTGTCATTGGCTTTCTACCTTAAGGACGTCCTTAACATTTCTTGTAGGACTGGTCTTGTGATTATGCATGCATTTAACTGCTGTTGGACTGGAGATGTCCTAATTAATCCTCATTTTTGAAAGATAATTTGTTGGAAATATATGAACTCAACTCACTGCCATTGAGTCAATGCTGACGCATACTGTTCCCCTGTGGGTTTCTGCGTCTCTAACTGGTTACTGGAGTACAAAGATGAGACTTTCTGCCATAGAGCTGCTGGCTGTTGGTGGCTTTGAACTTCTGACCATGCAGATCCCAACCTCATATGTAACCCCCATGCCACCAGGACTCCAGCATATATCTATATATATACTTCACTTCACTTCCAACTCATATTAATCCTATGTAAAACAGAATGAAATGGTTTCTATGAGCATTGACTGTTGATCCAAGCAAGATGAAGTCCTTGACAATTTCAATATTTTCTCCATTTATCATGATGGGACCTACTGGTCCACGAGTAAAGATTTTGGTTTTCTTACATTGAGCTGTAATCCATACTGAAGGCTGCAATCCTTGATCATCATCAGCAAGTGCTTCAAGTCCTCCTCACTTGAAGCAAGCAAGGTTGTGTCATCTGCACATCACAGGTTGTTAATAAGCCTTCCTCCAATTCTGATGCTGCATTCTTCTTCATATATTCCAGCTTGTCAGATTACTTGTTCAGTATATAGATTGAATAATAATGGTGAGGGGACAAAACCCTGATGCATATTTTTCTTGATTTTAAACCATACATTATTTCATTGTCTGTTCACACACCTGCCTCTTGAGCCATGTACACAGGGACAGAACTAAGTGTTTGGAATTCCCATTCTCCTTAAGGCTGTCATTTGTTATAATCCACACAGTCGAATGTCCTTAAAAAGTCAATGAAGCACAAGTGAATTTTTTTTCTGGTATTCTCTACTTTCAACCAAAACCCATCTGACATTAGGAATGCTATCCCTTGTTCTGTGTCCTCTTTAGAATGTAGTCTGAGCCCATGGCTGTTCCCTGACAATGTACTGCTGAAACCATTGCATGTGATATTAGTTCTGTTGTTCTATAATTTGTACATCCTGCTTGGGGTCAATGTTCTTTGGGATGGGTACAGATATAAATCTCTTCGAGTCAGTTGGCTAAGTTTGTCTCAGCGGGAGTATAGTCAAAATGGCCCTTAGAAGCAAGGGTGGTGAGACTTGGTTTTACATACTTTGGATATGTGATCAGGATAGACCAGTTCCTGAAAAAGGATATCATGCCAGGTGAAGCAGAGGTTCAGCAAAAAATGAAAAAAAATTCCTCAACTTGATGGACTGACATCATGGCTTCAACAATAGGCTCAAGCATAACAGTATTTGTGAGAAGGTGCGGGACCTGGCTTCCTTCTGTTGCGCAAATTATTGCTATGAATGGGAATGGACTGTATGCCACTTAACAGCAGAAACAATGCAGAAAGGTCATGCCTTCTTGTGGCAATACGCACATGTCTCACATAAATTGGTTTTCCATTGTAGTCAACGAACCCTGCTGTTGAAGACTTGAAACTCATATGCAGAGCAAAGAGACAAGCAGACAGGCTGTACTGTAGAGCTGAGGCATGAGATATGTGCTTATTTCACATGCTCGAGTGTCGGCTTGGAAAAGCTGTCTTCTAGGTTTTCAGATGTTTTCTCTTGTCTGCCTTCACAGGCATTTCATTTCATTCATTTATTTATTTATTTTTGAGCCAGACAACTGCCACTGACCATTTGGTCACATAAGCGAGGATTACAAGTATGGTGGGAACCTGGTGGTTGTGAGTGCTGGCTATGTCACACTGGGGTGAACATCTAAACATTATGACCCTTTGTCTTCGCAGCTATAAGATCAGAACAACATTTCTCCCATGGGCTTCTATGAGCACCTACAGGCATAATCCAGGTATAGCACTTCCCCAGGGGTCAGAACCAACCACAAATCCAGCATATCAGTGTGATTTGTACAGGACACACAGAAAGGAGGGAAGGACCAAAGCCACACATAAGATAGGATCATAGTCTCATTTTCAGACAAAGCTATTAACTAGCATGAAACAGAAACTCCATTTGAGAAAGTGATTTTCCCTGCCTGTCCTCAGTTTCTGGCCAGGGTTAGTGGTCTAAGAAAGTAGCTGTTCATTCCTGTGGCTGGTGGTCCAATTGGCACAGACCATGGATTCTGGGTTTAGTTTGTCTTGGTGAGTGGAGCATGTACCTCCCTCTGTGACAGGAATGGGCCTGTGTTCTCTTTGGACAGCTATGGTCTGAGGCATCGGTTTACTGTTGGTGCAAATTTGAATTTGGTCATTGGAGAAGGGTGAGAAAATTTTGGTAAGTTGTAAGCATCAAATTATGTTCGATGGGTCTTATTTGCAATAGAAATGTCATAATCTACCAAGCCACTCCTCTTCTTAGTACTATAGTCTTATAATATCCAAATTCTATTCATCTGAACTACTGTATGAGATTTTCAAGGGATAAAAAAAGACTAGGCATCAAGTACAAAATAAAGTTCCTAGGCTAAGAAAGTGAATTGTTTGTGCTGCTGCACATCCTAACAACCTAATTAGAAGTACGGTTAAACTGCTATTACTACAAAGTCAGAGCCACACTTGTAAGGTTAGGGTTCTTAAAGGTAAGACGTCTGGGGGTGTAAGCAGATAAACAAAGCCTTGTATTTTGTCACTTTGGTGCTTACTTTCATAGTGACAAATCCTCTGCTGCTCCATGTGAAAAATAGGGCATCTGAACAATTAGATTATCACTACCCTAGACTTGCCAGATTTTGATAGGATGTCAACCATAGTATAATTTAAACCAATTTAAAAGGTGATCCAGGGACATGTAAATATAAGGACTTTGTGGGAAAATTCCATTTATTTCCATTTTAAGGCCTTGTACAATATAGAAGATGTGTGTGTATTTATACATCTGCAAAAGGGATTCAAAATGCTGGGGAAATTCTATAAATTTTTCCATTACCATGAAATTTCCTTCATACCATGTGAAAACATACAGCGTTAAGTAAAATTAGGAAATAAGATTTTGTAAAAAGTTTCTCTTAATTTTCTATGCTAGTAGGATGTCATCTAATGTCTCAACTTTTTAAGCAAAAGCAATGCAATTCCTGTTTTTATA
>NW_022103900.1:41843985-41873871 GCF_000313985.2 Echinops telfairi
TTCATGAGGGAGGGGGCGGGGTGGAGGGGGGGAATGAGCAAATGATATTAAGGACTAAAGTAGGGGGTAAATGTTTTGAGATTGATGAGGGCAACAAATGTACATATGTGCTTGACTCAATGGATATATGTATGGACTGTGATAAGAATTGTACGAGCCCTCAGTAAAATAATTAAAAATAAATAAATAAAAGTGGATTGATACAACAAATCTAGCCAGAAAGCCTCACACAATGGGGACACTAGTCTTTGGCCACAGAAGATAGAGGAGAGCTTTGGTCAAAGGCTAGGCAAGAAGAAGGTGACGATGTTTAGAGGTTAATAGAAACTTCTTGGTCCTCCCATGGCCTGGATTTATAATAATGAAATGGGGCAGGTGGCTACCACCCAAGAAGGGTTCACGGTCTGCTCTTCACAGCCAACAGTTTGGATTAGCAGAGATACTAGCTATGGATGAGAGACATCTGGACCAGGTGTGGGGACAGATGGTGAGTGTTGTGCACATCCTTTGACCACCTGTAGTAGTTGAGACTATAGTTTGTTTGGTTTTGTGCTTCATTGTAAGGGAAGTAGGACTCTTGTTGTTGTTAGCTACTCTTACGTTGTACCCTGACTAATGGCAACGGAGTGAAACACCGCCCGGATTCACTTGTGGATTAGTGTTGTGATCCATGGGCGCTCATTAGCTGCTTTTTTGAAGTCGATTAGGCAAGCTTTTCTTCCTAGGCAGTCTCAGTCTGGAAGCTCCATTGAGACCTGTCCACTATCACAGAAGCATGGAAGCCTCTGCTAACAGCATAGATGGTGGCAGTGCATGTGGAACTCAGGGCTCTCATCTGAGAATTCTGGTGAGAAGTTGAGAATTCTGTTGCAAAACCACCTTACTGCAAAGAAGCAATGCACCTTAGTGGCACAAAGCAGGCTGTCATGGGTGCTGGGGTCTCTGCAGGCCCACTCCCGAGTATGTCACATGGCACTTCCTACGCACAGAGAGGAGGAATAATGTGCTGGAGTATCTACGTGGGCAGAGAATGGCACATTTGACGTTTAGACAATTGTTGGCTAACGTTTGCTGGTCCCTTCATGCTGTTCGTAAAAGAGTCTTGGGCAGATGACTTGACTTGCCCAGGACTTCCTTGATCAAAGTGACAGAGCCAGGCATCCTGCTGGAATTCCTCACCACTGTGCCTGTCACTCTTAGTACATCTTCCCCCGAGGATTGCTTTCTTAGGACAGCAAGCTTGCTTTCTACATTTACCCTCAGATGCCTCAGGGAGCTTTGTCCTAGAAATCATTTTCTTAGAAATATTTCAATTCTAAGAACATATTTCAATTTCAATGGTATCTACTGTCCTTTATGCTTGCTTATAGCGAGCATTTCCTACTCTTTCCCAAATAATTAACCCTCAGTTAAACTCCTTGTGTTTACTTTTATAAACACACCAGAAATATGCACGATGATTCTTCCTACGACTGAGGAATCCCTCTGCCCTCTGCAGAGTTCCACTAAAGTGGTCTGAGCCTGCCCTCACAATGACTGGGAGGTCCAGGGTGGGTGCAAGGTGCTCTGGCTTTCACAGCATGAGAAGAAGGTTCTGGAATCCCCAAAGACCATGTGAACACCGCTGTTTTGAAGTCCAACATTCAGAACAGCTTCCTCTATAAAAACAATCTGTTACCCAGCATCCCTTCCTTCCATTGCTCACATAGTTCATCCGAAGGAGAACAGCACAACCAACACAAAGTAGCTTCTACGTCTCCACTGATGTTTTCCAAATCCTGGATACTCTATTGAAAATCTTTCATGAAAAAGGCAGAATAAAGGATCAATGAAAATGTTTTTGCGACATATGGTTTATTTGAAGTCAGTCCTGCACCCACATTACATAGTATAATTTTTATCATTCTAATCCATTCAATGAATCGTTTCAGAAACTGCTTTTATATGGATTGAAAACTACATTTCAATCATAAATTTTTCATGCTACATTATTATTCCATGAAGATGTGGTATTATCAATAAAATAATTTAAGAAAAGGCCATTTTTATTTCCCCAAGCTCAATATACAGATTTCTTTCATAATTATGAACTTAAAAAACCCGTCTCAGATGTAAAAATGTGAATTGGAATATGTAAACTCCTTGTTATACCTGAAAAATAGGAAGGAAGTTGTCAAATACTGGAAAAATCTTTTTGCCTTAAATCATCGACACGGGAAAAGCATGTTGACGGGTGGGGAGAAGGCAGGAGAGCGATGATGACGTCGGTTATTAAAGAGTTACAAAGTCAGTTGTCCAAATGCAACTGTGGGGTAGGGATTCTTTCTAGTGTGTGCGCTCTCACGTCTCTTTCGTGAGGGGGAGTCACTGAAGTAGAACCATTACTATCACCGAAGAAAGTCACTAGCTGGGCATCCACAAGCCAGTTATCTACATAGCTGTTTTGCTGATCTTATTTTTCCTGAGAAGTCACTGGTATTTAATGGAAAGATAACTAATTAGTCTTCAGATAAGGCAGTAATTTTATCTTTTTGCTTAGAGTGAGGCTTTTGCTTCCATTGGCATTCTGAAAGGTTTCTGGCCCATCTCTTCCCACCCCAGGAGTGTTCAGCCTCCTATTGCTGTTCGGGTTAGAGATACGCTGAAGGCTCACGGAACACCATCGTAGCAGCTTCCCATTTGCAGATGGAGCACTGCAGGTTCTCTGATGGTATCGTTTCACAATGGCCTATCTTCAGCAGCGTGAAACACGGGGTGCCTTTCCTTCTCAGGGCTCTTTCTGTCTTCTTTCTTTGCGGAAGAGGGTCGCAAGGGATTCCTTCTGTAGGCAATCGGAATGCAAGATCCTGTTGACTAAACCAAAGTAAGCAACCCTGATTCCAGAGAAATGGAATTACAAAGAACTTCAGCAGAGCCTTAACTTGCCAGGTAGCTTTTGTGTCAAAAGGAAGGGAATTCCTTTGGCCACCTGTCAGAAGAGAAGCCATTTCCATTGAACTAGAAAATGCTTAGCTCTTATGAGAATATTGTGCTTTTTTGAAAATTCACATATTTGCAGTCTTTGTCCTAGGGTATCAGTCTGCTTTTTCTCTGGTCCATTTGATCATTGTTTCTGGCGAACGGTACAGGAATATTAATTTAGCATAGAGATCTTCCTCCAGCTCCAGTTCCCCTGTCTCTCGGACTAAAAAAATATCTGTGCACAACTTCAAAATTCGATCCACATTTGGAAGCTCTTCAAACATGATGGAGTGAGAAATCCCACTGAAGAATTCACGGACAAACTTCCCAATCACAAGGACAACTGAAGCATATAGTCCCATGATCCTAAAGGAAAAAAAAAATGAACAGGAAGTTTTGTAGCAGCAAAATATGGTTAATAGGCTACTTCTAAAATAAAACAAAAATAGCATTTTCCATCAAATGCTAGGATGGAAGATACAATAAGCTTTCACAACTTAAAATTTCTCCCTCTTGTGGAAATAGTAACTTTTTTTTTCTGGATAAAAAAGGAATGAATATTCTTTGTTAAAAATATATATACATATAAGACTTGAACAATGAAACACAATTTTCAATCTTATATTTGAAAACAATCAGTAATAATAGTTTTATTGCTTATATTATTTATAGAAATTATAATATGCATGATGGAAATTTGACTGTACTAGAAGTACTTTTCCACCACTAGATCTTTTCACTTTAACATACTTATGTCCTGAATATTTTTTAATGAACCACAAAAATATAATTTTTGTAGAGATTCATTTTGAAAATAAAATACTGAATAGAAAAATTCTCCTGATGACATCAATTCTCGTCAATAATGGGTATAGATTTTAGCCTTATAATGTGCTTATCTGGTAAGATCTAACCTGTTATAAACTATGGTGGTCAATTGACCATATATATAAGTTTCAGAAAAGAAAAAAAATAGATAACTCTATGCTGTTTCTGAATTTAGACACTTAATAACATTAAACTATGCAACAACAATAAAATGTGCAGTAAGGAAACAAGGGAATGTGGTTTTTAGCCCTCCCTCACTATAGACACATACAAACACTTTGAACTCTTTGGGACTCTGGTTTATCAATCTTTAAAATGAAGAATCCACAAAATGCGAATTTTAATACAAAATTCACAGTCCCAAGAATATAAAAGGCTTCCCATCCATACATATCTATGACACATTCTTGTGACTATAAATTGTGAAATGAGTCCTTACCCATAGCCAGCCAGGAAACCAAGACTAGGGGGACTGACTTTGTCATTGAAGACAATTAGTTCTAAGGCTGGAGTGTCCTGGGGGAATACTCTTTTTCCAGCCAGGTCGAGAACCCACCACTCACTGTTTGAGTCAGTTGTATTGTCTCTGGACAAAATGATGCTGATATCCATGAAATTACTTTCTGGAGAAAGAAAAGATAAAGAACATAAGTTATCTTGAGAATTCAGAACATGCACAGCAGTTGTTCTCCGATGACAAACCTTGGTCACTATCTACGGCATACAGATCCAGGATGAAGAGGACAGACGGCCAGGAAGAAAACATGAATGGGAAAAGACCTCTGTAGGGGGTTTCTCTCTTTCAGATGAGATTCCATGCATTATAGCTGTATGCTCGTGGTGGACAACTTACCAGGAGAAAGTTGAAGATCCATCCTTGGGAATTTGTGCTGGTAATTCCCAACAACGAACGAGAACTATAAAAACCTAACTCACCGACTTTTGATTGAAATGGCTGATTCATTTATATTACCAGTATTTAATAAGAGGAAGATACTCTATTACAGCGGTTCTTGATCTTCCTAGTACCATGGCCCTTTAATACCGTTCCTCATGTTGTGGTGACCCCAAACCATAAAACTATTTTCATTGCAACTTCATAATGGTCATTTTGCTACTGTTACGAATTGTAATGCAAATATCTGATATGCAGGATGTATTTTCTTTTTTAAAAAAAATTTTATTAGTGACTCATACAATTCTTATCACAATCCATCCATCCATCCATCCATTGTGTCATGCATATTTGTACATTGGTTGCCATAATCATTCTCAAAACATTTGCTTGCTACTTGAGCCCTTAATATCAGATTCTCATATCCCCCCTCCTTCCCCACTCACCCATCCCTCATGAACCCTTGATAATTTATAAATTGTTATATCTTACACTATCCGACGTCTCCCTTCACCCACTTTTTTTGTTATCCATCCCTTAGGG
This sequence comes from Echinops telfairi, assembly GCF_000313985.2. NCBI lineage: Eukaryota > Metazoa > Chordata > Mammalia > Afrosoricida > Tenrecidae > Echinops > Echinops telfairi. Next base: position 41,849,213 of record NW_022103900.1, read on the forward strand.
AGGAGGTTATATGTAGATCCTTGTAATTGGTTCCCTCTTTCCACCCCAACATCTCTCCACCCTCCAGGTATCGCCACTCTCACCAGTGGTCCTGAAGGGGTCATCTGTCCTGGATTCCCTGTGTTTATAGTTCCTATCTGTACCAATGTACATCATCTGGTCTAGCCAGATTTGTAAGGTAGAATTGGGATCATGATAGTGGGAAGGAAGCATTAAAGAAGTAGAGGAAAGTTGTATGTTTCATCGTTGCTACCCTGCACCCTGACTGGCTCATCTCCTCCCCACAACCCTTCAGTAAAGGGGTGTCCAGTTGCCTACAGATGGGCTTTGGGTCTCCACTCTGCACTCACCCTCATTTACAATGATATGATTTTTTTGTTCTTTGATGCCTGATACCTGATCCCTTCGAAACCTCATGGTCACACAGGCTGGTGTGCTTCTTCTATGTGGGCTTTGCTGCTTCTGAGCTAGCTGGCTGCTTGTTTATCTTCAAGCCTTTAAGACTCCAGACGCTACATCTTTTGATTTCTGGGCATCATCAGCTTTCTTCACCACATTTGCTTTTGCACACATTTGTCTTCAGTGATCATATCGGGAAGGTGAGCACCCACTGATATGATTTTTTTGTTCTTTGATGTCTGATACCTGGTCCCTTCTACACCTCGTGGTCACACAGGCTGGTGTGCTTCTTGCAGGATGTATTTTCATTGTTACAAATTGAACGTAATTAAAGCATAGTGATTAATCACAAAAACAATATGTAATTATATCTTGTGAATATTTATTTCTAATGACAAATAAATGAAAAGTTGTCTTGATGCATGGTGTAGCAAGGGTTACAGTCTTCATGCTGGGTACTCGTATGTGGGCGTATCTGGATGTGGGCAGAGATGGATAGAGGAATGGTGTCTCAGTTCCTAAGACCATCGGAAATATGTGTTTTCTGATGATCTTAGGCGACCCCTGTGAAAAGATCGCTCGACCCCCAAAGGGGTTGCAATCCACAGGTTGAAAACCACTGCTCTATTAGTTACAAAGGGGGTTACAAAATTGCATATGATAGTGTTCCTTATCTCTATGGGGTAAATGTCATGACCATCAATTTCTGGGTGGATGGCTACTACCCTAGGAAGGGCATTGACAAGATCCATTGGAGAGATCACTTCTGGTTGGTATGACTCATGAGGCCTTACAGAAGCAATGACTTTTAATGTGGGTTTGACTGAATAAGCATGTGTGAGTTAAAAACCTTGATAACTAAAATAATCCCAAAGTAGTAATCTTCTGTCATCCCTGTTACAATGGAAGTGGACAATTCAAGTTGAACTGCTGAACATTCAAGTATATTTCGCGCTATTATTTTATTGTTCTTCTTGTAAGGAGTCAATATATTTATTATCAGAATAATTCTGCAAAAGTTATAATTGCTAGTAGAAACAAATAAGAAGACTGATTTATCATTAATTTAAGTCGCTAAAAATATTTTCAGTCAATCAGGTTCTACATCAACAAGAAGAAAAGTTCCTAGGTAACTCACACTATTAGTGAAGCTAGACAGGGTTTATGATTCTTGCAAGCCATGCCACACAGGGAGAGATAACTGGAAAAGAACTTGACAAAGTTTGGAAATGTAAAGAGTGAATAAAAGTATGATCGAAAGGCACCCCATATAGTTCTGATCATTCTTACCAGATAAAAGTTGCTTTATCGGTTTTGAGTTAGAATCACTAGGTGCTTTCACATAATATGGGTAGATCTTTTCTATAGTCCTATGCAGTAGGAGAGAAAAAGAGATGTGATTAATTTGTTTAATCAATCTAAAGTTGCTGTTCTTTTTGCTATTTTTGACCTTAAAATTAATTATGGAAGCTCTCGTCTATCTACATAAGTTGTTGTTGTTAGCTATCTTAAAGCCAATCCCCAATTCAACCCAAACACAGAAGAATGAAATGCTTCCCAGGCTTGCTCTGTCTGCACAATTGGTTGGGGATTGAACTCCTGCAATGTATATGGCTTCCAGTGGCTGATTGTCAGAGGTTGATCCCCAGGACTTTCTTCTCAGACTGGAAGCTCTGGCAAGTGTCTATGCACAAAGCACATCGGTCAGGGATCCACAAGGAAGGAGATCATTTTACTACTGGGTCACACACATCTTACTTTATGAATTTTCATTATAATCAAAACTCTCTGAAGCTGTACACATTTGCCAGGCAATTACCTGGACCCAGATGTATATACAATCTCAGCACACAAGCTAACTAAAACTGAAAGGGTTCTGAAGGGATTTTCCACATCTGTGACTTTTTTGGAAGCCAAAGGTTCGCCATTCTTGCTGGGTCCTGTCACCGTGATCAAAAGCACTGGGCACTATTCTAATTTTAAGCTTTAGGATGGAACGTCATTCCGGGGATGAGTGGGAAGAGCCTCCTGCCGGTCTGGACCCGACTCTCCACTGCTGTCACCGCAGAGCTTAGTGAGCTCGAGGACATTGTTATGTTTCCCTAGATCTGTGCTCTCCTCGAGAACGAACGGTGGAAGGTTGGATGATCATTCTAAGCCCTTCCCACTTTGTTGTTGTTGTGAGGTGCCCTGGAATGCATTTTGAAACGTAGAGACACCAGGCGACAGATTAGAACTGCTACACAGTGTTTTCTAGACTTGAAATACATCACTGTGAACATGACAGTCTGCCTGGCCCAAACCATGGCAGTCTCTCAATAACTATGGTATTCAGTCAACTAAATGCTGGACAATGAATAAGCAAGACTGACAGAAAAATGGATGCCTTTAATTTATGATGAAGTATATGAGCTCTACCATTGGCTTTTAGAAGAATGAAAAAAAAATATTGCTGTTTGAAAAAGTACAGCCAGGATGCTCCTTTGAAGTGAGGATGGTGAGACTTTGTGTCGCTTGCTTTGAATACAAGAGACCAGTAGTTGGGGAAAGACATCATGCTCAGTCTAAAAGAGGAGACTCTCAGATGGATTGACATGGGGACTGCAACAATCAGCTCAACATAACAATTGTGAGGATGGCACAGGACTAGACAGACAGAAAGAAACTGCATTTCATGCACAGGGTATTTGTATGCAGCGGTCCGAAGCCACCATACGGACAGGGAAAATCAACTTACACTGGTGTGTTGGAGCTTTCTGTGTCATTCCCAGCTATCATTTTAGCTATGTTCTCTCGAGTGATATTTTTAAGAGGAAAAGAAAGCTTATCTGTTGCTATTTCTGCTTTTGCACCCAGAGTCATATTTCTGTGAAGGAAAAACAGGAAAGAAAGATCAGTGTTTGTGGCTTTCCAGATGTCTGGAAGAGACTCAAAAATCAACAATTCTAAATGTGATGATTGTCACCATGTTGCCATTGAGTCCACTGTCATCCGTCCCAACATTTCCTTTATCCCTCATTTCTAAGTCCAGCATTGAAGACAAGTCAGCAGAACCCAGGGAGACCACCGTTTCCACTAGGGGAGAGATGAACTTGAGCAGGCAGAGCTACCGGCCAGAGTAGACTGGATTTGGTGCTCTAGTATGAATTTTAAACGCCTGCTCATATCAACCACATGACGTCAATCTCCATGGTGACTAATAGAATCTATGATTTTTACAGAATGTCCACCCAATCAAAAACTAGGCAAATGATGTAAACAGTTACTTTATAGAAGAGGATATTCAAATGGCCAACAGACACATGCAAAGATGCTTAATATCATTAGCCACCAGAGAAATGCAAATTAAAACCACGATGAGATACCATTTCATTCACACTGGAATAGCTAAGATAAAAAAACAACAATGAAAATAACACGTGTTGGAGGGGATGTGGAACACAGGACTCTGTGTCAAATGCTGGTAGGATTATAAAATGGTACAAGCACCCTGGAAGACACTCTGGTGACTCCTCAAAAATCTAGAGGTGAAGCTGCTGTAAAATCTAGTAATTCCATTCCTTGATACATGTTCTAGGCATGACACAGACATGCACACCTATGTTCAATAGTGCTATTCACCATAGCAAAAAGATAGAAGTAACCTAAAATGCCCATCAATAGTTGAATGATATGTAAAATGTGGCACAGACATATCATGAAATACTACGTCGTAATACAGAAAAATGTGTTCTCAAAACAATTTACAGTATGTGTGAAGCTGAAGCACATTATGTTGAGCAAAACAAGTCAGTTACAAAACAAAATAAAAAACAAAACACCCCCCCCACACAAATATTATATGTTCTTACCATTATGAAATGATACAAATAGGTAAAAAACAAATGAACAGAATTAACATTCATTAGGAGTTACCAGGGGTGAGGTAAGGGGTATGGAGACATGATCTCTAGGTAGACACCCTTTTTTTATAGAAATATAAAAAATGGAACCGATAAATATGGGTGAAGTTCACACAGCATGACTGATGTAACTTATATCAACAAGATAGACACAGGGAAGAGGGATGAATGATGGGTAAATGCTGGATTGTGTATAGATTTACAGCAGTAATGATAACTAAAAAGGGGGGAGGTGTACACATTCGATTCTCGGTTTGGAGTTTAGGACCACAGTCTTCAGGAGCAATCTAATCGATGAGTATAACATAGTTCATAAAGTTTATCTACTTCCCAGTATGTTGATAAGTGTCTGAGGCCTTAACATGTCAAAAGTAGCCATCTAAGACACAGCTATTTTTCTGTATTCTTCTGGAACAAGACAGAAAGGAGGAAACCCAAGAATCAGTGAAGCAAATGGACTATAGGGCTAACAGATACACACGCCACTGGCTCCTCCTCTTCTTGAGAAGAATTAGATCATTCTTGGCTGTCACTATTGAATGGTGTGATCAAGAGCACAATAGATGAATCCTGATAAAATAGGGAGAACATGTATTTGAACTTCAAAGTCTTAATGTATCTAGACCTGCTGGCCCTTTTGAAGCTGAATGAGTCCCCAAGACTGTGACCCCGGATTACCCTTCAAATCATAAATGGAAGCTATCTTCTGATGACACCTTTAACTAAGTGACAGCTACATACACGGAGTCAGGATTGCTGTCTTGCATTTCTTTGGAAGGACAAAAACAAAAAGCCCCCCAAACCCCACGATATAACACCAGAGAATCCACAGCCATGTTAGAGCAAAGTAGAATTGAGCTGGTTGGGCGGAGTGGGAGGTGGGGGGTCAAGAGATCAGGTCGGTTGAAGTGAAGTCACTAGAGCAGCAATCATGAGAATGTGGACACGATGTGAAGAATGTCACAAATGTGACTGATCATTATGTCTCGGGAGCAGAAAGGTGAGCTTGGTTTTATTATGCATATTTTCACCAGAAGGAAAATAAAAAAGTGCAACAAAGAAAATGTTTGATCTGAATATTTTTTAAATGTGTGTGTGTGTGTGTCTTTTTAACTATTTCCGGGGTTTTGTTTTTGTGCCTCTTCAAAATAGAAGGCAATGTAAAATTTCGACCGGATAATGTAAACTTGACGAGAAGCGTTTGGAACATTTAAAGGGAGAAAAGTACGATGTTATGAGGAGATCTTTAAACTCTGAACAACCCATTCAAAATAATGAGTGTTTCCTGTTCTCCCTAGACTTTGGAGAAGGCTTCCTTCTGCACTTCTCAGAGTGCACATTCTAGTGCCAAGTTAGAATGTGCTGCCCTGGACTCAAGGGAACTGTGAGCCACTGCCCTGTGAGCTCGCTTCCTGGGCGGCGTCATCAGAAGGTGGGAAAGGAGACTAAGGCAATCCCCTGCCTCTAGCAGTGGGGGGCCTCCTGCTTCGTCAAAAAAGACTGGATTTGGGGATGTACCTTTTGGAAACAAACTTTTCTAAGATATGCTCTGTATAAACAAGAGAAGTTGGACGCAGTGGCTGCAGGCTAGCCAAGGACTTGGGTTTGGTGGGAAGGAATCTTCATCAGTCCTCCCCCTTTGAGCACTATTAACGCTCGTATTGATCTTCCCGTCAGACCTGGGGAACAGATCTGTTGGAAGGATAATAGCGAATGTCCGGTTTATGGATGCTGCAAGTGCGTCATTCTGAAGCTCAAACTTGAACTTTTAAAGGAAATCTTACAATTGACCCAGAATCACGGCTTTTTCCTCTGTCGCTCTCTGGTCCATAGAAGTGATTGCTACCTTCTCTTCAAAAATGGAAATTACTAGTAGAAAGGGATTCTAAGAAGTCCTTAGTATTTTTTATTTTTTGTACATGATCATTGATCAATTCATTGTTTGATATACAAAAATATTAACTTAAAATGGAAATGTCCCATTGTTATAACAATGAAAATAAAAGACATATTAATCTAATTTTGCTCACCTGATATCTTCCCACCCTTCCACCCCAGGCTTAGATTGGTTAAAAGGAGAAATTATTCATAGAACTGTGGTAACTACCTTTGAATACTCCATGAAAAAACAACAGAGAAGCTACTGCTAGGGTTCCGGAGTTCTTCCATCATTTTCTTCTTACTGGGAGGGCTGATGGTCCACAAAGAATTTGAGTTTCCTTCCAGCTCTGCTACCGTGACATCTTCTCTTTCATAATTTTCCAGAAATTGCATAGCAGCCTGCATGGACCCAGACCCACAGACATCACATACGTGCTGCATAAAGAAAGCAATTACTCTACCTTTTAACTGACTGTCTGGAAAGCATTTCCTGTGAAAGGGAACATTGTCTAATTGATTACCCTGAGTATCCTGCGCACTAGTTTTAAATCCCTCCCCACAGGCGGGGCAACTATTAGTCGTATGTAGTCGTATGGCTTCATTGTAGTCTAACTGTTGCTATCACCAAATAAACTACAGAATCTCTCCAAAGGAAAGAGGAAAACTCGGACATTAACGGAGCATTTCCACTCTTTGATAAGTAGGACAATTATCAACTTCTGGGGAGCCTTCCTCTAATGTCAAATGCAAAATTGAACCCAGCAGGACACAGTAGCCCTGATCATCTCCAAGGTTACCTTCGACTCGACGTTGTGAGCTATGTGCTGGTAACCTTACGAAAGAGAGCAGCATTGGATCATTTTCTCTAAATAAAAAGTACTATTTCTAAAACAAAGTCTAATTATGAAAATAATGTTATACCATGAAATGTTTGGAATATAGAGAAAACGATAATACCACCTACAATGCCACTACCAAATTACTGTGTTTTAAGGAATTATATAGTTTATAGAATTTGTGGTGATGATTTTATTTTTACACTATAAGTCATTAGGAAAGTCTTTTCACACACCCATTCACTCTCACTGTCATCCAGTTGATGCTGGCTCATAGAAGCCCTGTAAGGACAGGCTAGAACTGTCCCTGTGGGTTTCCAAGACTAAACCTTTAGAGGAGTAGAAAATGTACAAATCTTTCTCCTGGGAAGTGGCAGGTGGTTTCAAACTGCTGACCTCATGATTAGTACCCCAACCACTAAGCAACCAGGATGCCCCTTTATACATCATAGCATCTAAATAACACAAAAAGTGTAAGCCCTGCCTTCTCCCACAATGACCACTTTAGGGTAGCCAGTACCCTGTCCCTCATGGACACTGTAGGTAATTCAATAAATTCCCATTTGTTGAATCTTCAAAATGCTTCCAATTTTCACTAATATAGAGAATGTTTTAATATAAAACACCTACATTTAGTTTTTGCACATACTGACTTGCTTCCTTGGGGTAGATTCCCACAGTAGGTGTACTGTGAAACAATCTCTGTTGAGCTTATGCTAGAATGTTCTGAATTAAAATTATGTTTAGCAACATTTACATCTAATAGTTTAGCTATAACTTTTCAGATGCTACAACTGATTAATGGTGAGGAACCTGCTGACTATGTGTGATACGTGCTAAAAAGCCCTTCTTCCCGCCACCACAGCCCTTGGCAAAAGAACCGATAATACAACAATCCGTTAGCTCACCTAGATGAAAGGTCTTCATTAGAGAGCCACTATATGCATTTACTTACTGTGTCCTTAGAAAAAGAACCCATAAATTTTCCAAACGTGGTTTGGTTCATAACTTTTAGCTGGCTTTGTTGGGCACTCATGGTGAAAATTGGCTGGAAAAGAAAGGTGCATGGTATTGTCAATGGTTCTGGAGTCTCCTCTGAGTCTGGATGAACTGAAAAGTATTTACATGGTATAGTTGTATAGTCTACTAACTGCCCTTATGCCAACTGGCCAAGGAGATGTCTTTTTAAAAGTGATAACTGCTGTACTCAACACCAGAACAGAGATATGCATCACAATCTTTTCTGCCTTAGTTCATATGTTCCATAGGACCGGGCGGTGTTTCATTCTGTTGTTCACAGGGCACATCTAACAGCTTCACAACGTAGGAGTACTTACCAAAAGGTCCACATTTAGGTAGAATAATCGAGTCCAGAAAACCTAACTAAACATTGCACAGGGGGTTACCCTGGCAATACCAAATAGGTAGGTGACACTGAAAGCAAAACCACAAGCCACCCCTTTCATTACCTGGTATCCTCCCAGGGTGATTGTGACAGAGACATCCAGGGGCTGGTTGATCACACCAGCAACAGACTTGATCAAGGACATGAAGAGAAGAGGAAACCATACGATGCAAATCAGCAGGACAATGATCATGCCGCCCATGCCGTACTTCACCGCCTTCTTCTTCTTCTGTCCCCGGGGCTGAGGATACCTCTGCAACAGAGGGTGCAAAGTGCCAACTGGTGATTGACAGATGGGTAGGAGGCAGGTACTTTTCACAAAGAGGCTTGGGGCTCGTGCTCATTTTGATTCTGCTCTGCTTGCTCAGGAACAAGGATGACAAGCCCTACCCCAACATCCGGGTGAGGGGCAGTGGTGAAGGTAAACGTGCAGTCAGGGTCCAAGGGAGCATAGCATGGGCCACCAAGTGGTCACAGTAGCAGGGTAGGGGATAGGGATTTTGGTGGGATGTTGTCTGGATGGCCCACAAAGTGGGAAAAGGGGTGGCCGTGGGGACATCATGAAACACTGGGTGGGTTAGGTCAGGGCCAACACCACTAGTCACAGAAGGCTCTGAGGGCAAGAGAAAGAGTACACATTCTTCTCTAGTTGACAGTCACCTGCATGAGCATTGGGGCACCTGTGGGCAAAAGCAGTCAGTTACCTGGTTTCTGCTCTGAACACAAGCGAGGGCAGAGGAATCTCTGGAGCCCAGTGGCTCCAGATGATACCCCACAAGCCTGGCCCTCCCTTTGAGCCCCCAACCCCTACAGGGAACTTACTGATGATTGGCTATATCCCTATTCATGGGTTTCGTGCCTGCTTTGTGGCTGGCTGAGTCTCCAGACTTCCTGCACTTTCCTTCCTATGTATGGCTTGTGTTATACACACCTTGCTTCACTCCAGATTTGTCTACATTGTGTTTCTGTCTTATTGGAGACTCCATCAAGGTGCCTTCCTGTGATCCTCACTCAGGACTACTGCCTTCAATGTTCCAAAATGACCACGCCGTGCCACACCAGGGGGTGGAGCACCTCTGCTCATGTTTCTCCTTATTGCTGCTTTTATACAGTTTATTCTTCCAGTCAACACATGATATCATTCTTGATTTTTAATTTCATCTTTCCCATTAAGAGCACTAGGATTGTCACCTGCATCTATTTCACGTGGTTTTCTTGGGTCTTTGGTGCACAGGGGCAAAATGGAGCGTCTAATTAGGCCCCCATCTTATCTAACTCCCTCGTTCAGCAGCATCTTATAGTTTTCACTGTATAAATCCTTCATGTCCTTTGTTACATTTATGCCTAGGCATTTTACTCTCTTAGATGTTATTATAAATGGAATTGTTTGTTTAATTTCCCTTCCAGGTATCTCTCTGATGCCTTTTTTCTTTTTTTATTGCTCCATCAGGAACTTCTAATACCATGCTGAATAGAATTGGTGAGAGCACACATCCTTGGCTGGTTACTGACTCCAAAGGGAAACCTCTTAGTCTTTCCCATGATTATAACGTGAGCTGTTCATGTATGCCCAGAGGAATTGCTCTCCCATCCCAATCTTTTTTTTTTTAAGGGTTTTCATCAAGAAAGGAAATTGGATTATATCAAATGTTGCTGTTTTCTGAATCCGTAGGGATGATCATACAGTCCTTTTTCTTTGGTCTGTTGATCATCCCTGTATTCCTGGAATACATTCCAGTTGGTCGTGGTTGTCTCACAGAGCTTTCACTGGATAAGAATAACGGGATAAGCACTAGATTGTTGAAGTACAGAGCACTGCTGGAACCCCTCGGGAAAGATGTGACCCCAAATGAGGGTTGGAAAAGGCCTCTGGAGAAAGAGGTGTCTATATTGAAATCTACACATTGGAGAGGAGTTACACAAATACGAAACTTGGGACAGGATGTAAAGACAGGAAAGTCTTCTCCTGAATTGTCTGTGAAAGTAGATGAATGGAGACATGGCTGGGGCAAAGGATTCAGGGACAAATGTAGCAATGTAAATGCTCCCTTTCCCTCCTGCTAAGGGATTTCTTCCATCAGCTCTCAGCTCCTTCCGCACATATTCGAATTCGCGAGCCTTCCTTTAGGAGATACTCTCAGAGCATCTTTTATCCCTGTTCATGCATTTTCATCGATTTCACGAGTCTGTGTATTTACTGAACACCTTTCTCCCAATGCACTGCTAATTCCAGGAAAGCGGAGAACCTGGTTATGTTCGGATCGTTAGTCCACGTCAGCCCTGAGCTTAGAGCACTAGGAAGGTGCTTCATAAATGTTATGGTCGATTGCACAAAAAAGAAAAAGAGAAGAAAAAGTTCTCGAAATGTTTCTCATTTCTGTAGTCATGACCTCAGCGGCATGACTTTATTACCTCTCCACCAAGTTCTCTGGACATTTCACTCCAGGCTTTTGATGTGCGTTGCAGCAGAAAGGGGTGACTATTACTGTGAGGGGATATTTGACGTTCACTCTGTGCTTTGGAATGTGCTACCACCACGAGGCGACGTCCAGCTGGCCTCCCTGAGCATGACTGCATCCATGGAGCGGGAGTCTAGCCAAGCGTGGGGCACCTGAGGCAGCCACGGCCCCGCAGCCACAGGGGTGACCTGACAAGAGCAGCAGCACACATGCCCACCCACTGAGAAGCAAATAAGACAGTGGTTCTTCCAAACCAATACCTTCCGTTTATCCCAGGAGTTTGTCAGCAGCGGTCGGTTACTGATAGGATATTTGCTGAATGGATCGCTCCAGGAACTGAAAGGGGACTGAACACTTCTCGGCCAGATGTGCTATGACATGAATTCTCCTCTCCATGCTCCTCCATGTACCCGGATAGCTCTTGGTGACCGTCTCTTAAGGGAGCCACTTCTGAGCCATCTCTTCTTTTCCATGACACCCCTACAAGCTTCCCCTGCTCATCGTAACTCAGTTTCCTGGACTCTCCCAAGTTGATACTAACCTTTCGTTGTCCATATTTCAAATAGTTAAGCACAGCTATTATTTATGTCACCATCTAGTTTTTTTACATCAGACCAAAGACTTCTCCTCACAGGTCAAGCTTTCCTTTGCCACCCTGGCTGCGAGCTTCAGTGTCCCTTTGAAACAGTGGCTCTCATAGTGTGATCGCATCCACCCTCCTGTTCCAGGTCCATCAGCTTGTGGTTTCCTCAGGACATGCGTGTTCAACTTTGCTATAAACAACCCTAATTTCCACCCACAGAGACATCGAGCCAAAGTAACATGGGCCACCCGACAGGGGAAGCTTCAGAAAACACTTGAGATTGTATGAAAGGACTTTCAAAGTGGGTACTATCAAAATGAGAATAAAGGCACTTCATACCACTTGGCCTAATATTTTTTGGGAGGTACTTCTACTACTATTACATTTGTTAAACTTTGAAATATCCGTTAGAGAATAGCAATTCTGTCTATCTATTAAACCTGGAAGAATGAAAAAATGTTTGCACTTCAATTTCCTTTATGCAGAGTTTAAATTCTCTCTCCTTCGCTAAGTGTGACCCAGAGGGCAGACAGGACTCCAAACCACCGGACCCTGCTTTCCCTCACCAAACTGCTACCACACGGGCTCTGAAGAAGTACTGGGTTACACGGAAATATGGCACTTCTTCTTCCTAAGAGAGATTCCATTAAAGAAGGTACCCAGATGATGTTGCTGAAAACACAGCAGGGAGTCTGAAATTCACAAGGCAAGCAGTCTGGCCATTGACAGAACATTTGTAGGTCTGAGTCATTTGTTGCATCTGCCTTGATTTATTTGGCCTTCAGAGTCACGAAACTTCACACTGATAAGTAGCCTCTTTCAAGGAGAAACAAACAGGAATATAGGCACTTTAATTGGTTCCTTACTTTTTCGGATTCTCGCCAACACTTCAGGATGAATATGTGAGCATATATGTCCTCCACACAAATCCAGCTGGAGAGGCTCAGGGTGGTGTCTGTCCACACCCAGTCCATCACAGCTCTCAGCTCCGTCAAGAATGGAACAAGGCGGAACCTGAGAGGAAGCACATCGTATTAGACAGCCGGGTGAGGATGGTCTCATCCACGAAGTTGATGTGTCTGGGAATTAGGTTAGCTTTCATGACTCAGGAAATATCTCTAGGTGACTCCTAAAGTAAAGGTAGACGAGGAGCACAATTGCTGTACTCTAATCCTGTGCACAGGATTACACACAGGAACTAACTCCTGCACACTAGGATTAGGGTTGTATATGCTTTGCCCCCTTTACTGATCTTAACAAACTGGTATTTCTTGTTCAAATACATTTTGAGCTGGACTTGGATTTTTAACATTTGTGTGCTATGAGACTCGATGGAGCACAGGATTAATGAAAATTGTTCACATTGGTAGAGTTGTGCTTTTGCTGTAGAATGCGTTAGGGAAGATTACAGACATGATCACTGAAAGATGTGGGAAAATAAGCTCGTGGGGTGTGAATATCCTTGGCTCTAGGCTGTAGCTCCAACAGCAATGGGTTTTTCAAGGTCAGCATGACTGACTGAACCACTTGTGTTTCAGTTGGGGATGGGTCCTCTGGGAACTAAGAGAATACCTTCTCTCTTTTTGCCTGCCACAAAGCATCTCGCAGGCTTGAGAGCCATGGCTAATCTCCGGCCCCTCACAACTCTTTGGATCAAGCCTCAGAAATGACACTTTAAATCTGTTGAATGAACAGTAACCCCTGGAGAAGACATCCACTTGGACGCAGGATGACACTACGTGAAGCATTACTCAACATCTGAGGGCTCCACTGTGTCGAACTCTTCCCTAAGAAGGGGCTGTGGGACCACAAACAGCCACACCTTTCATACCACCCCATCACTCCCCAGGAAACTGGAAGACGAGGCTTCTGTCAGATCACCAGACTGGAGAGCTAATTTCCTCTCAGGCATAAGCAAGCCATGTAATATTCCATTTGGTATTATGCGGGATAAACACTCTTCTGTGGTGAATACACTTAATTGACATCACACTGACCAAATATTTTGGAATATTCCAGATTACAAGTAGTCTGTAGGTTGTGCACAGAAGTGCATTTATTGAGGTGTGATTCATGTGTCTTTGATTTTTGTTTAAAATGTCATCACGGCAATCATACAGGATACAAAAACCAGAACATGAACCTGTGTGGAGGGTCCTGGAAGAACTACACACAGAAATGTGCTGAAAGAAGCCTGGTTATTCTCTTGCCAAACATTGCACATGAATTGCTTTATTTCTGCATTCCTTCTGTTTCCATTTCTCCCCAGGCTGGACCTTGTCAGCCTCACCTGTAGAAGGGAGGGAACACTGGAGAATGGACTTACCCTTGAAACAAGAAGAGATTGACATAGTTGTAACTCTTTGTGAGAAAATTTCCCAGGACTCTTGTTGGGTAGCCACAGCGAATTTGGTAGGCAGATAATCCGAAGTAAACACATTTCACAAAATACCAAAGCTGAGCAACTAGATTCTGGCTGAATTTTCTAAAATGTGAAAATACAGACACATGAAGGAATGGATTCATTCTAGTACAAAATGGCACCTGGTTAGGATTAAAAATTAAAAAAAAAAAGTTGTTTCCCCCTCACTCCCCGACGCCCTCACCCCCCAGGCAATTATCCAATTCTGAAATTCTCTATACACCTGAACCCAAAGGCAAAAGGCGAGGCAAGAAATTTTTTTTAAGTTTTCTGTGAATGGTGCCTCCAATGTTCGAGTATATTATTCAACCGATTAGGCCATCATTAAGATAGATTACTTTGAAAGGAAAACCCAAACCAGACGCACTGCCACAGAGTTGATTCTGCACCATAGTGATCTCTCAGGCTATAAATCTCAACTAGAGCCAATAACATATTTTATTCCCCTGGGAGCAGCTGGTGGGTTTGAACCACCAACCTTGTGGTGAGTTAATACTAAATATTTTCTCAAAGGATGGATGATGTAGCTACCTGTGGATGTCTGAACTAAAACTCATGAAAGGAAGAATCAAAGTAAACATTTTACTTAAAAGGATTGACAATTTAAGATATGTGGAGCTAAATTTTTAAATATTTTGTTGTGCATCTACAGAAATATATGAGAATAACTTTCAAAACACAAGAGACACATATAAAACCATAGATGTATGAGTGAATTTGGGGCTCACATTTAATTCTAGCCTCAGTCTAAGAATAATTAGTTCTTATGACATGGCCCTAATTCAATACTTTCCCTCATGAAGAGATCCCTGAAGATATGGGTGTTATAGCAATGTATGGTGAAGAAACAAGGTGGTTCCCAGCTATCAGAAAGAATGGCTTTTGGGGGTTTAAAGGCCTGTCTTATAACAAGCAGCCATATAAGTGAGGTGTCGACTAAGTGTACAGAGAAGAACCACACCAGCCTGTGTGATTCAAGGATTGTACATAATAAAATCCAAATCCAAAGGAGGGAATGGTATCCGAGCTTTAATTATGAACACTCCGTTTGCAGAAGGCTCTGGATGACAGTGAAATCCCAAAATCCATTTGCAGGGCTCCCACATAGATTATTACCACTTGTCTGTCAGATTGTTGTGCTGTGGTGGCTTGTGTGTTGTTGTGATGCTGGAAGCTATATCCCTGGTATTTCAAATTCCAGCAGAGTCACCAAAAGTGAACAAGTTTCAGCAGACCTTCCAGACTAAGAACAGACTATGAAACAGGAATTAGTGGTCTGCTTCAGAGGTAGTAGCCGCTGAAAACCTTAGGCATATAATCAAAACATTATCAGATACTGAGGATCCGGTGAATGGAAGTAGAACACTGTCAGAGATAGTGCCGGAGGATGGGCCCCTCGGGCCGGAATGCACTTGAAATATGACTGAGGAGGAGTTGCCTTCTCAAGTGCTGTTGACCTTGGTGACGGGAATAGAATAAATCCTGTGGGAGTAAAGCCTTTAAGATCTTCACTTGCTGATGGGGCACAATTTAAAATGAGAAGAAACAACTGTAATAACCTACCAATAATCAGATCTTAGAATGTACAAAGTGGGAATCTAGGAAAATTGAGTGTTGCAAAAACTGAGGTGGGATGCATACAGATCAATTTCCTTGGTGTTACTGAGCTGAAAGGGACCAGAATTGGCCATTTTGAATCAGAAGCTCATAGGGTTTACTATGCTGGACATGAAACAGTCAAGGAGAATGGCATTGCATTCATCATCAAACATGATGTCTCAGGATCTATCCGGAAGTACAATGCTGTTTGTAATATGGTTGTATCCATCCAAAATCAAAGAAATTCAATCAATCCAATTGTGGTTGTTAGGGATTGTGTCAACCAGACACTCCTGGCTTGGGGTGGATTCAAACCTGTCGATCAAGTCAGAGCCTGAGGACACCTTGAGCTTGTAAGACTTTTGTGTAAGACAGGGAGACCAAGGAAAGTTGAGTCTTCTTTGTCCCGTTGCCTTCTGGAGTTGGACCTTGCAGGTGCTTCCTGATCTCCTATTGCATCATTGCCAATCCAGGAGCCATCAGCAGACTAGCTGGTGGATCCACTCATCTGACTTCAGATCTCTACACCCACTAGGCTGTCCCCTCTGCTGTCTTGGCTTCGTCGTCCGTGTCTGGTGCCTCCATATCCTATTGCACCCTGCTCATCAGCTTCTAGGATCAGGAGAAACTTCACTTAAACTGGGCTGGACTTACCTATTTCTAAACTATGTAAGCCATTTCTTGATATAAATCTCTTTTTATAAACAACACGCACAAGTGTCACTGGTTTTGTTTCTCTAGAGGACTCAGCCCAACACAACAATGATTATCCAAATGTATGCATCAACAACCAAGGCTCCAAATCACAAATGAAACTCACTGTCAATGAGTCAGTGCTGACTCATATCAACCCTGCAGAACAGGGTAGAACTGTGTCTGCGAGTTTATAAAACCGTAATGGTTTACAAGAATAGAAAGCCCCACGTTTCTCCCATGGAGTGGCTACTGGTTTCGAGCTGCTGTCCTTGTGGTTAGCAGCCCATTGCTAACCAAAATACCATGAGGAATGCAGAAATTGAAGAATTCTGCCAATATCTTCTTTCTGAAATTGATCAAACATGCCATTGAGATGCAATGATCATTATCGGCAATTGGAATGCATCTGTTGGAAACCAAGAGGAAGGAGCAGTAGTTGGAAAATGTGGTCTTGATGAAGCTGGAGATCCCTGGACAGAATTGTAAAAGACCAATGACTTGCTCACAGCAAATACCTTTGTTCAACAACACAAAAGGGGAATAGACTCGTGGCCTCTCCAGGTGGAATTCTCAGAAATCAAATGGACTACAGCTCAATGTTAGCAGCTAAGACCAGGCCAGGGGCTGACTAGGAACTGATAATCAGTTGCTCTTGTGTAAGTTCAGGTTGAAGCTGAAGGAAATTAAAACAACTTCATGAGAGCTAAATTACAAGTCTGTCCCACCTGAATTTCAAGAACAAATTAGATGCATTGAACACTAATGACAGTAGACCTGATGAGCTGTGGGAGAAGTTCAAGAACATAATTCATGAAGGAAACACAAGGTCATTAAAAAAACAGGACAGAAAAAAAAGATCAGGGTGGCTGTCAGAAGAAACTCAAACAAAACCATTCATGTCACATGCAAGTAAAATTTTGCTTAAGATCATCCAACAACGGCTGCAGCAGTACATTGACAGAGAACTGCCAAAGAGTCAGGCTGGATTCAGAAGAGGACTTGGGACAAAGGATATCATTACTGGTGTCAGATGGATCTTGACTGAAAGCAGAGAATACCAGAAAGATATTTACTTTTAGGATACGTTCTAACAAGAGCTAAATGGAACTAAATTTCACACTAGAAAAGTCGGTAACTCAGTTGACTTATTATTCTATACCCAGGCACCTGCATGGATGCCCCAGGGACTGGGCACAGAGTCAATGGCTAGAGACCTTATTCACGCTCCTTAGAAAGTCTCCTGTGCTAAGAAACCGGCCATTGTAGCTATCTAGAGCTGCTATAACAGAAATACCACAAGGGGGTGGTTTTAATGGACAGAGCTTGGTTTTCTCACAGTTTAGGAGACTTGAAGCCTGTATTCAGGGCATCAGCTCTACAGAGGTAGTCTCTCTCTCTCTGTCTGCTCTGGGGCAAGGTCTGATCTCTTCATGGCTTCTAATCCCAGATGAGTTGGTGATCTTTGGCCTGGTAATGTTTCTTTCCATTTGGGCTTCCTTGCTTAATCTGCTTTTTTCATATCTTGGGAAATTGATTTAAAACATGTCCTACACTAATATTGCTTCATGAACAGACCAAGGAAATCTCATTCCCAAATGAGATTGCAACCATAAGTACTGACTCACTGCCATTCAGAACTGCTGAACTTGAGGTTAGCAGCCCCACCTGCAACCACTACATCACCAGGGCTCCCAGCCAGAGGTTAGGGTTTACAACATGCTTTGTGCAGTTTGTCTCTGTTTGTGCACAGAGAAGTTATTGGTTGATTTAATTTTCTAAGTTTCCAATAAAGAGCTCTGCTAATGATAAATTCATGAAACCACAGGGTAGGGCTACACAGAACTTCTACTTCTACTTTAGTACTTTATTATTGACAACTTAATTTCTTGACTCTTTGATCTACTTAACTCTCTACTTATTTTATTCCTTTATTTTTGATTGGAGAAGTTCCCCAAATTTTATGTATACTTCAATGAAGGGAAGCAGCCGTGAAAATACATGTTGGCCCATTCTCTTTGCTTTGCTTCCATGATTTAAATCTGTTTCAGAATGAGGTTGTTCACGTGTTGCTCAAACATATGGTCTTCCTTCAGTACTGACAACTTTTAATCAAATGCCAACATAGATGGAAGTAGTAACCTCAGGGGGATAACATGTGAATGTCAGTTTAGACAACAGGAAGATTATTTTATCCCACTCATTTTGAATGAACTGTTTTTTAATGGCTTATGGTTGACAGATTGAAGAGACTGTCTCATGGCTGGGATATCAGAAGAAAGCCTATTTATTAGCTTAATAAAAAAATCCATGGAGAACTAAAAAGAAAACCATAGCAAATTAATATACTTCATAAACAAATGAATGTGCTGCTAGGCAATTTACCATTTGACTGTTTCCTTATTCTAATGACCAAAAAACATACCTAGCTTTCTTCTTTAAAATGACAGTTATTAAATAAATTATCCATTGTTAGATACCATTGAGTAGATTTAGACTCATATGCAATACAAAACAGAATGAAACATTGTTCGGTTCTGTGCCAACCTCACAATCATTTTTATAGTTGAGTCCATTGTCGCAGCCATTGTGTCAATCCATCTTATCAAGGGTCTTTCTCTTTTTGATTGTGCTTCTACTTTACCAAGGATGATGTTCTTTTCAGGGACTGGTCTCTCCTGGTAACATGTCCAAAGTAGAGGAGATGAAGTCTCGCCTTCCTCTCTCTATAGAACATTCTAGCTGTATTTCTTCAAAACACAATATTTTTTTCCTGTTCTTCTGGAGGTCCATGGTACTTCCACTGAAGCCATAATTCAAATTCAGAGATTCCTCTCCATTTTTTCTTGTTCAACGTCCAACTCACATATATCTGGGACAATTGAAAATATCATGGCTAGGGTCAGGTGCACCTTAGTCTCACAGTGACAACCTTATTCTTCAAAAATTTAAAGAAGTCTTGGGCAGTGGATTCACCATTTAATTTCTTGACTGCTATTTTCGTGAGCATTAATTGTGGATCCTAGCAAGGTGAAAACGTTGAGAACGTAAATCTTTTTTCTATTTATAATGATTTAATTTTAGTTCAGTTGTGAGGATTCTGGTTTTTCCCCCCAGATTGAGTTGTAATTTGAACTGAAGACTGTAATCCTTGATCTTCAATAGCACGGCGTAAGTCCTCCTCAGTTTCTGTAAGCAAGTTCGTGTATCTGGATATCAAACGTTGTTACAAAGCCTTCCTCCCATCCTCCTGTCACATTTCCTTCATAGAGTCCAGCTTCCCAGATTCTTTGTTCTGAATACGTATTGAGTAAATATGGCTAATGGATACAACCCTGAAGCATATCTTTCCTAATTTTAAACCACACAGTATTCCTTAATTCCATTTGAATGATTGTGCCTTGGTACATGGGTACATAGAGTGTTCTGGAATTCTCATTCTTCTTAATGTTATCCTCATTTATTATGATCAACATAGCCAACTATCTTTACATCGTCGATAAAATACAAGTAACCGTTTTTCTTTGCAATGATAACTGAAGATGTCTAAAACAAGATATATCAGAGGAAAAGCAATCCCCAGGGAAGGCTTCGAAATTGATAATAAACAACAGCAACCTCAATAGATGAGGCCTGTGCTTCTTCATACCAATTGCTGTGTGAGGTATTCATTTATTCATGTATCTGTATGCAGGTGTATTCAATGAAGGGTGTCACTCTTAGTACTTTGTATAGACACTCCCTACTGGGAACTCTACTTTCACACCTTAACAGATAGTCCCCACTGATAGAGATGTTCTTGGCTTCTCTTTTGCTGATGGATTTATTCACCTTTTCACGCATTACATATGGTTACCTATATTCTACAGTGGAAAGACTACCTAGCTTAAGCGACTTCGATGCTGAGATCTCGAGAGCAGGCAGGAAACACCATAGTGAGGTGGTACAGGAGAGAAGAGAAGTAGAGAGCATGAGGTAGCCAGACAGCAGGCCAAGCTTTGAGGTGTGAAAGAACACAGTACCCCTGGGAGCTGAAGAAAACGACACCCACAAGGGCTGTGTTCAAGGCAACACAGGAGGGACAGTAGCCACCTTTATTGGCCCACTGTCCTTGCCTTATAGTATTACAGGCTGCTCTGCTCTTAACCACCGATCACTCTCACCCGCAGGCTGTACCAATAGCAGGCACAGGCACAGTCACGGTGTCTGGCAATTTCAAGCTGATCTTTAAACAATTTTATATTTCATTCCCATGGTAACTTAACCCTCTGGGCAAATATTATGACCTTCCATGGCCACCCTCCTTTTTTCTTCTGTCAGTTAGTCCCCAACATCTCCCACCAATTTCTCCAGTGACAGATTGTTATTAAACTTTCCTGCAGTCCTGATGCCACCCCATTCTTTATATAATCCAGCTTCTCTGGCACCAGCTCTCCCATCACCATGCTCTGCGTCACCTGCATGCTGTGAAGGAGCCGTGACAGACGGCACAGAGAGAACACTGGATGGGTTTTGATTCTTCAGCTGGTCACCACGCTCATGCAAAAGTTAAATCTCTACTTCTGTTAATGCAGAATAAACCACAATTAAATTCTTTTGAGGTATCATTTCACACCTTGGGCAGACAGTGAGTTTGATTCTAATTAAAATCTTTGACTTTTCATATGCCTTTTCCTGTATCTGTGTTTTTGTTTTGCAAATACGCGCGTGGTGATAACTTTATGAAACCCATAGACCTTAAAGTAGGCTCGTGTCCCCAGTTCCTTACCTCTCAGTCACACTAGGTAAGATGAAGAACATCCAAAAGTGGATTCCAAACACAAGAATGACCTGGAAAACAACCTTTCCCAGCACAGTCTTTCGGAGGTAGAGAGCCCGGTCCACTACCATCGTTCCAAATTGGATGAGGACCATCACCAGGAATGGCCCTGGAACTTGGTCCTCTGACAGAGAAGAGGTGATGTCTGCTGCTGCTGAATGTTTCTGGAAAGGCACAAAGCATCAGGCCGAGTGATATCACACAAGCAAAACCTGTCTCCTAGAACACAGAAACATAGCAGAATCGTCCTAACTTACCCCAAAGGCCCAGAAGCCAAAGACAATGATGATGAAGTCAACAGTGTCTGCCAGGAACATGAGGACATACACGTCAGTCACAGCACTGTAGTCTGGGTGGATGAGGTCATAGAAGAACTGTCGGATGGGCACGTATATTTGCAGAGTCCTACAAAACAGAGACCCACCCACTGTGTCAAGAAGACAGGCTGGGAGAAGGACCAGCCATTTCAGCTAGTGGGCGCAAGGAGCAGCCCCGTGTTCTATGGTCCCCCCAGTGCCCCCATGTAGATGCACTGGGGCTGGCTCTGGTTCTGACAGACAGTATGCAGGTGGTTATTGCCACGGTAGTTGTTAGATGCTATGGATTTGGCCCCTGACTCATGCAAAATGGGAACAACATTCTTCCCTGTTTCGTGCTGTTCCCATGATCGGTTGTGGGTCCGAGTATTTTGTAATTTAGAGTTTTCATGAGTTGATTTTCAGAAGTAGCTCACTGCGCCTTCCTTCCTAGTCCAGCTTAGTCAGGAAACTCTGCTAACCCTGTTTCCCATCAGAGTACCACGCTGAGATGGGTGGTGACTGTGTATGAGATGCATCTGCTAAGGGTTAAAGTTGAGTCTCTTGCTTGGAAGGTGACAGCCCTACCAAAGGACCCAATGCCCTCAAGCCAAAGCTACACGGGGCAATGGTGTCACAGACCTCTTTTCATCTTGAAGTCGTTGTACTCTGGACTGTAAACTCAGCGTCTGGGTTGAAAACAATTACTACTTGTGAAACTTGAGCCGGTGGCTGCTTCGCTCTGCGTTTCTGTTCCCTCTTCTGTAAATTGGGCAAAGATAACATCTGACTCACAGGGCCAAGTGAAAGTGTACTGAGAAGATGTTTTCATGCAGAGGACAAGACTCAGCACAAGTGTTACAGCCCTCTCTCTTTAGTTCCCGGGCTCCACCTGCTCTGTCTTTCAGTATCAGGCACTGTTGGCCCCAGGTGACCATCCACCTCTGATTTCTGTCTTCCATGCCTTCAGTGTGCCTACAATTCAAGGCTATGCTAGAGCATGGCAGCACACCTGATCTAAGAACCGTCATCACCTGGGGCCTTCTTCAAATGATGGTGTCTGGTCCAATCATGATTTGACCCTGGACCTGCAGACTCTAGTACCTCTTCCATTCTAGGCCATGGCTATTGTCTCTCAGAATGCCTGGTAATCAGAAGGGGTCTGGACACTTGGCTTGATACGAGTTGATTGACAGAGTCCCTGGATCATGCAAACCATTTGCATGCTTGGCTGCTCAACCAAAATGGAAGGTTTGAGTTCACTCAAAGACTACACATAGAAAAGATTAGTGGTATCATTCTGAAAAGCCAGTGGTTGATAACCCCACTGAAAAAGTGTCACTCTGAAACACACGAAGCTCTGTGGTCATGTCTGGAAATGCACACTGCCAGCCCTTCCAATTTCTTCTTAATTCTATTTAAATGTAAAAAGTGTTTTCACTAAGTTCCACTAAAAATAAGTCATACTTATTGAGAATTATTTTTTTTAAAAAAATGCAATTATGGACCATTTTACCCTGTCTTAAGAGGGTCATATAAAATTATCATCTGAGAAATCACCTCTTTGTCCTTGACCTCTGGATTATATGAAATAACGGTTACACATTCTCCTGCCCTAGAATAACTTACCCACCTCAAAGGTGTCATTTACTCACTTTTCAATGGTAAATATTTTTGCTTTGATTAAATGCTCCTGAAGCTTTTCCATATAGAGTTCCCTTTTGCTCTTGCGCTTCATGCTGAAAACACTGCTTCCTTTTAGACTGCTGTTTCTGGTACTTGTACTTCCTAGAAACCGAAAGAAACCTATAGTGAGCAATAGGGTGTGACAGTACATACATGACGAAAGTACCTGGGTAACGGAGTGTGTTAAATTGCTTTACGGGGACACAAGTACACCGACACCCTGAAGAGTGATGCTGAGTCACCTGTGCACCTTCTCCATTCTGCTTCCACAGTAAAATCAGTGTGGGCTGCCGCGACGAGGCATGTGCTCTGTGCCAGTCTTGGTGCCTTTCTCTCTCCGTGAAAAGCACATCAGGGTCTGGCAGTGGGCTCTGAGGAGGATAACTCAGCACTCACATAGCGGAGAGCTTTAGGTATCAGCGCATCAGTTTGAAAGCTTAATTCTTCCAACAGGAGACACCTGGAGCACATCCCAGTCAACCTCACTCTCTAGTACAAAACTAATAACTGGCTTAGGAAATAACTAGATACTTTAACAAAAGTGCCCACTGGTTAAACCTAAACACCTTTTCAAAATACAGTCACCTTAAGCACTCTGGCACACTCAGCAGGGTATCTGGGTGTGATTTTAAAGCGCTCATGTCCTGGGGAATGAAGGGATGTGCTAGCAACTTCCCATAAGTGCTAACCACTGTCCCTAGCCCCAGAGTGGAATTGGGTGTGTTCTGCAATGGGTGACTGTCCCACTTGCATAGCCACACTGGGACTAGACCTTAGGTTGGCATAATTCCTGAACAATGTCTTTCACACAACAGATTGATCTCCCAATAGTCCTCCAACACATGCCCTGCCCCCCTCCTGGTACCATAAGCAAAGGTAGTTTGGGATGTGCTCCTTTCTAGGAATGCGCTATGGCACCTACCTCTTTCGGACCTGTTTGAGGAAAAGCTGGACTCCTGGGATGCCTGAGAGCTGCAGACAGAGCCCTTCCTCTGGATGGCAGTCTGCTGCTCTGGGAAATGCACGTGCACGGACTCCACTGAAGTTGCCAGGTTGATGGACTTCAGGGAGTCACAGGAGTCCTTTCTGCTGTGACTAAGAGAAAGGTCGTCGTCTGATCCATCCTTGTTCATGTCACCTCCAACGGAGTCATCGTCATCCCACAAGCCATGGCACTGAAAAGGCAAAATGACAATTCAGTCTGCAGTGCCTGAAGTCTATCTAATAGCTAGTTAGCTAGACTATCCCTCAAGATGGGAGAACTCGTCTTCTGAAGATTCTAGAACCTTACAATGTGCTAACTGAGCATAATGGGGTGTGTGCAGATGACAAGGACTTGGCTAATTAACTGAGATGAAGAGCAATAATGTTCGCTCAATGGAGACAAGAGGAAATGAAAGTCACTTGAATTATGCCTTGAGTGACAGTGCTTTTGCAAAACAATCATTTTATTGGGGGCTTATACAACTCATCACAATCCATACATCCATACATCCATTGTGTCAAGCACATTTGTACATTCATTGCCCTCATCATTCTCAAACATTGGCTCTCCATGTAAGCCCCTGGCATCAGCTCCTCATTTTTCCCCCTCCCTCCCCACTCGCCCCTCCCTCATGGACCATTGATAATTTATAAATTATTATTTTGTCATATCTTACACTGTCCAATGTCTCCCT
>NW_022103900.1:41875768-41877594 GCF_000313985.2 Echinops telfairi
AACTGTTGTTCCCCTTGTTTCTGAACTGTTGGTTAGCACAACTTAACTGAACTGTTGGTTAGCACAACTTAAGTGTTAGCACAACTTCCTTCCCCCATCCCATCTCCCCTCTCCCCCGGAACTGCTGGTTCCCTTGTTTTCTCCCCGAGATTGTTCATCCAGCCTATCTTAATTAGACAGACCTGTGGAACTAATAACATTCAGAAAAAAATACAAAGCAAAACCAAGCAACAAAAGAAAACAACAACAACAACAACAAAAGTCAATGACAAAAAAACCCACAAAAAACCCCCACAACAACAACAAAAAAGAAAAGCTTGTAGTTAGTTCAAGGACTATTTGTTGGCCTTTAGGAGTATTTTCTGGTCGAGTCTGATGGGGTGACAAGCCCTGGCCCCAAAGTCTATTTTTGGCATTCCCTGGGGACTTCATTGCTCTGTTCCTCTTGCTGTTCTGTTACACATCCTTACTGTTTTGCCTTGGTATGGTGGGATCAGATCAGGTGAGATTCTCACACTGTGTCTCCAGTGTTGTCCCCTGTAAGGCTATGGGTCAGTCAGGGATGTAGTGTCTCATAGTGGGGTCAGCCATATGGTCATCTCTGTGCATTGGCTGCTCTGAGCGGGAATATTGTCCTTAAGGCTTGGTGGGCCAGGATGTGCTCCACTCTCTCTTCCTCCCCCTTCATTTGCTCCCGTGTTCTCTGATCAGACATGTCCCTTTCCCTGAGCTGCAGCTTCAGTGCTGTCCTCTGAAATAAGTTCTTCTGGCGGAAGGGGCAGCTGTCCACGTACTTGTGATTGGGGCCAGCCCCTCAGACCTCTCCACTGGTTCCCTACTCTATGCCGGCATGTTGCATTCACATCTTAGAGCACCAGGTTGAGTGACCGTACTTTTTATGGCACATTCTGTCTGGAAGACTGATATATGAAGTATCAATTTTAAGTATTGGTTGGTGAATTTAGCCCCACCATCCTAGACTCACAAGACACCATTACTTGAATAATCATGCTTCCCCATAACCCCAGCAGCAGAGAAAAATGAGAATCATTGAATCACCCAATACCGGCAAAGAAACAAAGCTGCAAACATTCAACTCAAAAATATATTGAGGAGCTCTAAGAAGATGGTGGCTTCATCATACCATGACCCTCTCAAGCAAAGACACAAGGAACCGCGTGAAACAGATAAAGACAGCCGTCTTGGTACCCTGAGCAGCAAAGGGAAGGACAAAGATTTGATTGAACATTTGATTGAACATTTGATTGAACACTGAATGGAAGTACAGTGGAGTGAAGACAATGAACAAAGACTCAAGGATTGTGGGTGTCCTGACAGCTGGCCCTGTGCAGTTTGGTCATCTTGAGACAAAGAAATCAATATTTCCAGATGAGACGGCAACTTCATGAAGTCCCCGTAAGGAAAGAGCTCTCATATGGATAAATCTAGAGTGAAGCAAAGTGAGGAGAACACAAACCAGATTTAAGGGATGAGTGTGCAATGAGTAAGGCAAGCATTATAGGCATCCGGGGGACCACAAACAGGGAAGGAGCCAGAAAATAGGAATACCACTATTCACCAGCTGGTCAATTGGGTTGAAGATCCACATGGAGGGGAGGGTCTATGGATTGGTGGCTTCTGTAAAGGCCTCTGCAGAATGTCCCTACTGCATGGGGTCAGGGCAGGGCCCTGATCTCTTGGGGCACTAACCAAGGAGCACACTGGTACCCACACTTCTGGCCACTGACTGTAGCAATTCCCTCTCCATCCTATTTGAGAAACGGTTTTTGCGTAACAGCGCATGCTCTGTCATTACTGCCACTGAT
>NW_022103900.1:41879129-41880796 GCF_000313985.2 Echinops telfairi
TCACAGTATATTCAATCTCTATATGGTAGGGAAGACAAGGCGCTATCAAGAAACAAGAGATGATTTTAAACTTGTACATGGACAGGGAGCTGCCAGAGGCCCAGCCCAGATTCAGAAGACATAGAGAAGGGATATCAATCTTGACATCAGACAGATACAGGCTCAAAACAGAATAGCAGAAAGATGTTTACTTGTTTTTTATTGACGATGCCAAGGCATTCAACTGTGGGGATCATAACATACTATGAGTAGTCTTGAGAATAATGGGAACTTCAGAACACTTTCTTGTGCTTATGGGGAACTTGTGCATGAATCAAGAGGCAACTGTGTAAACAGAACACAGAATAATGCACGCTTAAACCAGGAAAGGTGTTCATCGGGGTTGTATCCTTGCACCATACTTATTCAATTTGTATGCTGAACAAATAACCAGAGAAGCTGGATTATATGAAGAAGAATGTAGCATCCAGATTTGAAGAAAGCTTATTAATAATTTGTGATATGGAGAAAACACCACCTTGCTTATTGAAAGGGAGGAAGACTTCAAGCACTTGCTGATGAAGATCAAGGATTGCCACTTTAAGAATGGATTAAGCCTAAGTGTAAAGACCACAAATTCACAATAGGAACCATCACGATAAATGGAGAAAAGGTTGAAGTTGTCAGGGATGTTGTCTTACTGGATGCATAATCCATGTTCATGGAAGCAGCAGTCAAGAGCTCAAAAGACGGGAGTCATTGGGCAAATGTGCTTCACAAGACCTCTTTGGAGTACTGAAAAGCTGTAAGGAGGGAAGTTACTTTGAGGACTAAGGTGTGCCTGTCCGAAGCTATGACACTTTTCGCTGCTCCTATGCAGATGAAAATTGGACATTGAATAAAGAAGACTGAAGAAGAAATGAAGCGCTTGAATTGTGATGCTGGAAAAGACTATGGAAACCATCAAGGGAGGTTAAAAGGACAAACACACCTGCCTTGGAGAAGTACGGCCTGAGTGCTCCTCAGAGCCAAGGGCGGGGAGACACCAGGGCATGGACAAGCCATCATGCTTGGTAAAGTAGAGAGGCAGCAGAACAGAGGAAGGCCCTCAACGAGATGGACTGACACCTTGGCTGCCACCATGGGCTCAAACATAGGGACCAGCATGAGGATGACACCAGATCGGGCGGTGTTTGATTTTGTTGTACATGGGGAACACACTCAATGGCACCTAACAAATAGCATGACTATGCAGTGCTGCCACAAGAGCAGTAACAAGAAATCATTTGGAAGAGGGTATGGATGTAGATCTCTATGATAAAAATGTGAGGAAGGCTATATGGTACTATACACATGTGCAAGTATAGGCATGCATGGTTGTGATTCTCCTACAAAAATAGAGCACATGGGGATCACAGCTATGGAACCTTCTTACATGCAGTCAAATACTTTGGTTAGATTAAGCTGTTGGACTGGTAGGCAAAGGTTCATAGACTCAGGGGGCCATCTAGATCAACTGAGAGACGACATTATATAAAAACAATGTTCTACACACTAGAGTGCTGAATAGTGTCTGGGGTCTCCAACAAAAGTGAAGGAGAATCAAGAAAACCGAAGAATGAAGCAATTTTTCCAAAGAACTAATGGCCCACTTCAAAAAGGAACATTAGTTGGAAACTACAGCCATT
>NW_022103900.1:41882842-41895375 GCF_000313985.2 Echinops telfairi
TTGTTGGGTGTTTTGGTTTTATTTTTAATATCTTTCTGTATATGAAATCCAGGATAGGTAAATCCATAAAGCCAGTAACTAGA
Organism: Echinops telfairi; assembly: GCF_000313985.2. Taxonomy (NCBI): domain Eukaryota; kingdom Metazoa; phylum Chordata; class Mammalia; order Afrosoricida; family Tenrecidae; genus Echinops; species Echinops telfairi. Next base: position 41,882,926 of record NW_022103900.1, read on the forward strand.
TTGGTGGTTCCTTGTTGGGGAGAGATGGGGAGCTAATAAAGATGAGTAAAAGAATGAAGACAATGTTATAAACTGATTGTGATGATGATTGTACACCTCTTCTTGATGTGATTCAACGACTGAATTGTATGATATATGAATTATACGCCAGTCAAATTGTTGCAAAAAAGACTGGAAAGAAAGAGGGGAGCAGGGTGGATGCCAGAAGAGACTCTGAGACTTGCTCTTCAGGTAAATGGAGTCATGGGTGAAGTCAAATTGCTCAACATAAAAATTCACAGGGCAGCTCTCGTAGGCAAAGTAAAATATGATGAAATGTGCAAAGGCCTAGCATTAAAAAACCAAAAAGGAAGAATTTTCTCAGAATCGCTTAAGCTGAAAGACTCAGGAAAAAATTCAACCATCCAGTTTCAATATTGAAAGATTCAATGGGCAAAATATGAATGATGCAGAAGGCAGTCAAAGAAGATGAAAAGAATACAGAGTCACTGTACCCAAAGGAAGTAGTGAATATTCAACCATTTCAACGGTTAGAATATGAGTCATAACCAATAATGCTGAAAGAAGTTCACACTCCATTGAAAGATTAGTGAAAAATAAGACTCCAGGAATTGATGGAATATGACAAGAAATGTTTCAACAAGTTGATGAAGCACTGGAAATACTCACTTATCTATGCCAGGAAATTTAGAAGACAGCTGCTTGGCCAACTGACTGGAAGAGATGCAGATATGTGCCCATGCCAAAGATAGGAGATCCAACAGAATGCTCAACTTATAGAATAATAACATTAATATCACATTCAATTACAATTTAATATCACACAACGATTGCAGCAGTACATTCGCAGGGAGCTGCAAGAGGTCCAGGCTGGATTCGGACGAGGATATAGAGATAGAGATATCATTGCCGATGTCAGGTGGATGCTGGCTAAAGACAGAGAATAGTAGAAAGATGTCTACTTGTTTGTTTGCTTTTTCTTTTACTATGTCAAGGCATTCCACTGTGTGGATCAAAACAAATGATGGGTAGCCTTGAGAAGAATGGGAATTCTAGAACACTTCATTGTGCTCATGGAGAACTTGTACACGGATCAAGAGGCAGTTGTGCAAACAGAACATATGAATATTGCATGACTTAAAATCAGGAAAAGTGTGCATCAGTTGTGTCCTTGCACTAGACTTATTCAGTCTGCATGCTGAGTAAATACAGAAGCTGGATTATATGAAGAACAATGTGGCATCAGGAACCGAGAAAGGCTTATCAACAACCTGCAATAAGCAGATGACACAAACTTGCTTGCAGCAAATGAAGAGGCCTGGAAGGACTTGAAGATCAAGGGCGCAGTCGTCAGTATGGACTACAAGTGCCTGATACAAGAAAACCCAAATCCTCACCCCTGGACCAATAGAGAATATCATTAGAAACAGAGAAAAGATTGACGTTGTCAAGACTTTCATTTTACTTGGATCCACACTCAGTACTCCTGGACGCAACAGAAACGAGGCAAATGATGCAGTGCATGGGTAACTCCACTGCCCACGACCTCTTTAAGATGATGGAAATGAAGGGTGTCACTTTGATGCTTCAGTTGTGCCTGACCCAAGTCATGACCTTCTGAGCTGCCTCTTATGCATGAGAAAGCTGGGCACTGAATAAGGAAGACCAAAGAAATGATGCGTTTGTAGTATGGGGCTGGCAAAGCATATCGAAATGATGCCATACAGCATGATGCCAAAAGAGTAAGCCAATCTGTCTTGGAAGAAGTCCAGCCAGATTGTGCCTGACTGGGAAGGATGGCAAAACTTCATCTGATGTATTTTGGACATGTTGTCAGGAGAGACCAGTCCCTGGAGAAGGACATCATGCTTAGTAAAGTAACAGGGCAGCAAAAAAGGAGAAGACCTTTGACAAGATGGATTGCCACAGTGGCTGCATTGATAGTCTTAAACGTAAGAATGATTGTGAGGATGCCACGGGACTGGGCATGTTTCTTTCTGTTGGACATAGAAAGGGTGACTATGAGTTCGAACCCACTGGACTGCACCCTACGACAATGACAATGACCCACTAGAAGGACAGTCTCCTGTAGTCTGAGAACAGAAGAATTAGAGGGTGCCTGTCTACCAGGACCAACAGCTCTGACTAGGAAGGCAATTAAAGCTCTCAGAATGAAAAAAATCTTTCCTCTGGTTCTTTAATGCTTCCTCTCTGCAACTATCATGACCCGACTTCTACATTAGGGCTAGACCAGAGCATGCACATGGGTGCAGATAAGAGCTGGAAACACAGGGAATACAGGACAGATAAACCCATCAGGACCAATATTGAGAGTAGCCATACCAGGAAGGTAAGGGGAAGGTGGGGTAGAAAGGGGGAACCGATCACAATGACCTACCTATAACCCCCTCCGAGGGGGAGGACAACAGACAAGGGGGTAAAGGGAGACATCGGACAGTGCAAGACATGAAATAATAATGAATAATAATAATTTATAAATTATCTAAGGGTTCTTGAGGGAGGGACAGGGAGGGAGGGAGAGAAAAAATGAGGAGCTAATACCAAGGGCTCAAGTAGAAAGAAAAATGCTTTGAAAATGATGATAGCAACATATGTACAAATGTGCTTGACACAATGGATGCATGTATGGATTGTAATAAGAGCGTACAAGCCCCCAATAAAATGATTTTTAGAAATCTTAAATTTATATTAAAAAAAACCCCAAACATCAGACTTACTGGCCCGCTACAGCCTGGAGGCACCCCATGAATATCATCTTCAGATTCCCTTTTGACTCGGATCAGAAACCACTGTAGGAGCACCCCTCTCCACTATGTGGTGGACTGGTCTATCCAATAATCATACCAGTGAGTGATGTATTCCTTAGAACAGTTCATTCTACCAGATCAAACACAGTGAAATGGCAGGGAGGGACAGGGAAATGGGACGAATAGACTCAGGGACCACAGGGTAGAAATAGGATAAGGGTTGACACATTGTAGAGATTGCAACCAATGTCATGAAACAATTGGTGAATTATAGCATGGATAACATGTTCAACACAAAGCACAACAGAATGCTTTTGAAAATATTGGTCCACAAAGTGAAACATAGGCCATCATGCACTCTGTGGAGCCAGCTTTCTGCTTCAAAGAACCTGGACCAAGGGTTCTGAGCAAGTGAGCAGGAGGAGTGGCCGTGAAAGCCAGGGACTCTTGTAGCGATGCTTCCTGGACTACAGTCACCCTGAGACCGTCGTCTAGCTACTGCGGGATGCAGCTTTCCAGTGGGCTCATTATCTCCTCGGCACCCAGACTGGCCATGCTCCCTCCGCGTCTGACTCTCACTTGAGAGTAAAAGCTTTCAGCCTAAAAGCTTTAGGCCAATTCAGCTGCTCAAAACTCACTCAGAGGAATGACCGATTCACCAAAAGAGAAATTCATTCAATGTATTCATCATTCTTATTTATTTATAAATACACCATCGCCTTTAAAATATTAAATAAAACTTTCTTATAAGTGCAACGAGCACTTCAGCTTTGCATAATGGGATTTTCAGTTTATATTGGTTTGTTCTGAATTATTTAAATTTTTTTCTTTTTCTTTTAAATTTTAACTTATCTATTTCTCTTGCCATTTTCTCAGTAGGATATCCATTTAAGTTTATTAATTCTTCCAGTTAATTATAAAATTTATGGCAATTCATATTAAATTGAAGACTTTAAATCATTATTGACTTTTCTACATAAGTTTTAGTTGTTTGGCTTTCGTAGAAGCATTTTTTTTTTAAGTTTAAACCATAACTTAACACTCATTGCCATTGAGTTGATTCTGACTCATAGTGATTCGATGAACCCCAAACCATGGTCTTTTAAAAAAATTTTATTGAAAGATCATTTTATTGGGGCTCTTACAACTCTTATTACAATCCATACATCAATTGTATCAGGCATATTTATACATATGTTGCCATCATTCTTCTCTAGACATTTACTTTCTATTGAGTCCTTGGTATCAGCTCCTCTTCCCCCACCCCTACCCTTGTGACCCCTTGATAGATTATAAATTATTATTATTTTCATATCTCACACCAACTGCTGTCTCCCTTCCCCCATGGTTTCTGTTGTTCTTCCCCCTGGAGGGGTATATGTGGTTATGTGTCCATCACTGCGATTAGTTCCCCCTTCCTCCCCTCCCCTCCCCTCCCTATCTTTCCCCTGCCCATTCCTATTCCTGTATTCCGTGTGTTGTGAGCTTTTATCTCATATCTGTACCTGTGAACACGTTCAAGTCCAGTCCAGAGTGAGAAGCAGCATTGGGGTCATGACAGTGGGGAGTGAGGAAGCCTCAAGGAACCAGAGGAATATTGTGTGATCCATCAGTGCCCTCAGGCCCCACCATGGTCTTTTTCATAGCCTCATATTGAGAGAGCTAGCCTGCTGTTGTTCAAACACTGGAAATGTAACATAGTTTGGGATCTGATCTGCTAAGATTTAATTTGACTTAAGAGATCCAGGATGTAACACACACCCCTCCTCAAGAGTAAAAATTCCATTTAAAACTGTTAATTATTCAAGTCCTGGGCCTGTTGAAAAACCTGTTAATCATTCAATGATGCTCTTAATTGAGGAAAAGGGAAGTAAGGCCATTTAGATAATCAATGGTGCCTAAAGTCTAGGGTTCTGGGTCTGACAGCCCCTGGAGTAATGACGTTATCAAGGGATGGACTGATACTTCCTTGGGGAAATGTAAACCCTTTCCTGGGAACCTTGCTCCCATATGTCCTTTGATCATTGTAAAAACCTAATTACCTCCTGGGACTATAAAAAAGCCTGTTTCTTGTCATATAGCTTAAGATACACCACTTGATGGATTGGGCCTGAATTCTGAAACAACTCAGAAGTAGAAACCTGCTTGTGGCCTTCTGCCAGTGCTGGGAGGAATAAACTTAGAATTTCCCCTTTCCACCTGGTCGGCTTTGGGCTGCAGTGGGAGGCTGCCGCCACACAGCATGATGCATCTGGAAGTTGGACCATGTACCGTGGACTGCCAAAGGAACAAACAAATCTGTCTCTGGAGCAGTACAGCCAGAATGCTCCTTAAAAGCAAGGATGGCGAGGCTTCATTTCACATACTTTGGACATATTATCAGGAGAGACCAGTCCCGGGAAAAGGATATCGTGTTTGGTAAGGTAAGGGCAGCGACAAAGAGGAAGACCCTAGACAAGCTGCATGGACGCAGTGGCTGCAGCAATGGGCTCAAATGTCAGAGCAATTGTGAGGACGGTGGAGGACCGGGCAGGGTTTCCTTCAGTTGCACAGACGGTCACTATGAGTTGGAACTGACTGCTCTAACTACCACAGCTGCAGCCCTCTGGGCCAGGGTGGCACTGCCACTGTGGGTTCCTGAGTAGAAAGCCTCATCTTTCTCCCACAGAGCAGTTTTGGTTTCAAACTGTTATGTTACCACGATACCTCTTTTGTTTTCTTACTTCACTGGGGCTGTTACATCTCCTTATCACAATCCATATATTCATCCAGTGTGTCAAGCACACTTGCACATAGGCCGCCATCATCATTTTCAAAGCCTTCTCTTCCCACGTGAGCCCCTGAAAGCAGCTCCCATTTCTTCTCCCTCCTTCCCCACCTGCCCTCCCTCATGAACCCTTGATAAATTATAGATTATTCTTTTCATATCTTACATCATCCTCCATCATTTCTCACCCACTTTCCATTATTCTTTCCCCTGGGAGGGGGTTATAAGTTGATCCTTGCGATTGATTCACCCTTTCTCCCCCCACCCTAATCCTCCTGGTATCTCTACTCTCCTTGTAGGCCCTGAGGGCTTTATCTATCCTGGATTCCCTGTGTTGCGGGCTCTTATCTATAATAGTGTGCCTGGTCTGGTCTAATTCCAGGATACCTCTTTAAACCCCCAGGTAAGATTTTCATTTTATAAAAGATTTATTACTCTCAAATGTATTTTTTATATTATCAGCCACAACAAACCTTAAATATTTTATAGAAGAAGAGAATTTGAAATAAGAGAAAGGAAAGTTGTGTCAACAGACATACTAATACATGAATGCATGCTTGATTTTTATGCTTTACAGTTAAGTGGCATATCTATAGGCTCAATTTCTAATTCATCATGTGCGAGAGGGGAAAAAAACCAAACTATAGGTGTGACAGAGAAGAACAAGTTACTGGGCGTGAGAAAGAACTCTTCACTTAGGAGAGTCATCATAGGGGAGTATAATGAATGTATTCCCAAAAACACTTCTACAGAAAGTAAAGCCCTGGCCTTCCTAAAGCCATTACATATGTTATCTCCACTAAAGTTATTCGTTTCATGACAAGAAACGGTTAGGTAGTTAGCTTAGGGACAGGGGGGTTGTCCCTCCCAGGCCAGCAAGGGCCCCCAAGAGGAGGTTGGAAAGAAATCAGGCATCAATCGAACACCTATGAAGACCCCAAACTGAGCATGCACAGACACAAGCCCCCTAGGTTCAGGCAAAACCAATATCTTGGACACACCCACCTTAAGTACATCGCATAGCCAATGGGGTCAGCCAATACCATCAACCACACCTCCCCAGCCAGAGGTTTGAACTATCTTGGCTGTGGGGAGGCCTCTCTCTTTTGCCCTGCTCCTGGTCAGCGGCAGGTGGAGGGTGAGGGTCTCCTTCCTCTGCACAGGTGTATAGGTGCCCGCTCCAGGCCTACTCAGGGCCCACAGCCATTTGTCCCACAGCCTCTTGGCCTCCTTGCTCTTAGTCTCTAGGGTTCTTGGGCTTCTGGCCTCCGATGATCCCCAACCCCCCGCCAGTTCCACATGGGTAGGTGCCCTTTTTCACATAGTTGCTTGTGCCCAGTTGTGAACCCTAGCCTGGCTTCCGTGCAGGCTGGCACGCTTTCCAGAAATAGTGTGTACCCTTTTGAGGCTGGAAACCCTGACCCTGGTCTTGCCCTTCATAAAAACTCACTTGGATCACACAATGTGCTTCGGTGTGAATTCTTTCAGCATGTGAAACAAGGAACCCGAGGTCTAACCCATTCTAGAAACCAAAGAAATCTACACAATACAAGTAATTCTCTTGTTAGAAGGTAGGTACATGTTAAGGTAAGATGAGAGACAAGAGGATTCTCCCCAAACTGTAGCACTCTGGTGTTTGAAAAACTAGGAGTAGAATTCACTATATTAGACATTAAAATACTGCACATTACTCAGGTACAAGTGTGGATTAACTATAAGATGCTAGTCTGAGGAGACATTTTTTCCTAGATTCTTTATCAATTCCAATTATTGGACATCACAGTGTTGGCAAAAATGTCTACTTAAATGAGCATAACTTTCTATTTAAACAAACAAACAAACAAACAAACACACAGGCCCAGTGGCCAATTTTCATGCTTAATTTCACCAAGCACGTCAATGGGGCTGCTCTTCATATCAATACTTCAACTAATCATTAACACGCAGTACCTTCAAAATCGACCGATGGAAGAACAAAGCGAGGAGCTGAATAAGGTCATAAAGGACATAGCCTTCCTTTTTCTCCACTCCGATGATATTTGGGGGGTGGTAAGGCTTGTCTTTGTTCACTTCCACATTCTTATTCCAGGGAAAGAACCCAAATTGGAAGAAATATTTGATCACAATTGCCACCTGAATACAAATGATAGGGGAAAAGGGATGACTATTTTAGAAGCCTTTCTAGATGAGAAATAGAAAAGCAAACAAGTTGAAACAATGTCATTTCACAGTTTTGAAAATGGGAATGCCATGCACTTACAGGATCATTCCATCCTTCTTCTCAGCACAGTTTGCTTTGTAACAAAAGCCGTCCACGCTCACACGGGAGAGGCACACCCTGGGTTCACTGGCGAGCTCATTTCCCACACTTGAGGAGGAGTTGACAAACTTACACTGCTTTAGTTTGGCATTTACACCATTGTTCATAGATGAAAGGATGGCAATTAGGACAGACTTGAACAGGAGCATACATGTCTTTATGTGATGCTTTAACTTGCCATCGTTATGAACATATAGTGGAGATTTCATGTATATAATTTTCAGTTTCCACCGTATCCTTTTCTCCCCATGTTGTGGTTCACGGGACATTCTCAAGAAGAAAAAAAAAGAAACCCCCAAGCTGCCCGTTGTGCTCGCCGTGTATTTTGGGCACGCTTGCCGTGGTGGCATATGGTGAGATGAGAGGCAATGGGAACACTTATGAGGGTCATTTGTACATAGCCCCTCATGTCTACCTCATATAGAGTTAACGGGAAAATATGTAATTGACCAATGAAAATATCTTGTAGAACATCTTCTTGATCTAGATTCTCATTTTAACATCTTTCTCTCCTTGTTACGGCCATCTCTTCAAAGAACAGGCTATCAAACTGACCCCTCCCTACACGTATGTGACAGAGAGGACAACAGGAAAATTACAGATGGGGAAAGGGCCCTGCCTGCCACGTCCACATGGAGGCAAACCAAGAAGGAAAAAGAGAAAGGGAAGGTCCAGACCCCACAGCTGCACACCAAGCCTGGAGGCCGGCGTCCCTGCACAGAGCTGCTAAGACACAGAGAGGCCTGTAGAGCTGACAACAGCTCAAGGCATGCTGTCCCCACCCTGGAGCATACCGAGACAGAGGACAATACAGGGGACACATGGTGGAGAGTGTGTCCGGTCTGACCCACCCTCCTCCCTGACCCCTGCAGTGGAGCCAAGAAAGGGACATAACAGAACAGCAACGGGAGCAAAGGAAAGACACAAAGCCCCTGAAGGATCCCCCAAATAGACTTCAGGCTCAGAGGGGCAGCTCCCAGAATTCTCCCAGGACCAGGGGGAGACAGTCATAAAGGTCAGAGGACAGCATGTGATCATGAGGTATTGACAGGATCAGGTATCAGGCATCAAAGACCCAAAACAAAACAAAGAATGATATCACTGTGAATGAGGGGGAGGGCAGAGTGGAGACCCAAAGCCCATCTGTAGACAATGGTACATCCCCTCACAGAAGGGTCACAGGGAAGGGATGAATCAATCAGGGTGCAGTAAAGTATGGTTGAAACACACAATACTCCTTTTGGTCCTTGAGATTTCCTCACCCCCCTCTGTCATGACCCTAGTATTGCCTTTGACTGTGGGCTAGGCTGGAGCATGTGCACAGGTACGGATAAGACGTAAGAGCTTAGGACACATGGAATTCAGGAACAGGAATGGGAGTAGCGATACCAGGAGGGCAGGGTGAAGGTGGGGAGAGGAGGGGAGGACGGGGGAACTGATCGCAGTGATCAACACATAACCACCCCCACCCCCCGCCCCCCAGGGGGACAAACAACAGAAACCATGGTGGAAGGGAGACAAAGGTTAGTGTAAGATATGAAAATAATAATAATTTATAATTTATCAAGGGGCCACAAGGATTGGGGGGAGGAAGATGAGCTGACACCAATGGCTCAATAGAAAATAAATATCTAGAAAATAATGATGGAAACATATATATAAATGTGCTTGATACAACTGATGTATGGATTGTTACAAGAGCTGTGAGAGCCCTCAATATGATGTTTTAAAAAACGAACAGGTTCTCTTTTCTATCTCTACTTCCTTATCTCCCTCAGTTGCTCTTCACCTCTGTTCCTTTTCCTGGCTAATCACATCTTCTAGAACCTCGATCTCCCTCCCCTTCCAACCAGCCTCAGTCAGCGACTGAAATTCCTGTTATCCACCTACTCAGCTGCAATGCGATCACCACGGCTTCGCTCCAGAGCCTATTAGCTTTGGTTCTTAATTATAATGATTTTCCTACTGTCTTCATGCCTCCTCTTTTATGGCCTTTCTTATCTTCATAAAATTCCAAGATGGCCAAGCCATACCTTGGTCAAATTATTCACCATCATCATTCGTCCTTGGCCTAGTCCTGGTCAATATGTCATAGCTCCTTTAAGTTACTCTCCACTCACCTGCCACAGGAACCCACCTGCATTGCATGGAATGTGCTAGTTGTCTTATGCCTGTTCTGATTCTTTGCAAAGGCTATTTCCAGTGACTGGCGGTCCCTTTGCTTTCTCCTCCTGGAAGGTTTTAATCAACCCTTAAGACTCGGGTCTACATCTCTTCCACGAGAATTTGACATGATAACCTATCCTCCCTTATCTCCCAAGGGTTAATGTGATGCAGCACAAATATTACGCTGGTGCAAACCCCTCATGTAGGTCTATGCCATCCTGAAGGTTGAGTATTTGTTTACACCAGACTTATTTATCACATAAATCTATGAGTCGTTGAAAAACAGGACTTTTTTTCCTTTTTAAAATGGTTTTTGCGATAACAGTTGTATGAGCCCCTAATAAAATGCTAAAAAATAAAAATAAAAAATAAAATAAAATGGATTTTGCATTCTCATGTCTAGCATCGTTCTTGATTTTATAATATAGTCCAAAATGCAGCATGTATTAATATAATCTAATTTACTCCTCAGTGTGACAGACATCAAGAACCCAAAGTTAACTTAACCGTAGACATTATATTTTTAAGGCAAAAGCTATATAAATAGCTCTTTCATCCTTACATTGCAGCACTTCTTACTTCTCTCCTTGAAAAAAACAAAAGCAAACATAAAAATGGGGATCTGATCTTCTCTGTCACACAGAGGTATTAGAGAGTGGCATACCTCCCTAAATAGGTAGTCACTGTATGCTTGTGATCAGAAAGGGATGTTTAAGAAACATTATTTTGGCAAGGCTGCGGTAAGCTATTGATACATAGTTGAATCTGTATCTCTGCTTTTCATTCTGTACACAATGATCAGTACTTTGAACTGAAGACTTTTGAGATCTAATCTATATCTTCATTTTGTTTATTTATTAGCCTATTCAATTTCTAGACTGAACTATACATCCTTTATGAATAATATCTTTAAATAATCAATTACACTATCATCATAAGTGACAGCTTTTCCTTAAAAATCAGAAAAAGGTGCTTGCTTTAGCAACACATATGAGACAGAGATTAGCAAGACTCCTCAGCCAAGATGACATTCAAATTCATGAAGCATTCCATATTTTTCTTTATTATTTTCTTTGTTTTATTGCTTCTGATATGTTTCCCAGTTTATGAAACACAGAAGGATTGGATGTGTAGAGATAGTAACTGGTGCCCTGGTTTATTGGGGATGAAGGCGGGGGCGGGAAGGTTGAGAGGAATTGGGGAATAAATTATGAATGGGGGAAGGTGGACTAGAACTCATTGTGATGATGGATATACAACTCTTTTTAAAAGCAAATTAAAAGAAAATAGACTGCAAAAAAAAAGTCAAGTGAGAAATTTAGCTGTTTTATCAGGCTACAAATAAAAGTACATTAGGATCCCACACACCAAAGTCTACTGAGCCGTGTTTATATTTCTAGTGCTTAGTTTTCATGGCAATGGGTGCTCTCCTTTCTTGCCGGGCAGGAGAGAAGCCTGGTAGTAACATCTGGCCGCGTGCCATTTGCTCACTCACACGTGGAACCAATGGGCTGGCAGTTCTCCCTTTCAGTCACTCAGAGTTTGAATGGGAGCTCATGCATAATTTGATGAGTGAAAAATTGCCTTACGGGTTTCAAAATGGAAAATATTTAGGTCACATCACACTACATTCAAAGTGCTTGACTGTACGGTACTATTTCACTCTGTGTAGATGACCTGAACTCCTGCAGATGCCAGGCACTACGCTTGAATCTGAATGAGACTTTTGTTATTTTCGTGGCCAATACTAGCTTAAGGTGACCAGACGTCCCGCTTTTGGCGGGACAGTCCCAATTTTTAACAATTTTCCCTGTGTCCCACAGCATTTTAAAAAAATCCTGATTTTTGGAAAGAATGCATGACAAGCTAGGGTATATATGGTTTTCGGCTGCCATGTGGCTATTTCGCCAGGATATGAGTTTTATCAATGGTGTCCCACTTTACCAATGTTAAAATCTGGTCACCTTATACTAGCTGTCTGTCAAAAACAAAGTCAGCACTCCCCAGTGAAGTATGTTGAGCCAATGGTTCAATCTCAGTAAACCTATTTATATATTTATATTTATATATTTTATTTAAAAATATATATATTTAAAATTATTTTGTTGGGGGCTCATACAAATCTCATCACAATCCATACATATATCCATTGTGTCAAGCACATATGCACATTTGTTGCCCTCATCATTCTCAAAACATTTGCCTCCCACTCTAGCCCCTAATATCAGTTGCTCATTTTCCCCCTCCCTCTCTATGACCCCCTCCCTCATGAACCCTTCATAGTTCATAAATTACTACAGTTCTATCATAAGTTACCCTGTCCGATGTTTCCCTCCGCCCTCTTCTCTGCTGTCCATCCCCCAGTGAGGAGGCGATACTTAGATTTGTGTAATTGGTTCCCCACTTCTATCCCACATTGCCCTCCAGGC
>NW_022103900.1:41895523-41930926 GCF_000313985.2 Echinops telfairi
AAAGAACCAGAGGAAAGTTATATGTTTCATCGTTGCTACCCTGCACCCTGATTGGCTCATCTCCTCCCCACATATTTTACACAGGGTTAAGTGTGAAATGATACACGTAACAGTTGGTCATAATCAATTGCCTTTCTAAGACTATCCACCCAACTATTGTTCTTTGTGAATATTCCCAGCAAATACTGGAGCAAAAGTCAAAGCTGTGTGATTCTGTCGGGGCAGTTGCCAAAATACTGAAAAGAGGGATTCATCAAACCATACCTCTGTGTAGACAATGGCCATCATCCAGAACCGCCTGCTGGGCCTAGGGACTGATAGCATGGCCCACAGGAAGATCAGGATGGGGAGTACAAGGGTGATCATGGAGGCGGAGACCATGTGGTTGAGGATGATCACAAAATAGCACACCATTTCTGAGCGGGCCACGAGCGTGTTGTACATGGCATAAAAAAGCAGCAGGAAGCGTGGCTGGCCAACATAGAACTTTTCAGACTCTTCCAGCTCATCATCCCGAAACATCCTGTGAACATAAACCAAAAGATGATACACTTGTCTAATTTCTCCAAGTGACGTACTTCCACTTTCATGCTCCATTCTGCTGCGGACACCTCTACAGGTTCTCTGCGGTCTCTATTGCTCCTGGTGACTCCTGTGGCCCCAAGCATTCCTAACATCAGACTTTATTAGAGAACCAAGCGTCAGCTAAGTCGCTGAGAGCTTTTCTTAGTTAGACCATGAAATTGCATGAGTGCTAAGGCATGTATCTGTTTGCGATAAACGCCTTTCACGTACTTTCACTGTCATGGAATTGATGCCGATTCATGGTTTCCCTATAGGACAGGGTAGAACTGCCCTGTGAGTGTATGGGATCATAGCTCTTTCTGGGAGTAGAAAGCCCCGTCTTTCTCCCTTGGAGCACCTGGTGGTCTCAGAGTGATGACGCTCAATGTGTAACCACCATGCCAGGCCCACGTAAGCTTTTTTCACATGAATTTATATATATATATATATATGCAAAATTTTAGTTTCCCCTTTAAAGTGATTATTTCTCAATATAGTGTTGGTCTGTTTACTGAGGAGTCCCTGGATAGTTCAAATGGTTTGTGTGCTTGGCCGTTAATCAGAAGGTTGCTGGTTCTAGACCCCATCTGAAAAGTCCGTCCCTGAAAACCTTAGGGAGGAAAGTTTTATCCTGGCACACAGGGGGCAACATACACTGGAAGGAACTCGGCAGCCCCGGGGTTTTCTGCTTACTGGATTCTTACTTGTTTAGAAGCAGTTCACTGGCTGTCAGCTCATGGGTCAAGGGAGGTAAGATGCTCAACTCCAATTTGTCAGTGCGACTGTCATCCGGGCTGACCACCATGTGGTTTTTGCCTGTGGAGTCCTCCTGCGAGCCAAAGGAGAGGCGCTCAAAGCTGACAGCCTTGCTGTAGGAGGGTGGCACTTCCACATCCCCGTCCATGGTGGAGTACTGTGGCAGCTCAGCATCAGGGGTGAGGCGGACCTCCTCACCCCCCACCCCGTCCTCAGCGTGGTACTCGTCATCCACGTCGGCGAGGTCAGGCGCCAGTCCCACCACCTCCTCTTCTTGCTCTGCCTCTACCTCCTCAATGGTCTCTGTGGTCCCCTGGCGGGAGTACAGCATGGTGCACTGTGTGGGCTCACTGTTGAGGCAAGCGCAGGACACAGAATCCTTGTCTCAACCTTGAGAGTACTGTACATACTTTCACGCTGTGAAGACACCTCAGGAGAACTTCCCAATAAAACAGGGGTCGTGTGTAATATGGAATCCTCTATTTTTTTCCTGCATCCCATCTGCCTTGCTCCTTCAGGATATTCATTACCTACTGCTCTGCAGAAAATGCAAATAACTGTCTCTGAATAAAAAGCGAGTAGAACTTTAAACCAGAGCAAGCCATGTGGTTCACCAGGAGCCAAACCCACCTCACAGACAGTTGTTAAAAAGTATAAAGTCAAGATTCAGTTATGAGCTCCAGTGTTTATTTCCAGATCAAGACACACATATTAGCACATAGCTCTACACACACACAAATATATATTTATATCTATCTACATGTCCATGTTAACATATATTTAAAGCCCAAATGGACGAGACTCCTGGCCAGTTTTGTGTTGCCAGCTCTGACCAACAAGCACTATACTGTCAGTTCTATATAACGGACCTGAATCAGGTCCATAAAGGATGATTGGCACAAAGGAATGATAAAACCTCGCCTATACTCAATCACTGTATGCACACTTGAAAAGGCAGCATCTCTTAAGCATCTGATCCTTCTCCCCGGTTTTGTTCCATCTTTTTTTTCTTATCAGTGGGTGATTATTACATTTAATTAAATTTTCACCATTTCTCCAATGCCGGCCATTTTCCACAAGATTGTTTGACTTACCGCGGGAAAAGTCCACGGTTTTCCTTTTACCCAGAGAGGCTCTCTCGAACCTGCTCCTTTTTAACTGCGTGTCCCTCTGTCCTCCCCACTGACCTCTCAGAATGGACAACCGCTCTCTCTCCTCAAAAGGACCTCACCTGATTTCCTTTTGCGCTAATTTCCATGAACCCCTCTTCTTATCTCTCTATCCTGTTCCTTTTCCTTTGCATCTTTCATCTCTTCATGGATTTCTCTTTCCTAACTTTACCTGTCAGGTCCTACAGGGGAGTTGACAAATGGAGCTAGAATCGCTACAACAGTGAAGGGTCATGACATGCGTTGAGTACAGAACCCCAAAAGGAGGGGGATCAAAACTGATCAGGAGACTTGGAATCTGGTGGATGTGGGCCTGTAGCCTGTTAGGCTCTTACAGACATCATATGACACAATGGTGGCATATAACGAATGCCACAAGAGTAGCATATATGATCAGATAGAGGTTATAAAGTTTGAAGGCTCTCAAGGGTACTGTTGCATGCATTTCTCTTGTCACAGATACCAATGTAGACATGTCAATGAACACATGTGTGGCAAAGCCCTTCACAGTATCCTGTGAATGAAGAATCTGGCTTACTCAGATGTGAAATAGTCCGGGGCTTTTGACCTTGAATATGCACATGACACAGATGCTCCAGGAATGCCAGACCAATGTGGAGTTTTACTGAAACTTAACTCAATTAGACATAACCTCCTAGCACGGTTGTGAAATTGACCTATCAATTTAGGTCCCTGTAAGATCTCTGGAGCCAACTCCACGCTATCTCTAATTTACAGTATGATTATAGCCAAGCGTGAACACATGCAGCTCTGAGCGGTTGAGGGTGTTTTCAGGGCTCAACAGAGCACGTGCCTGCTGAAGAAGTCTCAAACAACAAGGCATTCATACCGATGCCAGGCCACTGGGTGTGGAAACGCTGGATTAAGACAGGCAGCTACTGGCAGAAGGAGGTGGTCCTGTCTGATCTGACACTACAAGCACTCGAAATGGAGTTGGTTTTGAATTGGGCCATTTTGATGTCAGAAGCAGCAGAATGGGCATCCGTGTCTGCTAAGTCTCAGGTGACTTAACATTGTGTTTTTGGCTGTATGCAAACAACTTCATCTCTAAATTATTATTTGGAATGAACACAATTTTATTGCTTAGAGATTTCTTGTTTCCCCCAAAAAACAAGTTATGTTCTACAAGGGTGATGTATTCTTCTGCATAATTTTCTTTCTAAAAGCCAATGGTAAAATACTTCCCAATGTTTGTGTTAGTTAGGCACATAAATATGGACCAGTTATTTCTCATATCAAGTAAAGCTGACTGCATCTGGCAAGTGATTTCTACTGCAAGTATCTTTTGATAAAAGCAGGAGAAAAAGCGTCCTCCCTTTCCTGACAGACCTCCCCTTTAAGGACTGCCTACGTCAGGTTTAATTAAAGAGAGAACATGGTTACTTCCTGGGAAATGGAAAGTGTGAAATCATTAAAAATGGAGGACAATATTAGTAATAGAGCTTTTAAGAAGTTCCTAACAGACAAAAACTAAAAAGCGGTTAGTTGGATACCATACTTTCCTGAGGACTCTGTGAAGTCTCAGGAAAGGTGTTGCTGTGCTTTTGGTAGGCATGCGAACTCTTAAAATCATCATAAAAAAAATAACAGACACCACAAGAACATGTATGTGCCACTCTAGTGGGGGGGGGGTTGTTAATATTATGAACCAAAGCATGCACAACGTAAGCACCTGGATGCTAAACTGCCACTGTCAGCTGATGAGGAGGACACATCCAGGCTGAGCATTTTACGGAGCCTAGGTCGAGCCCGCTCACTGGTTTTAGGAACGGTTTCTGGTCCATCTAAATCATCAAGGGTGGACTGCCTTGAGAACAGCATGGTTGCTTCAGTGTAGCAGCTAGCAGCGCAAACAATTACAGAGACACAGTGTTAAATGGATTCAGTTCACACATGGATTAATTGACAAACATCTGGCCATGCAGCAAACCACACACAACACCAACACGGATGATCATGACCATCACATCGAAGAGAGGGAGGACCTGTTTGGCATGATAAGAAAACCCAAGATTATTGAGTTAAATCCCCCACACCCACATATTAGCTCATGATAAATTATAAAATGTCAATAATTAAATAAATAATTAAAAAGAAAAGAATTACAAGTCCCAAACTTTCTCTTATGCATTAGGATTTACATCATTCTAATCTTCTAAAAAGATTAAAAAAAAAAAAAGAAAATATATATACTTTATTTGGAGCTCCCAATCCTGAGCTCATTTAAGAGCATTTTGTAACAAGGTTATCTGAGCAGCAATATCTGCTCATGTGATGATCTGAATGTAAGATTTCTTTCTTTTTAAGTCTGTCTTCAAAATAAGAGAAAGCAGCTCAGGAATGACCATGACAAAAGGAAGGGTCCGCCCTGTTTCCTAAGGGATAGTCAGGTAAGCCAGACTCGATGCCTTACACATAAGAGAGATGATGGTTTGATATACAACTGATATAAACCAACATCAAAATACAACTAAACCAAAATGCTACAAAGAAAATTAAAAAAACGCTAGCATGGCAGGACTGGTTCTCATTTTGTCTGTTAACTTTTCATTTGGGCTCGTTTTTCTTCGGGAGCATCTTAGTGTGTTGAGAAGATGATGTTGGGGACTGGGCCTGTTGACTAAAGGCCTCATCTCCTGTTATCGATCCGGCAACTACGGGGGAGATAATGACGGCAGGTTCAAGGAGGTGCTGCTGGGGAAGGTGAGTAAATGAGAAAAGCAAGTAAGAGTTCTGACAGTTTAGACACAGAGCTGAAATATGAAGAGGTGCAATCAGCTCCGCAGAGCTATGGGAGAGAGACAGGAAGACGTATCTTCCAGCCTAAGCACTGGTGTCTGCTGGCACAGGTGTGCACACCCTTCAGGACTTAGGATAGGCTGAGATGGCAGATTGTTGGCATGCACTCTGTGGCCAACCTGTTCTACTTGCTGCAGTCAGTCTGAGAGACTGTGAGGACAGAAAGCCATCCAGGATGTACTCTCCCTTCAGAGTTGGGGTGGAGGGATGCTGCGTCTTCCTTCATGGAAATACTTAAAGAGCGTTTTAGCCTCAAGGTCAAATAGCACCAAACACGGAAGGCAGTGGTGGAGCCATGCTGCTGTGCGCCACTATGTGGCCAAGAGGGGGTTATAGTGAGGAGGGGTGGGGGGGGGGAGGAAAAGGGGCATCTACAAATGCTCTTTACTTAAAAACAAAAGACATGGACTGAGGAAACATGGCCTATTGGGTGCCATCGCATGGTGGGATCAAACGAGCAGAAAATAACAGGATGAATTGCAAGAAACCACTGACTCAGCAGAGTCTTCCAAGTCTTCCATCTATTAGGCTTTGGATCAATCACTCCCTCTTTGGTGGGTTCAAATGTCATAATTCATTAAATAAGGGATCCTCATATTTTTAGGAAATTGCCGGCTCAAAGCACACTTACAGTGTGAGAACTGACTGCGCTAACCCTGGAGCAATGTTCCCCTTAATTTGTGGATTGAAGTCTATGTCACATCACCCCATCTTTAAAACCGACACCATCTTAACCATTTGGGGTTTTTTTCAGGGTAACCAAATTATCATCCAGACAGCATGAAAGGTGAAAGGTGGGGGAGAAGATTTACAATAAAACTCAGCGAGCAGACCCCTGTGGCTAAGAACATCACCTGGGGCTGTGGGACACAGGGCTGCAGCCACCGGGGCTTTTGCAGCACAGAGCTCCACAAGGACAGAGTGATGTATTTCAAATGACAATGACTCATCCACGTCTGATAATTCTCCTTCAGATGTAACTGAACTTTTTCTTGCAGTAATTTAAGCTAATTTATTTCCTGGGAATAAAAGTAATATCTGAGATCATAAATTTCTTTTTAAGTATGTCATTTTTCGTGTGAATCTGGAAAAAATAGTGATTCAGGGGGTGTTTGTACATTTAGAATCTCTTTTTGGGGAGGATTATTGCATTTCCAAATTCAGGATGGCTTCCAGTAGGTGCTGGCTTAGGCAATTGAGTAGATATTTGAAGGGTTCTAGAAACAGAGAAATTAGGAGCATGAAAAGCAGGGCACATGAGGAAGCTTATTTGTTAACTACAGGACAGACCCTGTTGTGTGTTTCTTTTATTTGAATTGAAGAAATAGGTAAACTACACAAAAATGAAGTTTGAAATGCTGATTTTCTACTACTCAATTTATGCCTTAATTGATCACTTAAATATCTCCTCCCTCACGATTTTTGACTATGGGTGAAGTTGTATGATGGTAAGTTGGGTCAGATTTAGAGGCAGTTACTTGATTTTCTTTTAAGTACCTGTCCTTCCCCACCCCCTTTCCCAACACCACCACCACCCTACTCACAGGCTGTACGGTACTTAATTTATGATTACTTAATTTCGTAATCATACATATAGTTGATTGTTATGTGGTAAAAAGTCACTAGCATAGGGATTATGGATGTTTATATCATGAAAAATTTGTTTTCAGTAGACTTTCTATAGTCTTTTTGATGTGTTTGAGTCCGAGTTTGGTTATAAAATAGTTTTCTGAAGCCCAAGTCATGCATAATATTCATGAGGTCCTTGACAACCTTGGCATTTTGTGGGCAATTTTTGTAAGATGGAAACAGATTTTTAAAAGTGAAAACTTAAGGTATATCAGCATTTCTATCAACCTACAATTCCCCCATTTTTGAAAAATTCGGTAGTTGTTTATTCATAACTCGGTTATAAAGTGGATGGATTTGAACATGTTTAGATGACCCAATTATTACATCCATTTACTCCTGTAACAGCTTGCATATTCATTACCCCCAGTCCTGACCCTCTTACATTTTCTGGCAATGCATACACTTTATTTTACAAATATGTGCATACTGTCTCCACTTAGTATTGAAGAATTGACATAATAAAATAAATTGGAATAGGTAACAGCCTGAGGAATGGGGATAAAGATGAACTTTTGGTCTTAGCATTAAAATAAATTAGAGAGGAAATCATTAAGTTTAAATATAATGATATGATATGAGGGAGATTCAAAATTTGTGGGAAAATTCCATTACACTTTAATTCCTTTTTTCTTTTTGTATAGAGAGGTGTTACCTCAAGAACACATTGGAGATGATTAGTAGAGTTATCAAAATTTACAAAAATTAAAATAAAATACAAACCCCCTATAGCTTTAGACTTGAACAAAACCTGTCAAAAGAGAAGACTTAAGCTCCCTTTCAAAAATGTTTGGTTGTAGGATGTTGTCAAGAGAGACTTTAACAGTCATCACTTAAATGATATAACACTTCATAGAAAACTTCATACCTTCTGATATTACTAATTATTTTGAAAATTAATGATTGAGAACTATGTATAATCTTGTTTAATTCTAAGAATTAAGTCAGTTCATATAGGAAATAAATGTTTTGACCCCAAATCTCTAAAAGTACCTGCCTTAAGTATTTCTGAAGTTCACAAAAATATGTAATAGCTGAAATATATCAGCTTCTTTGAAACTGATAAATAAGCAAATTAAAGGAAATTATTCTCAAATTAAAGGAATTACGTAATTTTTATTATCCATCAAAGGCTCTTGAAAGAATTAATACAAAAACAAAAGTGGATTTTAACCACACTGTTTTAGAATTTGAGTTCTTAACCTATGTATATAATAGCTTTCCTCACCAATACATACAAAGCAGCATCATGAGTTTGATATCAATAAGGTTTTCCACCCTTATTTTATGTTATAACATGTTTAGTATTTGAGAAGAACAAATTTTTTTCCAAGCCATGCATGCGTTGCTTCAGATAGTAAATGTGACTGTAAAGCACCTAGAAAACGTCTCCACCAGCGGCCAGAATGAGCGTCTTTACCATCTCTCTCACAGCGGTAGCCTTGTCCCAGATTCCTTCTCAAACCACCTACAGGTCCACACTAAGGGGATTATCTGCTTTTTGTGCCTACTCCTGAATGCTGCTTATGAAGATGCGCCTAGCTAATCAACTTAGGTAATATAATTTCCTTCTTCAGATAGGGACTTTTGATTCAGCTTAGAGCTGATCTTGTACAACTGAAAACTGTGTTGCAAAGTAGTCAGTATTTCTGGGGTAGGGAATAAAAACAACAAAACAAAACAAAAACCAGTTCGGAGAGTTCAAAACCAAACAAAAACACCAGGTCAGCAGGCAGAGGCGAGGAGAAACACGAGCGTCACTAGTTTTCTTGGGGGTGGATGCTACTCTACCAGAGTGCCACCCGGGGTCTGTTTTTCTAGACTTCCTTGTTGTGGGACTTTTGGTAGGTTGCTTCCGTTCTCTGTAGCTAGACTATGTCTTCCATACAACATGGCTAATTCTAGGATATACCCCATAGCATTATCAGGATACAGTGAAGTTACACAGGGAGGGTCCTGATGCCAGCACATGGCTGACACCAGTGACTGGGTCAAACATGCCCATCAGGCTCTTTAAAGTGTAACCTATGGAGGTGGCAGATCCACGCAGGAACTTCTATGTGTATCGTTCAGTAACAATTCTAAAGGAAAAGACCAGGGACAGCAGCAAGTAGGGGAAGATTTTAATGTGGAAGATGGTTTGTGGAACTGTTACTTTTAAAAGCACCGATGATGCAGCCAACCCCTGGCACAAATACCAATTTTGTGGTGGGCGGGCCATTCTCCAATCTCTACACTGTGCCGAGGATTCATACAAGGGTTTTAAAGAGATTTCTATTGTTATCTGCTTTATCTGATCCTGCCTCTAAAAAACCCAAACCAAACTCACCGCTATTGAGTCGATTCTGACCCATAGCGACCCTATAGGACAGGGTCGAAGTGCTTCTGTGGGTTTCTGCGACTGTAACTCTTTGAGAGTAGAAAGCCTCATCTTTCTGGTGGTTTTGAACTGCTGACTCTGTGGGTAGTAGCCCAACTCAAAACCACGATATCACCAGGAGCCCTATAGGAAGACAGTCCTTATGCTAGCTTGTTTTACATACAGAGATGGTTTCATTTAGGGGGAGCCATGTGCATTTTTCATTAATGTACAATGCATACATTGCTTTTATTCTTTCACCTTTATAAAACACAAAACTACTGTTCAGAAGGGATATACCTAGAGATACTGTCATGTGATTCTAGACTGTCCATCCTTTGGGCTGCCTGCAACCCAGAAGCGCCGCCAGAGGGTTCATCGATGGTGTCCAGGCCAGACTCCCGCGAGAGCTTCATGATGTGGTTCTGGTAGTACATGTGGATGCTCTCCCGAGTCGGAACATTGCCCTGGAGAGGCGGGAAATGAGGCATTAGGCAAGCAGGAACGCCCACAACCACCTGGTGCCCCCAGATCTCCTTCAGGATTTCCCACAGCTCTCTGCCCACACAGCTTGAGGAATGGGCTAACAAAGCTAGGCACATTGGGAACTGATGTCAACTCATTTAATCATGGACAAACAAGAGCATCGCCGTTCAGCTGATTCCGATTCACAGAGAACCTATGGGACCGAGCTGACTGCTCCATCGGGCTTCCAAAGTTCTAAGTCTTTACAGAAGTGAACTGTCAGGCCTTCCTCCTCTGGACTAAATCATTCTAAACAAGAAATCACGTCTTCTATATTAATGTTTTTGTAAAATCACAGAAGCAGTCCTATTAGTGCACTTTTATTTTTTAATAGAATCTTTAAAACATTAAAGGACTACACATATCCCGGTTTCTCCTATGAGAATTCTCTGGTCAGATGTCCCAGACTAAGCATACAGACATGTATGAAGCACTGGAGGAAGTAAGAATGAAGAAGAGGAGCAGGGATTTGATTAAGTTAATCCTTAATATGGGATATATTTAAATGCACCAAACAGCAAAAAAGTCAGCCTGGAAAGAAAATATTTTTCTTTCTTAGAGCTCGGGATATCGACTTTTACGGTCTTTATAAATTGGGAAGAAGCAAAAAGAATCACACTAAAAGTGTTACCTTTTTAATTTCTCTGGTCAGCATGCATCTTTCAATTCTCAAAACTGTGGAAATATCAATATGTTCCCTTGAAATGGAGTTAAGCCAAGTCGTGAAACTATCCACTGTTGCCAGAAACAGGACCCAGGTAAATTTCAAAATATTAAATATCCTCTTGATTATGTTATCTGGGAGGAAAGAAGCAACCACATGTCAAAGGAGTAGGACACTGCCAACATTTTTCTTCTGGGCCTTTTTTTTAATAGTTTTATTAGGGGCTCATAAAACTCTTATCACAATCCACACATACATCAATTGTGTAAAGCCCATTTGTACATTCATTGCTCTGATCATTCTCAAAACACTTGTTCTCCACTTAGCCCCTGACATCAGGTCCTCATTTTTTCCCCTCCCTCCCTGCTCCCTCCTCCCTCATGAACTCTTGATAATTTATAAATTATTATTTTGTCTTATCTTGCCCTATCTGTTCTGGGCCTTACACTGCTTCCTTACTCAGGGGGCTCCTCACATTCTAAGGTGGTGACTGGGAATGCTGGAGCCCTGGGAGCTCCCTTGGGTCTTTCTACAGAGACAATCATAAAGCCGAACACAAACTAGGGGTATGATTTTAACCCTTGATTATACTATCAGGGAACGTTGGTTTATATAGAGATAATTTTTGACTAAAGGTAAAAATTACATTCAAAGATATTTGTCATTAGTACAGGGATAGAAAGAGCTGTATCTCTCCAGCTAACAGTACTCTTAAATGCTTTTTGCACACACAGGCTTATTTTCTAAAGTAATGATTATCACTGGGAATGATTCTAATTAAGCAGGATACTCTGATGCTTCCCACTGAATTTAGCTTTCAATCAAAGTGCCTTAAAAACTACTTTGTGCAGAACTCAATGCGTACACTGTTTCAATGTTAGAGCATGTCCACATGTAAGGTTTTGATTGGCCTATATATTTTAGACGTAGATTGCCAGGTCCTGCTTCCTAGTCAGACTTAACCAGGGCACTCTGCTAAAACTTCTCCACTAGGGGGGACCCTGGTGGTATTTGAAAGGCGAGTGGCATCATTTGCAGCATCATGGAAACACACACACCTGAACATTTTGTCCACTTGCAAATATTGTGCAAAAGAGTTCTTGGAATGATGAGAAAGAGGCAATGGGATGCGTATGGATCTAGAGACATCTGGCTTCATTTGATTGGGAGGATTTTGCTTTAACAGCGCCCCCCACCCCCCGCCCCCGGTCCCCCACAAGGAGTATCCTGACCCATCACCCACTATGTGAATACGGAGCCTAAATGGCACTGGAATGGAAATCAGAAGACACAGCTTCTTCACGGGCTCTGTCACTAGTAGTTGTGGAATGTGAGCAAGTCACAAAAGCTGAGGCAGGTCTTGCTTCTAAATATAAGCAGGCTGGTTTAAGCCCCTCTGGATTCTTCCCCTTTCGTTAACTCAACTTACCTCTCATTTACCTCCTTAAAATAAATCGTGTCCCTATTCTGATAGCTTCCGTGGTACATCTAGAATCTGCTCCCTAAAATCCTCTTTCGAGGCACAAGGAGAAATTTATAAACCAACTAGAAGCCAAGATTTAATCCAACGACATGGAATCCAGGTTTACTGTTAGCAGTCACGTAGCAATGTTAGTATAGAGGACTCCACGCCTATCATTTTGTCATATTCCACAAATGGTATTGATAAATGATGTCTTGGGCAGCTTTACATAGATGCCATCTGGGTATATGCCCTTTTAAGTTTCCAATAATCTGTGCTTGTCTTTGATTTCTTTACCTGGTCCATCAGATTTCTTCTTGACTGGTTCATCCTCTCGGCCTTCCCATTCCACTGGACCTGCCAAGGAGCAGTCAATTAAGGATAATCAAAGTTCTTTGCTGTTAAACCTCATGCCAACACAGCTCTTTCAGATTAAAAAGAAATTTTGTAATGAAGTACAGGGAATGCTACCTGTCCTAAGATTTCCTGAGGTAAAGTTTTAAGAATTCCTATCTTTCAGATGTTCCTTTACTTCCTTCCAGAATATCTATCAGGAGCCAGTGGCTATAGCTCCAGGGTCAAATACAGTCTGCTGCCTGGTTTTAGTTCACAATGGTTCTGCATTTTTAAATAGCTGATAAAAATCTAAAGATAATAATGTGCTGTGCACAAGAAAATGATGTGAAATTGAAATTTTAATGTCTACAGATAACATTTAACTGACACATTACATATTGCTCTTGCCTCGTATCCCAGTTGAGTCATTGCAACAGAGATTCTATGGTCTGCAAAGTTTAAAATATTTCCTAAAATGTGGGCCTTGATAAATACCATGGCATTTAGATTCTGGGTATCTTGGTAGAGTGTATACATTGTAGTTCCTCACTCCCTAATATGGCATCATCGGATTTCATTTTGTTTTCTATTCTCTTATTTAAGACTAAGGATGCCAAATTTAGCAAATAAAAAGAGGATGCCAAATTTAGCAAATATATTTAAATTATACTTCAGTTAAAGGATTATCTACTGTTTATCCAAAATCCAATGTAATCAAGTGCATTGCATGTTGTATGGTAACCCTGCCCAAATGTCACCCATTATCTGATTCCAATAGATTAATCTCTGCAAATTTATTTTGTAATCTCTTCGCTTCCTGTTTAGTTCTCTGTTTCACATCTCGTGTTGAACAGCTAAACTCACCTTCTATTCATTTATGTGTGACCCTGCTTTCTTCTACAAAAAAAAAACACCCCAAATCCAAACCCACTGCTGCCCAGTCGATTCCACTTCGTAGCAATCCTATCACTCACTGCCAGTGAGTCAATACTGACTTCCCAGTGACCCTACAGGGCAGGGTAAAACTGCCGCATAGGTTTCCACAGTCGTGAATCTTTATGCGAGTCCACATGTTTCTCCTGCAGAGCAGTTGATGGGCCGAAATGGTAGACTTTTGTTAACAAGTGAACGCTTTAACTGCTGTGCCACTAGGGCTCCTAAGGCTCATATTCTCTTTTCCACCAAACCTCCCTAGAGACTGATTTCTTCCTCTAGCCTCACAGTATTTTATCTACACTCATGTTTCTTAACTTTATCATTAAGAAAGGCTTTAGAATTAGGCTGTCTGGATGAATTCTAGTTCCACAATTCATTTGCTTTAATGACTGTGTGAGCTTGATTCACTGGGACTCCTAGCCTCATCTGTACAGTAAGAGTAATAAAACACCCTGGAGCTGCTATGGAAATTAAATGAGTTAATATATATAACATCTATAACACTTCTTGCACTTAGCATTTCATAAGGGCAGAATCTATGTGTTTCCTTTGTCTGTAAGAGCCATAGAAGAGAGACTGTTTGGACCAAGAAGGTACAAACATTTATTTCAGGTCCCAATACTTTAAAGTCATTGCTGAGCATTGTCTTTGATTTATAGGAAAACATTGGTGCATCTCCATATAATACAAAGTAATGAAATATTATCAAGATGGCTAAGGGACACATTTTTAGAACTGGTCAAAATTTTTTTTGGAAGAATGAATATGTAAGAAAAGCAAAGACAATTAAAAATAATAATAACAGTGAGAGGGTATGTCTTACTAAACATTGAAATAGATGCTATAACGACTGGACTCATAAGCATGTAACATTGGCCCAGAAGCAGCCTATAGAAGAGTGGGCTAGAATACAGAGTCTAGAAACATACCTAATAATTAATGAGGGCTTAAGGTTGACAACAATAGCATCTGATTTCCATAGGAAAAGACTCCTGTAATACATAGGGATGGCATAACTTCCCATTTATTTAAAAGCAAACAGAATTAGAGCTTTCATAATAAAAAAACCAAATGTAAATAAGGCTAAAAGGAAATATAGGAAAAGATTTGCATAATATTTGGGGGGATGGACTTTTTAAAGTAAAAGGGAAAGTTAGAAATTACAAAGAGAAATTTAGGCTTCTTATCAGAAAAATTAAAAAAAAAATTTAGATATCATCTATCATAACTAAATCAAAAGATTCAAAAAGAGTGCTTGAGACATATGAAAAGAGGTTTACTTTCTCTAATATATAAAAAATAAAAATCAAATCCACTGTCATGGAGTCGATTTTGATTCATAGCCACAATGTAGAACAGGGTAGAGATGCCCTGAGATCGTCAATCTTTCCAGAAGCAAACTGCCTCTACTTATTCCCAATTCTAATACTTAAGTAGCCTCTGAATTAATAAGAAAAACAGAAACAATGCAATTGAATAACACTATAGAAAAATTATGTAAAAATTTGCATCTTAGAATTGGAAATAATTACCAAGAAAATAAAAATGTTCAGTTTCATAAATTAGAAAAACTCAAATGGAAACAGAGTTATTGCCGTTTTCCAGAAAGACAAATGATAAAACCAGTAATATCCTATATTTAAAGCTACAGGAAGACTTACTCATAGGAGTATGAACTACTAAACCTTTGGGGAAAGTATCCATTAAAATAAAAGTAGGCATTTCTTTAACTCAATAATTCCACTTTTGATAATCTACTCAGTGGAAAATACATGTTTTCCTGATTGCTCTCTGTCCATTTAAATTCACACCACTCTATATTAATATTTGCTTAAGGGCATCTATTTTATCATTGTTATAACAAAAATCTGGAAGCAACCTTTATATCCATGAGTGATGGGCTAGTGAAATAAATTATGTATATCCATATTTTAGAATATTTTACATCTATTAAAATAACTACATAGTTTTATAAATACTTAATTGGATAAATGTTCGTGATGCATTGTTAATGAAAGAACAAGTGTTTTTGCATAGCATGAGCTCATTTTTCAAAGCAACTAGACAAAGGAAACTGTGTGTAGACATGTACTTTGCCCTTGAAAAGAGAAATGGAAATGAACATCCCGTGTTGTCGAAGTTGGTGGTACCTTAGAGGTCTGAGTGGAGCTGAGGGAGCAGATTCCCTCTTTCCTTATTGTTTGACAGGTTACATGGAATGTGTATTAAGTTTATGATTGTAAGCTAATGAAGTAAATCTAATGTTGCCAAGAGGGGTCAATGGTAGGGGAAGGAGCAATGACCGGCAAGAAGAGAAGAGAGGTTTGGTAATTAGCACTCCATTAGAAATCATTTTCTTTGGGCTTTTAGATCCACTTTTAATTTCATAAGAAGCCATTCATCTTTGTAACTAAAATGTATGGATAATCTTAAGGTACATTTTGATCAACAAGCTCAGACGCTAAACACGAAGAGGTCATCACTGTTATCAATTGGCTCCATATCCTTCCTTATTTTCTCTTGCGTTGTATGCACCTATTAAAAACCCAAGACATCATCCTGAGGTACTTTCATTCCATTTCATAAATGGCTTGAATATCTACCTTGATTTCCGCCCACTCGCCACGATGCGCATCAAAAGTATTGCCCCTAGGGTTACAGTTCATAGAGGCCCAGTTTATTCAAAACCAAGTGTTTACACACATCTCTGATCATGAATGGCTGCGGACACATTCTCTCAGTGACAGAATTTGTCTTTGCCCTCAAGGACACTTTTGTGTTACAGAAAAAAAAAATGATTTTGCGGTACGGACTAATACCTAGTTGTGACCTCTTTCCAAGTCACCGAAACCCTGTAACACAGTGGAGAACACTTCCTGTCTGCCCCACAAGAAACAGAAGCTTCCGACGCCTAGCGAGTATTTTAGGGAAGGTTGCAGCAACGTCAAGGTGAGGGACAGAGGAAAGCCATCGACAATGACAAATGAAGACAGAGTAACAGCAATCCAGAAACCGGGGCAGAGCACAGATTATCCTGGAAGTTCGCCTTTGGGATCGTTGGTCAGTTTTAGTTCTTACTGAACATCTCCACAAGCTTTTGGCTGGATAATTGCCAAAGAGCTGGTCTTCCCATAAGTCTTTTTAGGAAGATCAATTAATAAAGACTATTTTATGGAATGAATTCTAAAGGACAAGTCTTGAGTTTACCAATACAATCGAGAGAGCAAGGTTCAATTGGCTGGGGAGGATGAGAGGACGGGGTGGGAAGTGGGGAAATTACAACAATGACTAGGAGAAGAAAATGTTCTAAAATTGATTGTGGTAATAATTGCACAAATCTTCTTAATAGGTTCGAACAATTAAAATGGATATGGGAAGCATATGCCAATAAAACTGTAAAACAAAACAAAGCAATGGCCTCTAAGTTGATCTCTTGGGCCAATTAAATCCAAAGCAGAAAGATTCGTGCAAATGGTATGGCAACTGCGTCTGTGGATTCCCAAGGGAGTGATCTTGATAGATTGTTTTCTTAAAGGATACAGGATGATTGTGGGAGCTTAGTAGGAATAAGGTTTAAGAAAATTGAAAACTCTATTCGTGAGAAAAAAAAGCCAGCAATGTTGCACAAAGAGACATAATCATGATAATGTATCTGTTCATTCTTCAAGGGTAGCAAGGGTTGTCCTATGTGACCTTTCTTGGAAATCCTTACGCCATCCACCCTTTAGCCCTGATCTCACCCCTTCCTTCTTCTTTTGGTTCTCCAAACTAAAATAATATTTAGGAGTAGCGTGGTTCGAATCTCTGGATGATGTCAAAACTGTGGGTTGGGTGTGGTATAAATCGAAGAGCATGGAATTCATCAAGGTTAGGCTGTTGTTGTTATGAAGTTGGTTTCAACTCTTAAATGATCTGGGTAGCACAGAATGGAACACTGTCTGGTCCTGCTCCGTCCTCACAACCGTTGCTGTGTTTGAGCTAGTTGTTGCAGCCATAGTATCAACCCCATCTCATTGAAGACTGTTTCCCCCACCTTTTCCCTAACTTCCTACGATAACAAGCATAATGGTCTTTTCCAGAGACTGATTCCCCATGATGACCTACCCAAAGTATGTGAGACAAAGTCTCACCATCCTCACTTCAAAGCAAAATTTTGGCTTTATTTAGTCCCAGATTTATTCATTCTATTAGCGGTGATGGTATATTTAGTATTGTTTACCAACACCATCCTTCAAAGACATCAACATTTCTTTAGTCTCTCTTATTCATTGCCCAGGTGTCACCCCCTCCATTAATCATAATAGTGTTTAGTGGCCTAGGTGTGAGAAGCCATCACTACGTGGTGCTATCCATATCGAAAGCTGTGGATTTGGATCTTCATACGCAAGGGCTTCAATTCCTCTCTGCTTTCAGCTAGCAGTTATGTCATCTGCATACCATGGGTTGAGAATTAGCATTCTTCCAATTCTGATATGAGTTCTTCATATAGTCCAGTTTGTCAGATTTTTACTCAGCATAGTAAAAAAAAGCATTCAGCATGGTGAAAGGCTATAATCATAACACACACCTTTTTAAAAAAAATGTTAACCACAACAGTAGTTCCTTGTTCTCATTGAGAGATGGAAACATCACCTCCGGAAATATACAGACCAAGGTGAAGGATATGCTTAGAAACAAGTTTCACACTTGGATAGTTTCATTTAATAAAGCTTTCTATGACTTTATAGCAATACTTTAGACTTATCTTGTATATTAACAATTCTTCATGCCATTTCAAAGAAATATCGATCACATTTTTAAATCTCTCACATTTTAAAATTGAATAGTAATTGACATGATATTAGTGATATAATTTAACTCTTATTTTTTATGTGCCAGTAAGAATGCTGCCAAATTTGTGTTATTAACAAATAATAGTTGATAAGCATCTCTAGACATGTATGCTTGTGTTTGTGCACGTGTAAACAATGTTTCAAGCAATGCTATATCTAGAGAAATCAAATTGATTGATAGTAGAATATGACATCCTGACATTCAAATAGATGTGCTACTGAACAACCTCACTAGTAATCAATAATGTGTGCTAGTACTTATTTTCCCATAAGCTCCCAAAAAGATTCTATGGCCAATTCCATAGGTTAAAATAATCACGACAAAATACTTTATTTTTGTTTCCTACATTACTGGAGAGGCTGAGCACTATTTCTGTTCTCTGTCCTGTGCATTTTCTTTTCATATCCTTTTGCCTTTTAGGTTGTCTCTTTCTCCGAGTGATTTTTAAGAGTTCCTTCTATGAGATCTCTGAGTCAGAATCAGCTCACACTACTGGGCTTTGGTTTATCGTTCCAGAAAATATACCTCGATTCCGATTTAAACGATGAAAGCATTTTTTCCCTGTGCCACCTGCACTTTAATTTTGCATTTGTGTGTGTGTGTGTTTGTTGTAATTTGGCACCTTTTTCCTTTATGAGAGCATTCGTGTGTTCTTAAATGTATCGAATGTGGTATTCTCTCTGCCATGTGCCACCTCTCTCCTGCGCTTGCAGGCCTGTGTCACCTTTTGTTCCTGAGTGCTATCTGAGTGCATTTTCTTAATCAAGCTGCATTTAAAAAAATTGTTTTAGTCAAAGAATAGCTTTTAGTTTACCTTGTATTTTTATTTTTATTGTTTTAGTCTAAGAATTGCTTTCAGTTTACCTTGTATTTATTTTTAAAAACTAATTTTCTAACTCTCAATTTCAATTTTCTCTTTATCTTCTTGTTAGGTTTGTCCTACATTGTTTTTCCTTCCCTGTACTATAATATTTATCTTAACCTAAATTCATGTTTGATTTTATTCCAAGGGTTAGACATGAAGAGTTTAGGGCACATTCTTTATTCTCTTCAGATTTCTAGAATTTATTTCATTCCCACCGAGCAATTTCATTGAGGGCTACAGAAGATTGGGGCAAAGGGCAGGAATGCTGCAGGTCAGTCAGACTCACCCTCCCCAGATCCCTTCCGCTGTCGCTTCTGTTCTCGGGCAGATCTTTTTTTCTCCTTGCGTCTCTGTCGGAGGGCTGTTTTAGGATCAGTTATCCAGGCTTGATAAACAAACTAGAGGGAGCACATTGAGTTATTGTCGGACTTTGAAACAATTTTAGTTGAAAAGAAAAATGGACCATACCTGAAAACACACAAGGACAATATTCCTGACGTTTGGAAATAATTTTATCTCCTGACAAAAACTAAATATTCTTCTCCCACCTTGGAATATTGAGTTAATGTTTGCTAATTTCATTATCATGAAATAAAACATAAAAGTAGATGTTTGGGGACTAGATTTTATTTGTTAAGTACCAGAGGCAACCATGAGATAAAGTGTAAGTAAAACTATATAGCTCCAATACTGCCATTATGTGTGATAATTAGCTATGGATTCATTTGCATAAAATAATAGGAATATGTCAGAACCATCACTAAGTATTATTAGAGAAATTCCCTTCCATCAAAAATAAAACTCTGATAAATTATCAAAACATTGCTGACAGTCTTATTTGTATTGTATAATTTGCATATTTGACACTCTCCTTTGTGAATAACAGCTGAGTACTAAGAACCACTTGAGAAAGGACTGCAGGTTAGTGTTCAAAGAGAAAAAAACAAGACATTTTTAATGTTTTCTTCCAACAACATCAAGAACTGAGCACTGGTCGCTGAAAGGGTTAAGGAGTTATTCCAGAATAGGACGGAAGGACAACTGTGGTCCTTTGGGTTGCCTTTTGTCATTTTCTTTCCAAATCTGAAAATAGTTGCAGTTAATATTATATAGTAGCCAATAATGACAGGAAAACAATTTTGAACAGTCCCCCATTAGCAGTCTCCCAAGTCATGCAGAAAGAACAGGAAGAAAACTGTGGTAACCAGCCACCTAGTCATCAAGCAAGCAGGCATGCCCCTCATGCACCAGACACACCTGCATCTCAGAGAAGCTGGGCTTTCCATTATGATGGCATAGTTATAGAAATGTTCAGTTGGGACTCTTGTGAACACAGGCAATTTTGTTTTATTCTACATTAGCTTCAGATTTTTAAAGTCTTTGAGAAACACATCATAAGCAAATGATTGGCATTGCGATGACAATAGAAAATAAGGAAGGATTCAATTTTCCATTGATGGAAATATAAAGGTGGTGGGTTAAGTAAGAAAGAGCATTTGTGTCTCTCACTGATAGAAATCTTAACTCTTGGGGCAACTAACCCAAATGTGATAACTATTATTTCCAAATAACAAAATCCAGGAGGTAAAAATATTATCCTATGCTTAAAAATGCCAGATAAACTGGAACTTAAAGGATAGGGCAGAGTAGAGGAAATTATGGTAGATTTTATTATGCATATGAAGAGGAAATTCTACTAAAATATCTCTAAGGTTTAGTATATTGATACTGTGTGTATATTCATAGTTTGTAGCATATTAATATGTGAACTCGCATTATAGGCTCTTTTAAAAGAACTCACACTATTAAGACATTTTCATGCAAACAGTAACACAGAATGATCTCTCCTTTAAAAAATATACTATATTGATTTTAGAAAATACAAACATCCCAAATATAGGAAATAAAGATGTAACCAAGGCACACAAGTTGGAGGAATTCTTTTGAAATGGAGAAGATGGAAACAACTGAGAGGAAGAAAGGAAGAGAGAGGAGGGGTTAAGGGTAGATTGGAGAAGTCACCAAGCGAAGGGCAGTGTCGAAGAGAACTGGTTCCACATAAACCAGTAACCAGTGGCTATGCCGAGGATTCAGATTCTTGGTGACTACTTGTGCGCCAGGGTTTTTCATGTCTGAGTTTTAAAAAGTAGATCATCTGGCCTTTCCTTTAAGGAACCTCTTAGCTATCTTGGGCCTCTAACCTTTCAGTTAGCAGCTGAACAGGAACTCCTTGTTCTGCATAACATCTTGAAGTATGGCACCTACCCTTGCTTTCTCATTGGGATGAGAATCAGCTAAGAGGGGAAGCAGGGAGGAGAGGAAACCACACCACTCCTTATTAGCAGGGATAGGCTCTTAATGATGAGGTTTGAAATGCAAATATTTTTCAGTTCCAGAAACTACTAAAGGTTCAATTGCCTTCAGTGTCTTATAGGAAAACATTGATAAAGAATAACAGGAAATTCATACTGAATAAAGAAAGAGAATCTTCTTAGGGAAACTTCTCAATTTTTATTTTGTAGCTATGAAAACTATCCAAACTGAGGAGTCAGCACAGGCACCAGCAGCAAGAACTAGAAAGACCATGGTGTGTATGTAACCAGCTTTTGGATGCTCTACATTTTTTCCCCTCCACTGCCACAGGCCTGACATGGGTTGCAGTGATTGACTTTATAGTTTATAATTTGTTAGGGGGGAAATGAGATTCATCGTACTGAAAATTTGCTTCGTACAAATACTTTTATCCTTTAAAATAATGGAGAGTTTGATTGTAGACAATCTCGTTCACTGAAGTGGATTGGATCTTATCAGCTGTCCTAGACCTTCTCTATGTTGCATCTAAAATGATTTGTTTTAACGGCAGAGAATAGTTTCCTTGTAATATTTAATTTAAACCTCCTTAAATATGAATTGAAAGACTAAGGTCATAAATGAGGAAAGAGAGGAGTTGCAGAGAGGAAGCAGCAGTGGGTGTTAATAGTTAGGTGTTGTTGCCTTGCAGACCTGGTTAGACCAGATGATGCACAGTGGTACAGATGGGAATTGGAAACGCAGGGAATCTAGGACAGAAGAACCTCTCAGGACCAGGGGTGACAGTGGCGATACCAGGAGGGAAAGGGGATGTAATAAGGGGGAATGGATCACAGGGAGCCACATATAACCTCCTCTCTGGGGGACGGGCAGCAGCGGGGTGGGTAAAGGGAGACGCCGGACAGTGTAATATAAGATATAATAATAATTTATAAATTATTAAGGGTGCATGGGGGAAAGGGGAAGAGGAAGGGAAGGGGAGGGGGGGGAAAAAAAGGAATATGAGTGGATTCCGGGAACCCAAGAGGCAAGCAAATTTTGGGAATAATGAGGGCAACAAATGTATAGATGTGCTTTACACAATTGATCTATGTATTGTGATGAATTGTATGAGCCCCAATAAATTGATTAAAAAAAATTTCAAAAAAAAAATAGTTTGGTGTTGAACTCCTGGCATTTTGAAAATGATGGGGACTCAAGGTCTTAACTCTGCTACTCAACTGAGGGTCAGAAGTCTTGCTGGGGAGGTCGACAGAAATGCCAGCTTTCAGGCCCCAATTCGATGCGGCGAGTTGGGGCTTGCATTTAAACAAAATTACCAGGGAACATTGGTCGAGGTCACTGTCTTAACCATTTGTCCACCTCCTGAGGAGCCTGAGGACAGAAATGTTGAAGTCCCAGACTGTGTCGTGAGAGAACGGCTTCATATAAAATGCAAGCGTGGTGGATCTGAACCCCCAACCAGGAGGCTCACAGTTGAGTGCTTTGCTCCCTGTGCCACCATGACTCCTCCACAAGAACTGTAACTGAGTATCGATGATTTCCAATAATGGATCGAACAGGTCGTTTGAACATCGATTGTGCCTTACATTAACCACCAAATAATCTAAACAGTTCACTCAAAAGAGCAGCACTGATTACATGGGAATTAGGGGATAAGCAGACTGTCAAAAGAAAGTGAGCCACTTTGCATGAACTCTACTGAATGCAGAATGGTGAACAGGAGGCCTAATTTAGAAAGATAGAGACTAAATGGAGGCCAAACGGGAGATGGAGTAACATGAGACTTTTATTCGCGCATCCACAATTGTACCAGCTCTCTGAGAGAATTTATTTTACTTTAACTCATTAAAACTGATGCATGCAACCAGATGTGACCCTTGAGAAAGAAGATGTGATACAGGCGAAACTATGGAAGGATGGAGAGCATGTGGCATCTGCATTTCCTCTGCCTATGTTTTGATAGTGTTGGCATCAACTGTAAAACAAGAGTCAGAGAACTGAAGCTTTTAAGAATTCCTTTTGAGAGGTTTGGCTAATTAAAAAAGTTCTTGTAATTCCTTAATTGTGTAGTCTATAGAACAGGGAAAATGCAGATGGAGGGCAACAGGGATATGTTTGCCTAAAGTTCTATGGGGCTGAGAGTCACACACTACACATCAGGAAAACATCAAATACCTTTGCAGCTCTGATTAAATACTGAAGAATAGTTTTGGGAAGTTTAATGACAGACTTGGGCAAGGCTAAAATGGCTGATGCAAACTTCCCAATAGCTCTCTACAAAGAAGGACAAAGCAAGAATAATTAGTAGAAAAAAAAACCAAAAGCTAATAATTTAATATATGAATATGAGTTTATCTCTACAATTACATCAATTAGATTAAAATGTGCCAATCCTTGAGGCTAGGATAAAGTGTGCACTGTTTTTAAGTTAGGAATAAGTAAAATATCCAATCATTGCATGTAATCCATAACAAAAGCTGGCAATGTTCACGTTCTTTCCTTTGCTGCATGATGAATAATGGTTAGAAATATATGTCATTAGAATAAAAACAAATAAGTCAGTCATTATTATTAGACAAGTTAGCAGCACACATGCACACAAACGGGCTCATCAAGAAATGCACATAGATAGCAATGTGGCCAGTAGAAAGCAGTAGAGAACGTTACCACCCTGAGATTTTGGGAAGACATGGGCAGCTGTAACCAGTTAGTAGAGCAAGATGTCTCCATGAGAACTTGGGAAGGCCTGGGTAGTTGTAACCAGTCCATTTGGGAAGACTTGGTCATCATCCTGACAATGACCTCAGTTAGTATGGACTCATGGGACTGCCAGTTCTCACATCATGTGACTTGTATGGGTGTTATTTGTGTGCTTTGTCATTTATGGGACAAGAGCGCTTATGGGAAATCACATCCCTAGTGTGTCTGATTGATGGGAAATCACAGTCCTAGCATGTCTGGTTGGTCAAAACACATTTTCATCCTAGGTGGAACTCTAAAAACAAAACCGTATCTTTGACCTGCACTGATTGTACATGCAGGGGACACACCAGACGAGGCTGGTGTGGGCCATGGCTAAGAAAGATACAGCAGGTTTTGAAAAAGAATGGCAGTTGAACTGGAACAATGAGAATGGTGCCAGATACCTTTACACTGAAGTATGTTCTAAAACCCGTTAGGAATCAAGTGAAACTAGTTGTCAAATATTAACTAACATTTAAATGATACTAAAAATAAAAACTATGTTGTCGCATATGAAAACACAAGCCCACGTAAGCCATCCAAAGCAATGCCAGACAAAAAACAAGTCTATTTCACTGCCTCCTTCCTCGTATGAGAAAATAAAGTTCACCCGAGGCAGTCCTGTTTTCTGTTTAAGGAATCAACACAATTGAAAAATTGAATTGTCAGTTATAGGATGTGCAAATTACGTGCCAATAAAACTGTTGGGGGGGGGGGTATCAGAAAATGTGTTGGCCCACGTGAATGGAGACTAAACTGACCCATGTCTTGGGCAAGGCACGTCGTGCCAATGTTGACAGCAAGCAGCCCCACAACTGAGCTCGAGATCAACAGTGTCAAATGGAAAAATCCAAGTTCCCCGAGTCCCCAAATTACCTGGAAAGCTGACTTTCTTGGAAGTTCTTCCTCTTCTCTCTTAAAATCTTCCTCTTCCTCCTCTTCACTATCGGTTTCAAACAAATAATAATCTCCACTTCTGACCACTAAAGAAAACAAATATTTACTCATTTCTTGAAAGAGACATGTGATCATTGGGGGCTCAGCAATGAAATGACCCCAAAAGATAACCACACTATTCCTAAGAGAACCATAGCAAGGGGTGTGGGTAATGAGGAAGGACGAGAGATGAGCAGATGTGTTTCAAGCTAATGCTACAGGGTGTTAGTATGCTTTCATCCACCAAGTGCAAGGCCTTGTCTATGTCATGTAAATGAACTAGGTGGGACAGCCCTCTTCCCGTCTTCTTTGTAAAGCTGACAGATGAAGCAGATCAACTTTGCAACAGCCGGTTTAGTTCGCAAGACGGCAAAGTAACTGAAATGATGATTTCACAGGTCAGCATTTTGGGCCCTTTAGACCAGGCCAAAGTGAGGTGGAACATTTGTCTTTGTTCTCAGTAGGTTATGAAGGCCAATCACGATGATTGGGGTCCAAGAACTGGTGTCACCAAGCTCTTACTTCACTTTATACTATGAAGACAAAGCATCTCCACATATAATTCTGGGGACTAACATTGGTATCAACACATTGGAAGAGGTTGTAAAAAATATATATGTTGCCACGAGCAGAAAGTAGGGAGCTAACATTAAAATGACAACAACAACAAAATACACTAAGAATACCACCATCGTCATACTGTCAATGTTGACACATTAGAACAAATTGAGACATGGCAGATTTGTCCACAGGGTTAGCACCATTTGTCTTCTGGCCAATGAAGGACACCCCATTTAGGAAAACAAACAAGCAAACAACGGACAAACCACAATGCTGTTGAATTTTTTTCAACTCCTATTGACCGTATAGGACAGAGCAGATCTGCCTCAGAGGGTTCCAGGGCTGTAATCTTTTCAGAAGCAGCATGTCACATATTGCTCCCAAGGAGCAGCTGGTGGATTTGAACCACCAACCTTTTGGCTAGTAGCTGAGTACTTAATGACTACACCACCGCAGCTTATTTCCAGGGGAGGAGAACTACTGTAGCCATAGGACACACAGCACAAAAGTGTGGACTGATTCTGTCTTGTTTGAGATTTTCTTATGATAATACATGGCTTGTGTAAGTGTTTGGAGCAGGGAGAGATGCAATGTCCCCAGATTTAAAGAAACTTGAGAAATCAGTTATCATTTTGATAATTATTTTAAACTTATCAAAGAAAGGAGATCAAGTATATACATTTCTGATGCTACAATAACTGCACCATCATTGCAGGAAAACAGCAATAATTTCAAATTATCTCCAGGTTTTCAAATGCTGAGACCTTTTTAGATGACATAACATGATGTCTTAAATTATCTTTGGACGTAGACGGTGTAAGGTAATGGGAAACCTTGTCTTGTTTACAATTAGCTGCTTGGATGTTAGTCAACATGGTCCAAAGCAAAATGCTTTTGTCCATGATTGCAGGTGAATCGGAAGCCTCCATTCATGAAGATGCAGAGTGAATGAATTGGACCTTATATCCTTGAACAGAAGCATTATGATTTGTGATTTTTATTTTGAAGAAAGAACCAGGCTCACAGTGATGGGCCCAAGCCTGAGGAAATAAGTGCAATACAACAGAAGGTAAGAATAAGCAGAACAAACCAAAGTCACAGCATTACATTTGACAGTGAGGAAGACCATGAAAGTAATGCCTTGTGTAAGCTGAGAGATGTGCAGGAAGGTTACATAGACCTTGGTCATGTGGTCGTTTGGGGAAGAACACAGAGCATAAAAGTGAACATTTTACCCTCATTATATGCTCTAAAATCGACATCAGCTTAAATAGTATTCAATCATACCTTCTATCACTTGTAGTCATAGCAACACATTGAGCTCTAGCAGTTTTGATCTCAGTCAAATCAGTGATTTATCATTAAAAAAAGTCACCAATTTGTATGTGAATAAGGAGAATTAACACACAGCCAAAGAGAAAGTGTTTCTTTATAACATGCTCCTGAAATAAAACTAGGAAAATATTAAAGAATATTTTCTGTAGGGCTATCTATAATAATGAAAAGAAAAGCTATTACATATACATTTGCAACTGAAGAGACACCCTAGTTGTATATATGTTACGTGTATCAGTGCGATTGCTGAACTAACGAGCATAAATTACTTTTTGAAACCCTCTCATTTGTAGCCCCAGAAATGTGGCCCTATATTTCACACCAAGTTGAGGCATGGCATTGGTTTTCGGAATACTGAATCTCTCGAGAGACAGACAGCACTGTGACGAAAGGTATAATTGAACAACAATAATGCAATCATATGTGTATACTTAGGAATGGAATAGAAGGTGTGTCACTGTAGTAAGACTGTCTTAAGATCGTCATTGCTTTGATATAAAATATGCTTATATTGTCAAGAGATTTACACATGGATATTTGAACTGCACTTATTTTTATATTTAATAGTTCTTGAAAAAAACTACTTGAAAGCTTAAACTCAACAGATCAGAAAAGGGACTTTATAAACAGTAGTACTTCTAGAGCTGAGAAGAAGTTATGGTGCCCACCATGCTCTCAACAACAAGTCATCTCTTCTTTCCCCACAAGCTCATAGAAGAAAGGACATTTGCTAGAACTATTTTCACACTGCCTTCATAATTGGATTCCAAACCATGAACTACACACATTCCTGCATTATTGCACCATCCGGTACTGTAACAAGGCACATCTAGTTTAATATTCGTTTCCAAGAGCGTGTTATAATGAGGGTGAAATGAAGCAGAAAATTTAGGTCAATAACTGTCACTAGTCGTTCTTTAAATTATTACCCACGTGTAAGAGGATTATCAAAGACCATATCCAATTCCTTCCAAAACGCAATGATTACATGAGAAAAAGGAAGCCAACCACAACTGAGATGGGATTTTCCCTCAGGTGCAATAACAAACCATTCAATATGAGAAAACCTTGACAAGGATAGGTCTCTCCAAATGGGCAAATGGCCCTTTAAAACAGAAAGAGAGGCACAGTTTACTTGTGACTTGATAGAAATCAGCCTATGGTATGCTATGTTATTAAGCTGTTCACATAACTAAGAAGTTAATGAACAATGAATATGAGAGTCACACAGAATTTCAACTTGAATTTTCCTCTGGTGAAAGGCATAAAATAAATGAAACTAGTTTCATTTACAGCTCAAGAATTCATTTGAACATAATGCTAAAATTAAATATTTGGAAATAAATATAGTGAACAGATTTCAAATGTTGCTTCATTAAATTAGCTTGCTGATCTAAGAAAATTATTGACTGGGTAAGAGAGGCCAACATCAGATCTGTGTGGCGCTAAGAAGAAGACATAGGGCAACTTTCTGATACATTTGCTTTAAAATAATTCTCAATACTGTATTAGCAGAGCTATCCACATGTGACATTATAGGCTCTGGGGATACCCCACCTGAGTAGGATAGCTAGTTATGGAGAC
The DNA here is from genome assembly GCF_000313985.2 of Echinops telfairi. Classification (NCBI taxonomy): domain Eukaryota; kingdom Metazoa; phylum Chordata; class Mammalia; order Afrosoricida; family Tenrecidae; genus Echinops; species Echinops telfairi. The sequence goes on from NW_022103900.1 coordinate 41,923,913, forward strand.
ATGGGATATAAAAAATTGAAGATATTACAAGTCAGTCACAAAATAATTATTTTTCAGCATTCTAAAATTTTAAGAAAGACTAGATTGAAACAGGCCATTGTTCTACAATATCATTGCTCAGCCATGTGAGATATTTCCTTGGCCCAGAATAACAAACATAGCACCAAATCCTTGTTAAACTTTATGATTACAAGGGAAGCCTACTACATGTGATGTGGCGATCAAGCTCTGCTTTGCAAAGAGATTCCTAGGTTCAACTTTTCATTCGTGATGACTGGGCAGCAAATGGCACATGCCAGGCACCGGAAGGCTGAGTGCAGCTTTTAGAGCCTTTGGAAATTGGTGAGGAGGCAAAATATGAGAAAGTTAATGCATTTAAGTCATCCCTAGTTCTTTATGCCAAAAAAAACTTAAATGCAAATAAAACCAAAGCTCCGGGAAAGCAGAGGGGAGGCTCACTGGCATCCATGCCTAGTGCCTTACAAAGAGGGTCATGAATGCTTTGAAAGATAACAACTACCCTCCAATCAGAGTCCAAGTGGGTGCAAACACCCATTTCAAATCAGTGGCGCTCTAGACCTCAGAGTTTGATAATAAAATGATCAATTCTCTTTCCTTTGAGGAGCCTGTACGTTGTGCTCCAGCGTTCTTAAGCCATGGATGTAGCTCCCTTTAGCCCAGATCTGTCCACAGAGCTCAGAGAACCATTTGCATGGCATTTTCCTACTCAGACCCCCTATCAAGTCACAAGGATCAAACCATGCACAGAACACACGGTCCTGGGGATGCCTGAATTCTGGTCAAGGATATAAGGGTTAACGCTGACGACATGGTAAGAGGATTGCAAAAACCTACTGGAAGCATGATCAACCCAAGGCCGCCACCACTGCTTTTTTTTGCCCTTGGCTTTCTGTTTGTCTGCTTCTCCTAAAATGAAATATGTCCAAATATTAATTCTTATAACGTGAGAAAACAAACTTTGAAAACCACGCTCTATCAATTCAATCGTCAAGTCTAGACCAGTTGTACAAGTGCATTAGAGGTCAGGGAAAGGCACAAGAACTATAAAATCTGTAAGGTAGGCTCATATTCATGATGAATTCCCATGGCAAATAATAATTGCTACTAAACGGGATGCCATAATTCCATTTTCATCTTAGCAACTGAGTGTGCATAAAGGAAGTTAAAAAAGAAGGGACTGCCCCCCAAAAGTGCACCTCATGGTAAATTTTCTATTGAATTAATGGAAAAGAATCACTCCCCACCCAAATTTGACAGAGCAATTAAGTGACAACTGATTTACTAAAATGCATGTATTCCAATAACCAGAAAATTTGCCTATGACCACTTTAATTCATGGTTAGGAAACATAAATTCACTGGTGATTGGTTGATACAATGTATGTACTGATTGAGCATCATGCATTATTTCTCCATTCCCTTCAAATAGAAAAGCATGCAAACATCTATGAAAAGACCTATTAAACTTTTATTTTACATAATAAACATATAATTAGGTATAATACATATGTATTCATGTTAGGTTTCATTAGAACAGACTATCAGTAATGATCTTTTAATTACCAGTATCTAGATTCCACATAAAATAGGGATATACATTTATTTTTTTATAAAATTTATAAAGGACAACAGTAGTCTATACAAGTGAAATACTTTCCTTAGAGGAATAAATTATGCAAAAACATGCTAATTCCCATGATGAACAATTAGATTATAGGCATGCTAAAACTGCATTGCTGAAAACTAGATGCTCTTAAAGCCTCTGACTCTTGTTAAATGATACTTTAGAAGACAGATAAACTTATCCCATTCACTATGGGAAAAAAGCAAAGATGACTGACAAGTTAAAAGTACATTGCTGGCCTTGGCAGAAGAGAAACCTGGTCTGATCACCCTGCCCACTGGAAGCATGCTGTATATTCACTGGCAAGAGGACATTAGGTAGAAACAGGGGTTGGACGTACTTTCGTCATCCTCTTCAGAGAGCTTATGAGCATCCTGGGCTTCCCCTGACTCCTGGGTCAAGCTCAGCATTCTTTCTTTACCTTTTTTGTATTTCTGTTGCCTGGCCTTGATGCGATCCATCCTGCAAAAGCACGATATCAGCAACACCAAGAACATTATGCAAGGGTATCATGAGGTCAGCGCTTCGGACTTACACTATTGTGTATTTAACTGAAAGCAGAGACAAAGTGATTACGCCTTTGGAAGTTGTGAATGGCCTACATTTACCACAGGAACCACTCTTAGTAATATGATCCATAGTAATTGCCGTGCTAAAGTTCAATATGCAAATACTTCATGTCCACTCCACTGTTGTACCCGAGCCATGCAGAGTTCCGATCTGTTGTGCATGGAGTCGCTATGGGTCGGAGCTGCCTCGATGGCACCTCACAATAGCAACAACAGCTCTTTTGAACATGGCATAGCGTGAAGTATAAGTCCTCTGCTTTCTCAAGTTTGACATTATTACATAAATGGGAAAAGTCAGCTAAGCGAATTCCATGAATAGGCTTTACTTATGAAAAATTACGAACGTACCCTAAATGAAGACTCTACTACACATCCATTTAGATAGCTGAATACAGCAGTAGACACGCCATCATGCACTGACACTGCATTTCTTTACATGATATGTTTCTTTGATTGGGAAGGTACCGGGCCATTGAATATTTATATTTATCCTAGCAAACATTTCTGTGTGAGGAAAAGCTGGCAAATGGGGTCAGGACAGAATGAAGCTTCCCTAGTGAACTCAGGGAGTTTTCCTTATGGTCTGAGGGAAGAATATCATGTTTTCAATTCAATGATCCACAGACATATTAAGGTGTGGTCGTTACATTCATAACTGGAAATTTCATTCTAAGAAAATCCCTTTCAAGAGATTAATAAAAAAAGGGACTGGGGGACTAACTATCAAATCTTCCTGGTGTAGTTAGCCCATTACTTGACTTTCCCAGTGGTGTGGCAAGAATAAGGCTCAATATGACGATAGGAAAAGATGGGTTGTATTCCTACATGCCTTGAGTTAGTTGTCATCTATAAATCATGTAAGGTCACAATGACTGTTTCCTTCTGAGACTGGATTCACTCCCTCCCCACCACTCCTACCCCACTAATCCAGCCCTTACCCGACAGTTATCATAGAATTTACTCGAAGCATTTGGCACTGGGCAAGTCCCTACCCTATTCAATTAATATTTACAAAAATCCAAAAAGATAGCATGGTGAGTCCTAGCTGAAAAATTGGAAACTGACATTCTGAGAATTTGATTTCTTCAGGTACCGCAATCAGTAGCTAGGACAGTATTGGAATGCTGGTCTTATTCTGAGTCAGCTTCCTTTTCCAGCACACTGTTGATATCTCTCTATTAAACTCTGTTCATTTTCAGTCTCATAGGTACAAGCAATTGTCCTGACACAGATGCTATACTCAGGGAGAAGTGAGAGTTGACACAAACATATTTTCCAGGTAGATTGGGGTCCCCCAAGAGCTCAGACCAGTTTGATGTGGTATTCCAATCAGAAAATAAAAGAACCGGAGAATGTGAGTGAAATACATTCTTACTGTCTCTTCAATTGGTCCATTGATTTTTTCTCCTCCTCAATTCTTGCCTTTACTGCCTTTACAATTGTGGCCTGGAAAAGTTCCGCTCCTCTAAAGGAAAATTGGAAAAAGAAGAGATTTAGTGTTTTTGTGTGCTGCTCACCTTTCCCTAAAAGTGCTTCCTAAGGCGTAAACAACATGGCATCTCTTCTGGAAGTCACTGGAGTTGCCTGGCTGGGATTGAGAGTTACCACGGCTCAGTCAAGGAGTCCTTTCTCAGATAATCAAAAAAGACACTGGCTTCCACCTGGGAACTGGTGGGCTTCTCACAACCTTTAACTTCAGGGAGACAAAAATAGCTTCTTTTCTAAGGCGTGAAAGGCCAGGGACCTCATCAATCATAATGGTTCATCCAAATGTCACTCACCAACCGTCACTGTGCTTATGCAGGATGACTCTACAAAAAGGAGTGAGTTTAGTTTGGTTTTCTACTAACTGACCCCAGGAGGGTGTGGAGTGGACCTGGGATGTCCAGGAAGAAAGACAGCGGCTTCCTGCGCATCAGCAAAGCTGCCAGTTCCTTCCTTCTTCCTCCTCTCTTCCACTCAGGCTGTTTTTCCTGTCCTTCCTGCTGTCCCACAAAGCTATCAAGCCCTCATAACATCCCCAAGTTTGAGCCATTAGCATTTAGCTACGACCCCATGGCAAGGTCCAAAGCTATGGAGACTTGAGGGTACACTTGCCCTGCAGGAGGAGGGCTGCTATCAGACATGGACAAAAATGAAAACAGCTCATTGTTAGCCACTTCACACTCCTCCAAGTGTTTCAAATCTCAACTTCTGACAAGTGATTTTTTTTTTTACTTTTAATTTTTTCCAACAGTTTTATTGGCATGTAATGTACTTGCCATACAATTTAATAGTTCAGTCGCATCAAGAAAGGGTTGTACAATCATTACCACAATCAATTTTAAAATATTTTCTTCAATCTTTTGCTCATCATTATTAGCTCCCCATTTCCCCTCAACCTCCCCTATCAAGTGATTTTTATTCCTAGTAAATCTCCTAGTTCAAGTACACAGGGTTCAGTATGGATTTTACTTCAACATAAATAAGGCAAACAATCCTCACAACTGGACCAATAAACAACATGTGACAAACAGAGAAAAGGTTGACATTATCAAGGATGCTTGCTTGCTTCCACAATCAAGGCCCATGGCAATAGCAGAGAGGAAACCAAGTGACATACTGCATTGGGCAAAACTGCTGCAAAGCTCTGCTTCCAGTGCTAAAGAGCAAAGAGGTCTGAACTTCTGAGTTGCCCCTGTCGTTTTTTGAACTCCCTCCACATGCATGCGAAAACTGGGGCATGAATAAGGAAGACTGGGGAAGAACAGACACAGTTGAATTACGGTGCTGCCAACGAATACAGAATGGGCACAGGCAGCTCGGAGAACGAGCAAATCTGCCTGGAAAGAAGTGCTTCCAGAGGGCAATGTAGAAGGGAGGACGAGAAGAGACTGCCTAGATACTTTGGACATATTATTTGGAATGACCAGTCCCTGGCAAAGGACTTGATGCGTAGTAGACTACAGGGCCAGTGAAAATGAGGAAGATCCTCAATGGGCTGAATTGACACAGGGGCTGCAAGAATTGTGAACATAATAAAAATTGTGAGGATGGCACAGAACAGGGCTCCATTTCATTCTGCTGTACGTTGGATGGCTATGAGTCAGAACCCACTCATAGCACAACCACAGCAACCGCAATCAACGTCCCAGCTTCCATAGATGACTGCTCTCTCAAGGTGATGGGTTTGGAGGTCATTGGTCTTTATACCCATCTTTTGCTATCAGGGTGTCCAATGAGTGAATGTCTGCTCTGGTCTATGCTATATTTGCTATTTTCATGCTGTCTTAGGACATGTGTTAGTCTAGCAGGCATGATTCTGCCTTTGTGAATGAGTGTTATTGCAAGTTGTGCCCCAACTCCAACCCTCATTATTTGTATGACGTTTCCAGTTACTAACGTTTTTAATCTGTACAAGTCAATAATCCGTGAATTTTGGTCTCAAAAACTATCCTATACAGGTATACTTTCCTTTTCTAAACATTGTTTTAAATTCTATGTCACTGGCTAAATGAATGATCTTATCAATATAATTACCTTATGCCTCATGGGGAAGATTTATAATGTTCTCCAATAAAATGAAAACAATGTCTCTAATATAAGCCAGGAACACATATAAAGCATAGATATATGAATAGACTTAGAGCTTGCACTTAAGTGTCCCCCTAAGCTAAGAACAATTAGTTCTCATGACATGGCCCTACTCCATACTTGCCCTCACGAAGAGATCACTGAAGATCTGCGTGCTGCAGCAAAGTTTGGTGAAGAAATAAGATGTTGCCTGATATCAGAAGGAATAGCATCTAATGGCTTATCTTAAAACAATCAGCCATCTAAGTGAGGCATTGACCATGGAGAAGCACTTTGGCCTGTGTGATCCAAGGATTGTACATAATAAAATCCAAATTAAAAAGAAGGAATGGTATCAGAGCTTAAATTATAAACAACATTTTTCAGGGACTCTGGAGAACAGTGAAAGCCCAAATCCATTTGCAGGGTTCCCACGTGATTGAGCCTCTGGAGAATTCCCTCTGACTACAGACCAGAGAGGGGCATAGCTTTGTTATCAGACAGAAGGCACTGTAATGTGGATTAGTACAGATGGAGTTAGGTTAAAATATAGCACTGCTTTAAAACAGTCCCAGCTTCCAGATGACCAGAAAGAACTACTATGTGTTGAGGCAATGACTCCCTCAACTTCCTGCTGCTGTCTGCTGACACTCTTATTCCAGTAAGTGGGACTGAGGGTGCTGGAGAAATGTCACTTAGCTGCTGACAGCTGCTCCTGGAGCAGCTCTTCCCCTCTGCCAGCTGAAGCACACCCTCCTCTCACTCATCTCTGCTTCTGCGTTTGTAATCCTGCCATCACAGTTCAATTCTCTGTGGGCATGTGGTCATTGCTAACCTTAAAAATGAAAACCAAAACCAAAAAGGCTCTGTTCATTGCACATTTCTGTCTTATATCACTGCCCTCATGATGGTCTCCAAGTCTCCAACTCCAAGTTTCTCTCCTCACTGCTATTTGGCTTTGACATTTGGAGGTCACAAATTCAGTCTTCAAGTTTCAGTCGTCTTATATAATATGTCTCCTAAACATCCTCTTTCAAACAGTCTTCCCCAGAGGCGCCCTATTCTCCTTGGTTCCATTCTGACTCACGCTACTGGGCTTGCTACCTTTCAACCGCCTTCTCTGCCCATCTCTGGAATACGAATGTTCTCAGTCCCCATCCCTCTCCCCCTTTGTTCACGCTGCAGTAAGGCAACCCTAACCACTCACTTGCTTCAATTTCATTTATATAAAATGAAGCTCAAACTCTAT
>NW_022103900.1:41947073-41964166 GCF_000313985.2 Echinops telfairi
AAAATTTAAGAAAAGAAACACATCAGGAAAAAATGATAAAGGCAGGGAAGGGTACTCAGAGTGTAAGATTTAGAAGAAACAGAGGTAATACTATTATAATTATAGCTTTTTCACAATGGTTATTTATGAGAGGGTGCTTGATAAAGTAGAAACAAACCAAATCAAAACAAAACAACCATCATTGAGTCGAAGCTGACTCACAGGGATCTTATAGGACAGGGTAGAAAAGCCCCTGTGAGTTTCTGAGATAAAATAAGAGGGTCAGTGAAAAAGAGGAGGAGCCTCCACTAGATGGATTGACACAGTGGCACCAATAATGGGCTCAAACTTCATAAGCTACACAGGTATAAGAAAGAGAATGGGACTAAACCTATAAATATATATTTAGAGACTTGATGGAGGTTAGTTCCACATATGTATTTTCTGATGCTATAAATATGTCTACTTTTAATAATAGGATGTAGTAGAGTATAGAAGGTGTTAAGTTATGAAAACTTCTTAGATGTATACAGGCCCCTGGAGGGAAGAAGCTACCAGACCAGAAGGATCAGGACCATTGTCTAACGGGACACTACGATTAATTGGCATAACCTGGTCCACAAAAAGAATGGTCTAATTCTTCTTTGGTGAACAGTGATTGGTGACAATAGTTATTAGTGTCTTGACACTTGTGAGACGGCATCCTGCCTGGAGTATGAACAGTGAAGAAAATCAAAGATGCATGTCGACAGTCAAGCAGACCATCGGTTGCTGTGACACAGAGACCTGAAGAACCAGACGTTGCCTTACTACAACTTCCAAAAACTCCTGGAAGGGATCCCGTCAGAAAGTCCTGGATAGAGTGGGAGAACAATGTGGGACAAAACTTACGAGCATAAAAACAAACAAACAGGCTTACTTCTTGGAAAGAGGCTGGTGATAGCGTCACCACTAACAGTCACCTGTCAGATCCGAAAATTAACTCATCACCATGGATCCATGTTCAGCCACGTAAAAGGTCTATCAGGGGAACCAAAACACTTTGAGAGGTAACCATGAGCTAAAATAATTAACTATTTGAGAGCAAAAGGGCAGCAAGGACAGTGTTCAGAGGATCAGGAAAGAAACCGGGAGGGAGTAGGATAGGGATGTTATATCATGGGGATTGCAATCAATTAGATGGAACAAAATGTATATGCATTGGTGAATAAAAAACTGCTGTAATGCAGTGAATTATTTAATATGGCTCTCTTAGTCATCACCTTTGTTACTAACTTATTTACTTGATGGGTCTGGGTGGGAAAGGCACAGAATTAATTATCTGATTCAGCTGTGAGTGATTGGGAATAGAGTTAATTGTGATTGCTATCCTGCTGGTTATAAAATCAGCCATATCAGAAGCAGAAAGGAGTGGAGTATGTCTTCTGAACCATGACATCCCTGTGCATTGAACCACATTGATCCAGGAGATAAATTTGACACCAGAGGATGGGCAACCACAGAACCCAGAGCCAGAATAAGAGACAGAGTTGTGGACTTCCCAAACCATGGAGCAAGTCAAGCTGTGTGTCTCCAGTTAGGAGGCTGGATTGTGGAATAAGGTGCCTCCAGGCAACTAGGTTTGCTGACCCATGTTGCTATCGCTGAATATAATGGGGCTGAGGCTATGTGGGGAATAGTGTACCCTTTGAGAACTTATTGGCAACCCTAAAACTACTTTGTAACATTGCTCTAGAAGGGCATAGGCCCGGTCAAGGGGCTGAGGACCAGTGAGAGTCCTACCTGAGGCAATGGCAGAGACTGTTCTAATCGAACAACTATATTCTGAACATTTTTCACCTGACTTGTCATCTCTTAACTTTCCTAATAAACCCAATAATCATGAGTAATTCTGTGGCCATTACAATTAACTGAGAAGTGGAGCATTCCTGGGAAAGGATGGCTGGCGTCAGAACTAGTAAGGAAAGTTGGAGGGTGGGAGTACATCAGACTCCAGCCTCCTAAAAATCTGCCTTATTACAATCAATCCTGGGAGGCAGAAGAGGTCAGAGGATGGCTCCCACCTAATTTTGTACTACCACAGCAAACCGCAAAAACCTTCAGAGAGTACGATATCATCACATCAAATATCCAGACCTGCTAGGTTTGTGAACTTTCTAAATAATCAAAGATACTGAGACTACAGATGATAGATCAATAATAAACTACAGTTCTAGCGCCTCCATCTCGAGAGAAGCTTGATCTTAAAAAAAATGTGTGGCTGTCGACTTTCTAGACTAGAACAATCCAACTATCCTTCCTTCTTCGTGCCGGACTCTGCTTGTCATACTTACGCATGGTATAGCCTTTGACTGTGCAGGCCAAGCTGAATGCTTGGATCAACCAGCAACTATTCTGAACCAAACTCTCAATATATCCACATGCTCCAATCTGAAAGACAGAGAAGGAAAGTCAATGCTGGTACACTCTTCCCCCAGAAAAAAGGAGAGTGGTGTGTTGTGCACCAGTCATATGCAAGAATTCACTAAGTCTCCACGTCAATCATATTTTAAAGTTTAATCACCATAAAGCCACACATTAGATGCCTCAGAAGGACCATAATTTCCTATGGGGAAAAATAGATCAAATGAGTGAGGGTGACCCCTTAGAATAAAATGTTCTTTACTTGGCAACAACTTTCTCTCCTAAGAGGAGATCTTGAATTACTATAGAAACAAGCTGAACGTTGAGGTACTTAGTGGGTAAGCAGAGCCCTGAAGCTCAGAGACTCCATGTTGGTATAATTATTTTCTTCTAAGTCAAAATTATCTACACATGAGAACAAAATATAGGCTTCAGGGTATATTCCTTAGAACAGAAAAAAAGCATGTGTTTTAATTTTTACTTTGTCAAATTTATGGCTAAAATAATTATCTGAAATATAGAGAGGATATTAAATTAAATATTGATCATTACAAACCAGTGCATAAAGGTGATAGCCAAATTGGGTATATCTCTGGGGCACATGTGAGGTAGAATAATAGCTGGGATTTTTCCCTCTCTAATGGTAGCTCAGTATCCCCGTTGAAACAGGCTTCCAAAAGCAATATTTCCACTTCATCCTTCCATGCCAGTGTTTTGGCTCTCTTTCTGTTGGGAACTTATTTCTTTTTTTGGTCTCTCTGGAGAGTCTTAAATCTCTTTTACATCTCTGATGGGTGCAAAGTGTAACTTCTGTAGAAAATCTAATCACAATTTACTTGGGCACAATATTACGAACTCTTATTAGAACATGTTTTCCTAAAACATTGTAGTAATTATCATTGACAGATTGTCTAGTAATTGTCAGTAGGTCTATCTTCTCTTCTAGAATGTGACTACTATTTATATCTAGTTCTTCTTCAGATAAAACAGCATGTTGTAAAATATACAGCTGAAGTATCGGTTTATGGAGTGAATGAATGAATGAGTAGATTTTGTATCCATATATTTCCCAGGAGGGGATGTAATGATTGGTCTCAAACAGCAGGCCACTTAACATCAGACTAGTTTTGAATGACCTGGCAGTCTGTTGCCCCATCTAATGCCATCCCCAATAACTCTCAATATTAGGCCAAAATAATTTTAAAAAATTGGTAGGGTAAAAGTGCTTAACAAAAATTACTTTTACTACTAACTAGAAAACTAGCATTTAACGGATTATAAACATAATGAATTATTCAAACCCATATTCATAGCTACATAGACTTGATTTTTCATCTTTCTAACAATAAAAAAACCTCAAATAGTTTTTACTGTTAAATTGCTTAGTGAGCTCATCTCTCAATAGCTAGGAAGAGGAAAAGCAGGAAATCATTACATCACCGTTTCTTTAATGCACTGTCAATTGTAGTTTGGGAGAAGTAGGAACAGGAATTAACTGTAAATTAAGATCAGAGAGATATTATTGAAGGAGTTATCCTTCAACTCATAGTGTGGTGTTGCTAGTTTTCTGAAGCAATAAACTTAAGCGGTGTCCGTATGGCCGAAAAGACTTTATGGGATTCTAGAATTACTAGCAGGCATTTTGAGTTGTCTGCTAAAATGAGGAAAACAATTGTTCCTTGAACATAGCTGTTTAATAGCAGAGCAGCTGAACCTTGTAGGGAAGAGAGGTGTATTTTCCCATCCTTATGTACCAGAGGGAAGGAGCACTGTGAGATGGAATCGAACCAATGGCAGTGAGGTTTGGTTCTTTTGCTTGTTTGTTTTTTGTATGTCATTTTAAACCTTATATGCAGTTGTTATCAAGTCTACTCCCACTCATAGCACGCCCATATGTCAGAACAGTGCTGTGCTCTATAGGGTTTTCAACGGCTGATTTTTTGGGAAATAGATTGCCAGGGATTTCTTTCAAGGAGGCTGTAGGTTGACTCGAACTTTTGACCTCCTGGTTAGCAGCCAAGAATGAAAACCATATGAATCATCCAGGCTTAGCTGTGCCCTAATCTGTTTTAGGGCACAGTCTACGCAGTCTTACCTGTGGCCTATTCTGGAAGGCAACCAGGAAGCTACATTTTGGGTGGAGGAATCGTGGGTTATACATTGGGCTGTGGATTGCAAAGTTAGCAGTTGGAAACCCCAGGAGCAAGAGAAAGTTTTCTACTCCCAGAAAGAGTTACCATCTCAGACACCCAAAGGGGCAGTTCTGCTCTGCCCTGTAGGGTTGCTATGAGTCAGAATTGACTCAAGGGCAGTGAGGTGTTTTTTTTCTTTCCCTTAAACAGGAGCCCTGGTGGGGTAGTGGTTATACACTGGGCTTCTCACGACAAGTTCAGCAATTCAAAACCACCAGCCAGTCCACAGAAGAAAAGCAAGGTTTTCTACTACCAGAAGGAGTTACCGTCTCGGAAACCCACAGGGGCAGTTCTACTCTGTCCTAGGGTTTGATATTGGGTCAGTATCAACTCAAAAGCTATGAATTTCTACCCACATCTACAGGAAAACCAACATTATTTAATAGTTTATTTCACCTCCTTCTCCATCCATGCAATATTATAGAGCTTTATATTCACTTTACTTAATCCTGATACAATTTCTTTTAGGTAAAAGTGTTGCTTTTAACCAACATATTTCTTTTTAAAGAGACTTAGTGATGGATTCAGCTCATACAGAGTCACTTTCTCAGTTCCTAGTATGAATATAAATGATGATGAATCAGTCCTTAGAAGGAACAGGATTTCAAATACATATTTATATATTTGAAATCCATAAATATAGAGGGAGCTCCTCTTATCATGTGAACTTAAGTGGTTGGAAATGAGCTAAAAGGATTCTTTCTGCTTAATGTGGCAAAACAGCGAAGAAGTAAGTGGACATCCGAATTCCAAGTGTGCCACACCTTACTTGGGGCTTTTAAGAGAGCTGTGTGATGGGCTTTTAATAACCACCGATGGATTATTTATGCTGACATAAAAGCCACAGTGTGTTATACAGGGGAAGCCACTTACTGACAGTATATTTTTCATCGTGATCACAAAAACATTGTATGCAATTAGCCAGTCCCAGTAGCGCAGGATGCTCTTGATAGGTTTCAGCAGCAAATTGCCCCCGAAGAGCAGGAAGTAGAAACAGGCAACCAAGTAACCCATGCAGAATATGCTGATCCTGGTGGTTCCCGTGATGAAGATGATCGTGAGGACGAACCAGAAGAGGTAGCTGAAGACGATCACTTTGGACATATCTAAGTAAGACCTGAAAGCAAAACCAAACAGTGAGGGAGTGCAACAATAACATTAAAATAGAAAAGTGGGAGGGTGCGGGAGGGAGGGAAAAAGAGAAGCTGATGCCAAGGGTTCAAGTAGAAAGAAAATGCTTTGAAAATGATGACGGCAACTTATGTGCAAATATGCTTGATACAGTTAATGTGTGGATTGTTATAAGAGCTGTAAGAGCCCCCATTAAAAATGATTTTAAAGAGAAAGAAAGAAAGATAATCGGGAAAGCACTTTGTGAGCTCTGGTCTTTTCGCTTTTCAGAAAGAACCTTCGGGATGTAGTGGGTATGCGCTGGGCTGCAATTCACGAAGTCCACACTTTGAAACTGCCACACTCTATGGGAGAGATGGGGTTTCTACTCCTGTCAACAATTACAGTCTCAGAAACTCACAGGGACAGTTCTACCTTGTCCTGTAAGGTCACTATGAGTTGGCAGTGACCCGATGCAGTGAGTTTGGTGGGGCTGGGGTGACCATTGACCACCAGCCTGAATCACTTTGCTCTCAGAGTGCCTTAGAGAGTGGTTACTGTCACTGCCCTAGCTGGTCCAGGGAGAAGTAGACTAGCCCTTGTGTGCCCTGATGGGAATTGGGGTGCCTAAATTGTGTGGTCATGGGTCATATTTTGACTATCTGGGTTCAAGAGCCCTGAGCCAATCTTGTAAGCTCTTCTCTCCAACAACATTTTTGGATGCGTCCCAGTCATAGCCCCATTCCTGCTTCTGTAGTCCCGCCTGTGACCGTGATGTGTGGATCTAGCACCAAGTGTGCCTTTATGATGGTTCCCTTGACCTTCTGTGTTCCTCCATGTCCTGTGTAAGCCTCTGCATCCCCGCAACCCCTGGGAGCCACGATGACCTCGTGCTAACAGTCTCCATCCTGTGAAGGAGGTGCCTTTGTCTTTTCCTATTTAAGACTTAATAAATAAATATTCTTCAACTAGATTTGAGATTTGGGGTGGTGCCTATTGGAACCTAAAATGAGTGTTAACATGTAACTTCTTAAAAGATGCACTATATTTTACCAGCATACCAGCATTGGATCCCTCACTAATCAAGGTAAGCACATACTTGTTTATTAATCTGTGGTGAGCAAGTTCACATTTTTTACCACCTTAGAGTTTCTAGGTATGGGTGACATCTATCACCCAACTCAACAGCACCTTCCTAAAAAAGTCAAAGCCTGTTTTGCAATTTTTAATCCTTAATAGAATGGAGTACCCAGTAATCAAGGTAAATTCATACTTACTTGTGCTTACTTACTAATCGACAGTGTATAATTTCTTACTTTTCCCCACCCACTGAAGAGTTTACTGCTAGTAAGATTGGAATCTATCATAGCACCTTTCTACAGGATACAAGCCTCTCTTCAAATTTGCATTCCTTGACACCAAAAATCAAAGTCACTGTTATTGAGTTGATTCAGATTCATAGTGACCCTATAGAACAGAGCTCCCCTGAGGGGTCCTGAGGTTGGAATTCTATCCAGGAGGACAATGCCTCATATTTCTCCCACAATCATTTACTGGGATGTGGTAAAAACCATGTGAACTTGTTTGTATAGAGCCAGAAGTAAGCACAACTAAGTCCATACTTCCCTGACTTCTTGAGTAATTTGCCCTTGCAGCAAACTCAAGGAATGGTGCCTTAAAGATAAATTTTTCATGTAAGGGAACTTTTCTAGGAAATTACTTAATAATTCTAAATATTTTATGAGTTCTTGTCTAAAATGGCTTACACCCTTCGTTGACTTCCTAAACAAAGACTATCAAGTAACATCTCAGTGTTTCTCATTATCCTTGGATCACCCCAAGCACCATTAGTGCCTCACTGCTGCTGCAATAAAGGAATAAAGTGGAGTTGGACTGCTGGCAGTTCTGAATGTAAATGTTTGTGTATGTGTGTGTGTGAGAAAGTGTGTGGAGGGGTATGAGTATGTGCATTATCTTGGTACACACTTCTTGTAGACTTGTAAACCTAATCACTTCTAGGTGGTGTCTATAAAAGAGCAGAACACACACACACACACACACACACACACAAAATTTAGATACTGCAGAGACAGCTCCAAGTAGCAAAGCCATGCCACATCCCTAAGTGAGACCCCAACAGGAATCTATGTGGCTGAGACCCTGCTTTGGGCTCTTAGTCTCTAGAACAGTGAGCAAACACGTATCTGTTTTTTAAAGCCACCATATGAAAAAATGCTTCTGGTGGCAGCGTGAGACACAAGGGCAGAGAGCGAATTGTAAATGGAGAGCTCAATAAAATGAAATGCACACAGCCAAGAGGTGCTTAGAAAATATAACGCTATTGTTACCTGCAATGAATGAAGTCAGGTACGGGGTTGTGTTGGCTAAAAGAGGCTGCATCTAAGTTCATACAAATCTCCACGTTGTCCCCGGCCATGATGCGCACCGCAGCCTTATTTTCATCCTCAAAAATTTGCCGTTGTAGGGAGGCACACAGAAGCAGCATGAAGTCATCTGGCAAGTCAAAGAGAAGACAACACATGCCATTCTCTTTTCTGGAACGTCATTGCACAATTTATGATGTCTCAATTCCTAAGGGAGCTACTTTCCCAAAAGCCCATCATAAAGTTCACCTGGATTCCAGTGCTGGAGTAGGGGGATGGGGTGGGCAGGGGGAGGGACAGAAGAAGCTTCAATGGGTAAATCTCTGAATTTTTGCTTGTGTGTCGATGAGTGAATATATTAGGTATCAATTACTAGTCTTTATGGCGTTCTTATATTACCAGGCTTCTTTGTATTTTTTTTCTCACCAAAGTTTCGAGGAGGCCATTTAAGCAGTTTCTCACTTTTTACATGAAGCCAATGAAGGCACCATTCTTCTCTAGCTCCACGCGGCTTTGTATTTGTAACTGCGACTGCTCCCAGAAGCAGTGTCAGAGAGGCAAGGGACTACCCCAAGGAGGAATTGGGCATGATTATGAGTTGGGTTGTGATCCACAAGATGGGCAGTTGGAAACCACCAGCCATGCCTCAGGAGAAAGACAGGGCTTTCTATTTCCATAAGCAGGTACAGTCTCGGAAACTCACAGGGGCAGCTCTGCCCTGTCCTATAGAGTCACTCTGAGTTGGCATTGACACGAGGGGAGTGAGTGTAGTTTTTGGTTTGGCTAGGGTAGAGTGAAGGACCACAGAACTTCCCTCAACACGCTCTCTGGCCCCTCAAGTAACAAGCCTTTCAGTTTCATAAAGAGTCAGTGCGAATAGTTTTTAAGTTAAAAACCTGAAGGCCTTGAAGTTGAGCTGAGCCTTCAGACCACCAGCTTTGCCCTTGAACAGGTTTGCAGTTGCAGCCTAGATCCAAACCTCAAATCAAACTCACTCCCATCAAATCGGTTCCGACTTAACATAACCATCCGGGGCAGAGTAGAACTGCTTCTCTCAGTTCAAGTTGGTCAATCTTTCCAAAATCAGACAGCTTAGTTGGTTTGCACTGTCAACCTGGTGGTTAGCAGCCTCATGCTTAACTCACTGAGTCACCAAGCCCAGCTTCGGAGGTCCCGAAATTTGTGTAGCATCTTTCCAGCTACCACAATCAAACTTTTAGGATTGGCGTAACTGTAGCAGCAGCCGGAGACAACTAGCTAACAAAATACAAGGCCTCCCTCTAGTTTATCATCTGATTGTTGTATCCGTGGAAGTGATTTCATAAAAGTGAATAATGGTCTCATGCTTATTAATTTTGTGAATGTAATGGAGCAAGCAAAATCCCCACGGAGGGAGCAAGGCACGAATGCACAACACATGAGGAGTAATTAACAAATAAAACCAACCGGCAATATTCCCCATTCCTGGGGCTGAAATACTTACAGACAAGAAACACCGGATTGGGCTGCACAATGAAGTCAGGGAAGTAGAGCCATTTGATGATGTTGTTGTTGAAGCTGGCCCCTTTGAAGCGCCATGGGTAATCTGCATGGAGGGAAGTAGGGACAAGGAGTTAATAGTGTTCTTCTCCCACTCTCTACTTCCTAATGCCTTACGATGGAGCAAACCGATCTTGGGGAAGGCAGGGTCACCTCTGCAGGGAGCTGGCGGGATGCCGATGCAGATGAAGTACTGGAACGTAATGATGCATGCCAGAAAGCAGCAGTACTTGGGCCAGATTTCAGCGATGGCTTTTCTTCGTCGCCGGTACAAGACCGCAATCAGCCAGCAGGCATGGACCATGGCATAAAAATCCATTCGCTGACCGATTACATTAACTGACATTAGAAAACAGGTCTGCATAAGAATGAAAAGAGACAAGAGGTTGGGCTTACAGGAAAGGAGCGTCGTGCCAGGGTCAGCCCCGTGGCAGAAGCCTTGCCTTTCTGAGGATATGCCTGTTTTTTTTTCTCAATGCCTTTTCAGTTTGGGATATCTCTTAATGTGAAGACAAAAGTCCTGTAGTACTTCCAGGAGAAAAACTCATTATATCACTGTAGAGAATAGCTATTTTATTTAATGATGCTCTCTTCATGAAACAAAACTGTTCCAAATTCATTTTATTAAGTAACACTAACTAACCCAGCCATTTTAAGTTAAAACAGTTCATTTTGTGTGAAGGTAGCATGTTTCAGAATTCACAAAAATATTATTTATAGATTATATATATATTCTAAGATATGTTATATAATTAACGTAGTATCAGTAAACATGTCTAAATAACTTTTGTACATGAATGTCTATGGCTATAGAGACAAAGAAAAGCCAAGCTCACGAATACACTATCGGAAGCATTGAGAAAACACGACAGGTTAACCTCATAGTAGAAATGCCTTCATCAATCCTGAGACGTCATTCAAAATGACCTGTAGATGTGCGATGAAGTTACAGTAGCCAACTGACCAGAAACAGTTATTTGAATTTTCATAGGAAAAAAAATATGCCAGGAAGAAACTCACCTCCAAGCCGAACTTGTAGAAGAAGTAATTAATGAAGTATTTGGCACAGTTCAAAATCCCATCATCTAAGTGGAGTCTAGTAATGTCATGAAAGATAGTTTTAGACACAGGGGCTGTAAGGTTGTTTCGACCTCTATAGTATTCCTGATGCCGGTAAATTGTAACTTCAAAGGCCAGAATAGCTAGCATCAGGAGATTATTCTACAAACCAAGCAGAAAACACATTTTGTAAAGCCAAAGGAGCCATAATCAATTAATTTTAAGTAAGTATTATAATTATTTTATTTCATTTTAGATATCTCAAAGGATCAAGCTTTATAAAATTCAACCTCCATAGTATTTATTTTTCCTGTGTTGTAATTTAAGAGTAGAATTATAGCCATTATGCAAAAAAGGCTTATTTTCCTGATAAAAGCCTCTATAATCTGTAGACAAAAAAATGCTGCTGCTCATTTCCATTTCTGAAGAACTACACATCAGGTGAGCTTATGAAGGCGGCTCTAGTTTGTTTGCAAACACAAGCTTAAAGTAGACATACTGGGACAATGCATGGAGGAGTAGGGTGTTAACTAGAGAGGCATTCTTGAACACAATCAAAATCTGGCTAGGAAGAGCAACAACTTGAGAAGGGTGATGCTGATGATAAAATAACAATAATAGCATTAACAGCAATTAACTATTTCACGTTTATTAAATCCTTAGTGTGTGTCAGGTACTATCCTCATATTTTTCATGTACTTGTTTTAATCTTATAACATATCCTTATGGTGGTGGTGGTAGATGCCATTGAATTGATTTCAACTCGTTCTGTCTAGCAGAACCAAACATTGCCTGGCCCTGTGCCATCGTCACATTTGCTAGGTTTGGGCTCATTGCTGCAGCCACTGTATATCAATCCATCTTGTTGAGGGTCTTCTTTTTTCCTCTAGTTTACCAAGCATGACGTCATTGTCCAGGGACTGGTCTTTCCCAATAGCATGTCTGAAGTATGTGAGACGAAGTCTCATCACCTTTGCTTCTAAGGAGCTATACTTCTTCCGAGACAGATTTATTTGTCCTTTTGGCAATCCGTGGTACTTCCAATACTCAGCAGCACCACAATTCAAGTGCATGGATTTGTCTTTAGTCTTCTTTATTCACTGTCCAACGTTCACAAGCTTACAAGGTGTTTGAAAATACCATAGCATTGGTCAGGCACACCTCAGTCCTCACGATTACATCCTTGATTTTCAATCTTTTATGGTAGGTACTATTAAAAATGCCAAATGACTTCATCTCCTCTTTGGGCAACAGGCAGCTCAATCTTCTTGTTCAGCCCCAGTCACATCCCTGGGGCATGATGGTGTAGGTAAGAGGAAAGAGTCTGGGCTATAGTGGGTACCTGGTAACCAGAGCTTCTTTTGATTCTGGCAAAGTGGACATTGTTGCCATCAATGACTGCTTCATTGACCTTCAATATCATCTACATTGTTCAGTATGATTCTACTCATGTGAAGTTCAATGACACCATTGAGGCTGAGAACAGGAAGCTTGTTATCAATGGGAAGCCCATCTCTATCTTCGAGGAGCAGTGTGTCATAGGGCCCACTGGTGTCTTTAAAACCACAGTGGAGGCTGGGACTCACTTCAAGAGTGGTGTCACAAGTATGATAATCTCTGCCCCTTCCTACAATGACTCTATATTTGTGATGAGCTGGGTGTGTACCACAAGAAGTATGACAACTTCCCCAAGATTGTCAGCAATGCCCCCTACACAAACAAAGGTCACCCATGACAACTTTGGCATTGTGGAGGAACTCATGACCACAGTCCATGTATCACAGCTATCCAGAAGACTTTGGATGACACAGTCCTCCCTCTGCGTAACTCTGGCCTGCTAGCCATGGGGCTGCCTAGAAGATCATCTTTGTATCTACTGGTTCTACCAAGGTCATAGGCAAGGTTATCCTTGAGCTGAATGGGAAACCCACTAGTATTGCCTTCTATATCTCAATCACTAATGTATTGGGCGTGGATTTGATCTGTCCTTGGGGGAAAGCTGCCAAGTATGATGCCATCAAGAAAGTGGTTAAGCAGGTGTCAATGGGATCCTAGATACACGAAAGAGCAAGTTATCTCTTAGACTTCAATACTGTGACACCCACTCTTCCACCTTTGATCCTGGTGCTGGCATGGTCCTCACCAACCACTTTGTCAAGCTTATTGCCTAGTATGACAATGAATTTGACTACAACAATAGAACGGTTGACCTGATGGCCTGCATGACCTTCAAGGAGCAAGAGCCCCCTTGTCCACCAGCCCTAGAAATAGCACCAAAGGAAGAGAGAGGCCCTCAGCTGCTGGATAGTCTTTGCTCCAACTCAATCCTCCAACACACTGAAAATATACCATCCTTGAGAATTTCCCCCCAGAACCCCTGAAGAAGGGGAGGGATTAGAGAGCCCACCTTGGTCGTGTACAATCGACAAAGCACGCTGTACTCAGCAAAAAAGGCGGGAAAAAATGCCACAGAGGAAAAACCAAAAAGTTACATTGTCAAAGAAAGAGAGACACTTAGTCCAAATGATTCTAGGTCCTGGTTATAAAGGTTATGTTTTTAAAGATATTGCCAATGTAATATTTAGATTGCTCATTGGAGTCATTAAAGTCACACACACACACACACACACACACACACACACAGCAGAGGAACAAAAGCAAAAGGAGAGACCTGGACCAGAGACAGAGGCAAGAATTGTTCCCTTGGATTACTGAATAGGATGGGAAATCAGAGACATTCTTTTAGCCAGGCTTCCTCTAAATAGAACAGAGCCATTGCTATCTTGAGGACTGAAGTTCTCAGAAAGAACTAGATTCCCCAGATCTCCTTGTACCTAACACCATCTAGTGCGACCAGCGCATGCCTGTACCAGGAATACTATGAGAACCCTGAAAAAGCCAGGGAATGTATGCAAAAGGCAAGAAAGTAAAAATCTGTGGTACTGGATACAACTTCCTTCCTTCTAGGAGCCTTCTCCAACACTGCCTCTGGCTCTAACCAAGGCCAATCTTTCTGTTGGAAAAGACATGGACGTAATTCAAGTAGCAGATTGAAACATACTGCCGTTATTCTGTTTAACAGAACTATTTGACAGCAAAATTCATTATAGAATATATGCTATTTTAATCTATTGCTTGTAAACAAATGTGAGGGCAAGTATAAAAAATATATATTGCTACTAAGGTTCCAGTGAGCTCTGGTTAGCACAGTGGGCTATGACCTGAGCTGCTGCCACAAAGTCAGCAGTTTGAATCCAGTAGTTGCTGCCTTGGAGAAAGATGAGGCTGTCTACTTCCATTTAAAGTCTCTGAAACCTGAAAGGTCACTCTACTCTGTCACTGTGACTTGGAATCGACTAGATCCCAGTGAATCTGATGTTGAGTCGGGTTCCAGTTCACATGGGCATGGGCATGTGCCAAATGAAACATGTTTAAACATGTCTCTGGGTTCAATGAGTGGATGTAGACAAGTCCTGTCAGTAACTTTTCTTAGTCTCATCGGATGCCTTAAAAAAAAAAGTACAATAAAAAATTTTCTACAGGATCTGATGGGCCTGATAAATTTAAGGAGAGAGGTCAGCTTAGAAATATGGTGACTTTTCTTAGAAGTCAAAGGGCTACTATTTATAGATTTTCTTGAAGGACATAGAATGATAATGGAGGCCTGAATATTAACATTTTTTTTAAAGGTCAGGAGACTGTAGTAAAGGTTTTTCCCCACAATCTTGATAATGGTAGTAAAGGTTTCTCATGAAATTTTTATTAGGAAGCCTTACCCCATTGGTACTACAACCTGATCTTGCCCTTTCAGATTTCTTTTTGTTGCCCTAGCTCAAAGAACACTTAAAAGCAGCATGATTTGAGGACCTTCGGAAAGTTAAAACGGCAATTTTAATGTGGTGTAAATTAGAGAAACAAAACTACAGACCTAGATAGAGGATATGATGAGAAACAATGGCATCACAATTTGATATTTTTGTTTAATAAAAGCTTCTAGAGTGTGGTAGCAATATTTTTTGACTCACTATTGTATGTGCTCTTTATTAACAATGATATCTATTCTGAAATTAGATAGAAAATCTTTCTGGTAATGATAAATCCGCTTCTCAGAGGAAATCGCTGTTGACCATTTGGCATATTCTACTCAATGTTTTTATTTGTGCTAGTGGGGATCACATAGTGCTTTGGCATTTATGTTATTTTTATTTTAATCTATTTTTGATCTCTTTCAATCATCTACCTGAATCTTTTTTGTGTTTGTTTTATTTTAAATCTTCAACTGTGATTCGGGTGAACCACAGCAAATCAGTTGTCCTTTTAACAATTTAAACACACTTTGTTTTATGTCCTTGGTTGCCATCCCTACAATGTAACGTCACTCTTCCCACTTCCTCCCTTAGTGTCCTGTTTTCATTTCACCTTCTTTACGAGCACTTCAAGCCTTCTGAATTTTGTCTCTGGATAAATGCAACCATTTGATCTTAAGTGGTCAATTCTTTTCATGAATTTTGAGCCAGGGGGATCCATTAGGTTCTAGGCCAGAAGGGGGATTAAAGGCCTCAGCTGTGAAGCTTTAATCAATGCTATCTGATTAGTGAGTTTGAGGTTTGATTTCTATTTGTTCCCACTCTATTCAGGTGAGACCAGTCCCTGGAGAAGGATATCCAGCTTCGTAGAGGGGTCATGACAAAGAGGAAGGACCTCAGGGAGATGGATTGACACAGAGGCTCCAGCACTGGGCTCAAGCATAGGAACAGTTGTAAGGCTTGTGCATCAGGTTGCTGTAAGTCAGAGCCAATCTGATGACACCTAGCCACGAAAACAATTTCCAGGAACTTCTAATAGGCTCTGGTGGTAGGTAGGCACCATGCCATTTTTCTGGTTTGCGTGTTCCACAAGGCCTTTTTGCCCAATATTTCCATATATGATTGTTTTCCTTCAGGCTTCGCTACTCCAGAGAAAGACCGATGGTTGCACCTTAGATGGCTGCTTACAAGCTTCTAATTCCTCATTTGCTACTCACCAAAACCAGATGGAGGACATGGTTTCTGTGCACTCTGTTGAACTAATTGTCCTCAATGTTTTTCAAGACTATGGTCCTGACCCCCCAGGCACAGTGATTCATGGCCTCGAGGTGTTTAGTTATGCATAAAACGTTTACATAGGTTTTCCCCCTGTATGTTGTACTCTGTTTATGGATTTATTTGTAGCATATGGACATACATATGTAGAAATTTGTTATCAAATATATACATGGATCTAGTCCCATTTGCCTGAGCAGGGCCTCAAACATTCGGTGGTTATATACGTGTCATGTTGCAGTTGTAACACATTTACCATTCTTTGTTTAACTACTTGATCATTTTTTTAATCACAATTCAATACTTATTTTGATATCAGTCATTGGTTTTGAACATTATTCCAAATGATACATAAAGGGATGAGGTTCCACATCAAAGTGATAGTCTCAAAAGAACTAATTTCAAAGCACAACTATGCCAATGCCCACACTGAATACAATGAAGCAGTTACCCTTAGGTAGACCAGCAAGGGGGAAGACTTCCTTAGGCCAACCCACTCCGTGGGGTCGATGGATGAGTTATAGAGTATGGATGTGTTCAACTGGTTGAGGGCTATGTTCGTCTGATTTTCATTTGGCTGAAAAAAGGACAAAATGGAGTGAGATTAGAAAAATCCAGATAGCTTTTCTTCAGCTCTGAGCCCCCCACCCTTTCCACATTGGTGGTCTAGGGAGGAAAAGATCTAATTCACAGGGCAAATCTCAGCATGGGAAGAGATTTGCAACCAAACACAGTGGAACTATATCTAGCCAGCCTACGTCAGGTGACTTAAAAGAAAGACTGTAATTGGAAATGCAAGGTCCCCAGATATTTGCCTCAATTCCCTTCAGGCAGAGAGGAATAGTCCTACATGTTTGAAACTCACCAAGGAACAGTTAACAGAAAACTTCTCGGGCTTAATGGTTTGGAGCTGGTATAACATTTTGCAGACAATGATCACACACGTCCACACAGTGCAGACACTTGAAGCCACGCGACGCAGCTTGGTATATGGCAGAGCAAAAGCCCAAGAAATCAAAAACACATAGTTGAACAGAGACACCTGAAAACGTAAAATCAGAAATGGGGACAAAATACATGATGTGGCACAACATCAATAAAACACGATGACTTGACTTATTTAGTTCGGCTCAGTTCAACAAAGGCTGATTGAACGCTCAGCGTGTGCATGCCTTACTGCAAGTACTGGCGGCCAAAGTACAAGGGCCATGATCTATTCACTAGATAACTGTTTATTTTAAATAACAAACAATCATATAAATAGATAATATCAATATCTGTTTATTGGTCAAACGATTGATATAAACATGTTCTCAGGCGCACCCTCACAAAGACCCTCAGTCTAA
>NW_022103900.1:41964266-41966689 GCF_000313985.2 Echinops telfairi
ATCATATAAATAGATAATATCAATATCTGTTTATTGGTCAAACGATTGATATAAACATGTTCTCAGGCGCACCCTCACAAAGACCCTCAGTCTAAGAGGGTGACTCAAGAAGCATTTCCTGGAACAGATGATACCTCAACGGAATCAGGCCAAGAAAGGGGGCTGGAGAGTTCCAGGTAGAGGATGCATGAACAATGACTGGAAAGAGTAAAATAGTAAGAGAGAGGCTGTTGTTATTGTTATGTGCCATTTAATAGGTTCCGACATAGTGACCCTAGGTATAAGAGAAATAAACACTGCCTGGTTCCGTGGCTTCCTCACAATTGTTCTGATGTTTGAGGCCATAAATGCAGCCACTGGGTCCATCTATTTTGTCAAAGGCCTTACTCTTTTTCACTGCCTTGCTACTTTAAACATCATATCCCTCTCCAGGGGCTGCTGCCTCTTGACATGTCCAAAGTACTGAAGACGAAGCCTTGCCGTCTTGGTCAGGAGCATTGTGGCTGCACGTCTTCTCAGACAGATTTGGTTGTTCTTTGGCAGTCCATGCATTCTCAATACTCTTTGCCAGCACCACAATTCCAATTCCAGTTCTTCGGTCCTCCTTATTCAATGTCCGACTTTCACATGCATATAAGGAGCCATGAAAATACTATGGCTTGGGTCAGGCGCATCTTAGTCCCCAAAGGAAGATCCTTGCTTTTCAGCACTAGAAAAAGGTCTTGGAGCAGATTTTCCCAGTGCAATGAGCCATTGTATCTCTTAACTGATGGTTCCTGAGCATTGACTGTGGATCCAAGCAGGATCGAATCCTTGGCAACTTCAATCTTTTCTCTATTTACAATGATGTTACCTACTAGACCAGTTGTGGGGACTTTGGTTTCCCTTATATAGAGTTTTAATTCATACTGAAGGCTGTAATCCTTGATCTTCATCAGCAAGTGGTTCAATTCCTCCTCACTTTCAGTAAGCAAAGCTCTATCACTTGCATATCACAGGGCATTGATAAGCCTTCCTCCAATCCCGATGCCACAGTCTTCTTCATACAGTCCAGTTTTACAGATTGAACAAGTATGGTGAGAGGACACAACTCCGGTGCAGAGGCCACCACCTTTCCATATTGCCACTTGAGGCTTTAACTTTTCCTTTAGTTCTTTCAGTTTATGATAGGCTGAGAAGGCTCTTATTTTGTGGTCTTCTCATTCTAGGGCTTTGCACATTTCATTATAATAATGTACCTTATCTTCTCTAGCTTCCCTTTGAAACTCTCTATTTTTCTCCTTGACCTTGTCATGTCTTTCATTGACCTTAGCTGCTCTGTGATTCAGAGCGAGTGTCAGAGTCTCTCTGACGTCCATGCCAACCTTTGCTTTCTTTGCAGACTTTGTAAAGGGCTTTTGCTTTCCTCATGATGGCTGTTCTGGATGTCCTCCCACCCTTCATCAAGTCAGTCTGTCATTCGTGTTCAATAAAGCTAATCTGTCCTTGAGATGGTCTTGAAATCCAGGTGGGATAGACTCATCAGATTTGGGCTCTTGTGGACTTTAGAACCAATTTTCTTCAGCGTCAACCTGAATATGAGTAATTGATGGGCTCTTCTATAGTCAGGTCTTGGCCTGGTTTTCCCTGTTGGGACTGAGTTTCTCCATCATCTCTTCCCATAGATGTGGTCGATTTGACTTCCGTGTGTTCCATCGGAAGAAGTCCATGTGTCTAGTTGCTGTTTTGGTTCTTGAAAAAGGTATTTTCTATGAACAATCCATTGGTGTTGTAAAATTCTATCAATAATGATCAATGCATTTTGATTGCATGTTTGATCTGCAGTTTCAGATGGAGGATATTGGTAGAACTCTTTAATTTCTTCATCATTACCTTTGGTGGTTGGTGCATAAAGTGGAACAATAGTTGTATTGATTGAATTTCCTTATATGGGGATAGACACAATCCTATCAAAGACAGCCCTGTACCTCAGGATAGACCTTAAAATGTCCATTTTGATGATGAATGCAACAGAATTCCTCTTGATGTGTCATTCCCAGCATAGTAAATCAAATGATTTCCTGATTCAAAATGGACAAGACCCATCCATTTTAGCTCACTATTACCTTCAATATCCATCTTTCTGTGTCCCATTTCACATATTATGACTTCCAATTTTAATTCACAATTTGTACATTCCAAGTTCCAATTACTAATTGATATTTTCAGCTGTTCACTTTCATTTTGAGTTGTACCGCAGCAATGAATGAAGATCCTGAAGACTTTACTCCCACAAGCTTCACTCCATTTATGCCACCGTGGTCAACTCTAATTTGAGAAAGTAGTTCCTCTTTGGTCAGATTTCCAGTGCTTCCCAGGCGGAGGGGCCCATCCTCTGGCATTATCTCTGACAATGTTCTACTGCTATTAATCAAGCCTTTAGT
>NW_022103900.1:41966789-41969810 GCF_000313985.2 Echinops telfairi
TAGCTTCCAGCATCACAACAACACACAAACCACCACAGTACAACAAACTGACAGACAAGGGGTGGACAGATGGTGTAGGGCATTTAAATAAAGTACCTAAGACTCTAATTTGGGGATTGGTCAGTTTTGCCATTTCCTGGGTAAAGAGAATCATTTCCAAAGCAGGAAGATTTCCGTGATTTCCCAGAAAGAAAAGCCACCTGCAGTGCAGTGGTACAGGCAGCAGCATAGTTATGCTGAGATCAATCAAAGGAGCCATGCTGCTAAGATTTGGGGGCACAGATGCAGAACAGCAGGGAGGTTTCCAGCTCAGGGAAGCAGAAGCCAAGGAAAGGCATGACTGACAGGCTGAAGTCAGAGAGGGACTTGGTTGCTGGCTGAGAAGAGATGCTGCTGTGAACCAGACCAACGCCTGTATCCTTACTGTTTTTGATCCTGGATTATGGCAATCTGTTACCTTCCCTAATGAGCCCTGAAAATCATGATGATTTTCTGTGAGTCCTGGGTGGTCATTGCAATGAAGAAGTAGAATGCTGTGGGAGGAATGGTTGTTTTCAGAATCGTGTAAAAGAAGGGTGTTGGATATAGGCGTGCCTGATCCTCTGCTTGTGGGAATCAGTCTTGGGTTGGTGTGGAATTGGTGCACTGAGACCCTCAAGTCTTAGAACAATGACATTGAGCAAGGCCTACTGCAGCTTTATAAGTCTCTGATGTGTTTTAAGGCACACGTGAAAGAGTGCAGTAAAGTGAAATTACATGGTATGGTTCTCCCAGTCATCGTCTCTGTAACACCCACCAAATGAGTGTGTGAGACCCCAGCTAGAAGGCTCGTGGGCCTTATTTTGAGAGGATTGGGCAGTTTGGGCCTTCTACTGGGTCGATCCTGAGGGGATTGTTCAATTTTGCCATTCTGCTGGATTTAAAAGGAGCCTTATTAGAAGCTGGAATTGGGAGGTGGAGAATCTCACCACCCCCAAAAATGAAAAGCAGGCGGTCGTTCTTCATCCAGAAGGGATCTGGTGCCAGAGGAGTGGAGAGTCATGTCCGAGGAGCAGTGGTGGCGGGGCCAGAGAGCAGTACACCAGTGGGTACAGCAGAGAAGAGGTGCTCCTGACTGAGAACCGATGCTTCTGATCCCAAATTATAACCTGTTAACTTCTCTAATGAACTCTTGCCATTGAGAGGCTTGTCTGTGAGTTTTGTGCGGCCATTACAATGGATTGTAGAACCTAGTAGAGAAGTACAGTGCCATGGAAGGGAGAGTTGGTGCCCAAACTGGTGAAAATAAGGTTCAAGGCTGGAGGCATTTCTGACGTCCGCTTCACAGACATCGGCCTTGGGCTGATGCTGGTGGCTCTCTTCCTCCTCTGCTTCGGAAGTCAGAGGGGGTCATGTGCTCCCATGAGAGCTAATGAGAGAGCAGTTAGGAGTTAACATTCTGGCTCAAGGGAAGTCTACACAATTTGTGAACCATAGAGAATGAACTAGTCACGTTCCATGGTAGGGGTCACTTTTCTCAGAGTAAAATGAGAATAGACAACGGACCCTTTTTTATCTGATATTCTCTAGACTCATTATGGATACTGTAAAGAAAAATCAGTGTCCGCCTTTTGTCGAGGATTTGTAAGAAAGTGGCTTTCAGTGAGTGACCTCTCTCCTTCTTTCTCCTTCTAGACCCTCTGAATGTTTCTAAACGTGGATATTCTATGTTGTACTCCTACTAAGCTCTCTTTTTGTGATGTCATGAAATTGTCTTGGTAGGACTCCAGAAGGTCATTTGATACAATTACATGCACAGTAGATCTGGTTCATTCCAAATTAGTCTTTACTCTGTTGTCGTCAAGTACGTTCTCCTCTACTCTGTCATTGCTTCGGCATCTTCGGACCCTGCAAAACAGTCATCCCTGGCTGAATGGTAAACTTCTGTTGGACAAAGGCTCTGTGGAATGTCATCAACACTAAACTTGTTTGGGAAAATTGTAAGGATGGGAAGTGTGGTAGTTACATAATCTCTTGTCAGTTTGAAACTTAAGAGTGAAGGGGTGACGTTTAGCCTGTCAATCAGGTCACAGCTTGGTGACCTCATTTGGAGCTGCTAAGGAGGTAAATAGCTTGCTGGAGGCAAGACACACACACACACTCCCTGTGAGACATCCCAACTGACAAGACACATGGACCTATGCTAGAGTCCTGGCACTGAAGGAGCCACGTGGAGATGCCTGCCAGCGTTGAGATGCTTACACCGCCATTGGAGTCACAAGACTTTCTACCCACTGGACTGTGATCTTCCAGCATCATTGCATATGTTGGATGAGTCTGAAGAAGAATTTACAGGTTGGTATTGGACATATGGGCTAATATTGGACTATGGCTTTGATCTGGAATGGGCTGGGATGTTTTCTTAATATACGATTACTCTTTTATATAAAACTCTTTTGTATACACATGAGTCTCCCTAGATTTGTTTCTCTAGTCTACCCACACTAATACAGGAAGCTTATTTGTTGAATAAATTGTTCAATTTATTCAATAAGAGGTAAATATTTATATAGTAAACATGGAACAATTAATTTTTTGGCTTAATGATGAGTCTCTTCCCGACAGATGAAAAAACAGAAGGACTGTGGCCATGTTCAGGGGCTTTGGGTCTTGTTTCATAGGAACCCAGTAATAGCACTTCTGTTATTTAAATATTCTAAAGAGGCTATTAAATTTTGGAGCCCAGATTGAAGATTTGTGAACATAAACTGGAATGTTATTATTTTCTTCACAGTGAATTGCATTGCATATGCAGTGTTGCATATTCTGTAGAGTTGCATATACAGTGCTGAAAACCTCTCCGACTGAGAACTAGATGAAAATATGCAATCTTTGTCATCTGACAAAAGCAACCAAAACCTGATTTAAGAGCATCTTTAACCTCTGCGATTTTCTTCTTCTTTTCACAGGGCAATTGTCTGCGGTCTGATGTAGATGGAAGCACCTGTGCCTGTGGTAATTCCCCTTTTAGAACATGGGGAT
>NW_022103900.1:41969910-41970895 GCF_000313985.2 Echinops telfairi
GACACACACACACACACACACACACACTCCCTGTGAGACATCCCAACTGACAAGACACATGGACCTATGCTAGAGTCCTGGCACTGGAGGAGCCACGTGGAGATGCCTGCCAGTGTTGAGATGCTTACACCGCCATTGGAGTCACAAGATTTTCTACCCACTGGACTGTGATCTTCCGGCACCATTGCATATGTTGGATGAGTCTGAAGAAGAATTTACAGATTGGTATTGGACATATGGGCTAATATTGGACTATGGCCTTGATCTGGGATGTTTTCTTAATATACAATTACTCTTTTATATAAAACTCTTTAGTATACACGAGTCTCCCTAGATTTGTTTCTCTAGTCTACCCACACTAACACAGGAAGCTTATTTGTTGAATACATTGAACAAGAGGTAAATATTTATGTAGTAAACATAGAACAATTAATTTTTTGGCTTAATGATGAGTCTCTTCCCGACAGATGAAAAAACAGAAGGACTGTGGCCATGTTCAGAGGCTTTGGGTCTTGTTTCATAGGAACTCAGTAATAGGGCTTCTGTTATTTAAATATTCTAAAGAGGCTATTAAATTTTGGAGCCTAAATTGAAGACTTGTGAACATAAACTGGAATGTTATTATTTTCTTCACAGTGAATTGCATTGCATATTCAGTGTTGCATATTCAGTAGAGTTGCATATACAGTGCTGAAAACCTCTCTGAGAACTAGATGAAAATATGCAATCTTTGTCATCTGACAAAAGCAACCAAAACCTGATTCAAGAGCATCTTTAACCTCTGCGATTTTCTTCTTCTTTTCACAGGGCAATTGTCTGCGGTCTGATGTAGATGGAAGCACCTGTGCCTGTGGAAGCAGAAGCCAAGGAAAGGCATGACTGACAGGCTGAAGTCAGAGAGGGACTTGGCTGCTGGCTGAGAAGAGATGCTGCTGTGAACCAGACCAACGCCTGTATCCTTACTGTTTTTGATCCTGGATTATGG
>NW_022103900.1:41970995-42008316 GCF_000313985.2 Echinops telfairi
TGAATGGTTCTATTAGGCCTGACAATTATACCAGTGTTAACTTGCCTCTTTCACAGTGACCCAGATAATGTATGATGAGACAATTTTGATTATATGCAGCTCCAGAATCCACCACATGAACACCTGCAGCTTATGAAAGTACTCCAGAAACTTCAGGAAGAGCACTGTGAGACGGTCGATCACCAGGTGCCATTTGTTCCGCAAGTCTGAAAAATAGGAAACCCACTCTGAACATTAAAAAAAAGTGGTTTTCATTTTCTGTTATTATTTAAAATACATCTGTGATCTTAAGGTTTTGTGTCAACTTGACTGGCCCAGAATTCTCTGTGGTTTAGCAGTGAACACCTAGCAATCCCCTATGACCTGTCCAAATGTGATGAAATCACGGTAAATCAGTTGTAAGCCTCCGTAATAGGATGAGATTAGGGTGGAACGCAACATCCATGCTCAGGTCATAGCCCTCTTGTAATTAATGGCCCGGGGAGTCTGGCCTGCTTCCCTTATCAGTGGATACTGTGGGAAAGGTTGCTTACTTTATGCTGGATCTGGACCTTGCATCTAGCTTATGGACTTCTGGTTCTTTGGACTTGAGCCAATGGCCTCCCATATTGCATGCTAACCCTGGGATTCAACAGAGGCCTGCTATCTGATCTGCCACAGTGGGTTCATTCAACTCTTCAATCAGAAGTCTGGCCTGATAACCTTGGATTTGTCTGCTTCTACAGTCACTATCCTGTGGTCTTCCTGCCTATCTTCAGTTCATCAGCCCCTGAAGCTGATTGCATTTGAACTTCCCTGATTTTCTTTTATCAAGCTCTTTTCTCAATGGAGATACACACACACACACACACACACACACACACAGACACACACACACACATAGCTGACTTTGCTTCTCTAGAGCAGGGCTTCTGAAACTTCTCCATGCTCGACCCCTTTGCACCCCCAAAATTTGCAACACGGGCAAGCACTGGCAGAAACCCCTAGGGTTCATTAACATGTGATTTGGAATCAATCTTTGGTTGCTTCGTGTTCACCAGCCTATGACTCTGGCCAAATGTTTCAGGACCTCGCATTCAGTTTACGTGAATTTCCTTCTGGGGTTGTAACCCACCATTTAAGAAGCCATGATATAGAAAAGCCAGCCTAAGACAATATCTTAGAAATGTCCTATTGGAATTCTTAAACTCAAACCATACTTCCTGCTGTCACCTCCATAATGACTCCTGGAAACCCTTACAGCAGGACTACCCCATGGGCTTCCCAGCCTGCAGCTCTCTCTAAGATTAGAAAGACTCATCTTTCTCCCTCTGAGCAGTCAGTGGTTTTGAAGTGCTGATCTTGCAACTAGCAGTCTAATGCACAACCACTACACCCCCAAGGCTCTAGAAACTGCCACATACTACTAGTAGTGGTATCAAAAAATACTAAGAAACATCTTGACGTATGGATGGAATGGGCAGTTGGCTGTGTCACTTTGGCTAGGCTGTGGCATCTGGTTGCTTGGGCTAACACAAGTCTAGATACTGCTATGAATTAATTTCATGTAATTAAAGCATTTGGCTTTAAGTAACACAAACTACTCTCCGTGTGGTGGTTAGATTTTATGTCCACTTGGACCTGTTTAAAAGTGTAGGGGTGGAGTCCAAGTTATCGATCAGGTTACAGCCTGATGATACCTACTTAGGGGTGTAGTCTTTTCTATAAAATAGACACGGGGAAGATGTTTCTCCCTTTGTGACCCTTTGCCTTCCTGCTTGCTGGAACTCTGTGTCTATCTCCAGGGGTGGTCCCAGGTAGGCCACTGACCCTGGGGCCAACCTCTGAGCTGTCAGCACCCTGCCATGCCACCACTGACCCTGGATCCACACGACTCTGCACCCACAAGAATGTGATCTCACTGTCTCCCACTTCATCTTTCTGGGTTATCAGCCTTTAGCTACGTGAGTCTGATGAGGGCTCCAGCTAGCATCCAACCAATGGACCAGAGTTAGACTGGCATGCCTTCTTGATACAAAATTACCTCCTGCTATAAAGTTCTTTTTATTTATATATGAATGTCACTGCTTTGTTTCTCTAGACAACCCAACATAACACACTCCAATAATGTGCTTTTATATTTCCTACTTTTAGAAAGCACAAAGGATCAGCAAAGACGATGGTAGCACTTAGCAGCTTCATCTGATTTCACCTCAAAGGCCATGGTCCCGTATTTTCTAAGAATTATGGAATAGAGTAGTTACCGAAGTATCTTTCAATACTATCTGTCAGATAATAGTTCGTGATAAACTAACCCATCTCATCATCATCACGCCATATTAACTCATCATTCCCAGTCCCAAAAAATATAGGAAGAGCCTAAAGATCCCAAAGGGAATGCCCTAAAATGACCAACACAACAAAACATCTCTCAGAGATGGCTTGAAGTGATGTTTTTCCTCTTGTATAATATCCTCCAATTGTCTAGAGAATGTCTTTGATTAGGCTGGGGCTAGCAATTTCAGGAGCTCCACACAGCTACCTGCTCCTGCATCTGGTGGATCTTCCCTCTCTGAATATCCTGAAAAACAGAAAACGGTACACGCTAAACCCAGTCACCGTTGGAAGGAATCACTGTATCAGACTAGTAACTGATAGCCAGCCACTTGCTCCCTTCTACAAGGAGATTATTGGAGCAATTTGAACAAGAATACTACCGCTACAGTAACTATGAAAAACAATGAGTCTTGTTTAACTGACTGGTCAACCATCTATTTGAAAGGAGCTGATCCCGGTTTCATTCTTTCTGTCTGCTGGCTAGCGTTTCCTGAGCACACTGGTAGAGGGCTACCTACCTGATGCATATTCCTCCTCCTCTGAGTCTTCATCGGAGTCCTCTTCATCCTCCTCTGATTCCCCACTGTCTTTCTCCATCTTGCCGGTCTCCATGTTTTTAGAGTTGTCCTCTTGTGTCTCCTCTTCAGACTCTTCCTCCCTCTTCCCCTCTGGCTTCTCCAGGCTGGAGGCCACGTTCAGCAAGGCCAGATCAGGAAGGCTGCCTTCGGGATGGGCCAGTCTGTAGGCAGAGAGCAGCTGAGTCAGAAGAGGAAAGGGTGTCAGGGTTATCAAGTGAGGGGACTGTCAAATGAGGGTACACAAACTGAAAATCAGTGTGGACACAACGGCCGTTCAATGTGGAGTGCGAGCATCTTGGTTTTTAAGTGCTTTCTAAAGCCAAACTGTAAACCCATGTTTTGTTAGCTTCTCTAATTTGGGTTCTAGTGATTAACCAGTAATGAAGCTATCAACACCTAAACTTGACATTTTACCCGAAGGAGAAAATGGTCAGAGTTTAGGCTGCAGAAGCATGAAATGGCATCATGTAGTACAAGCATTTCATGACTTCACAGGGGGACTTACTCATTTTGGTGAATTGGTAATTTTTTCTTGATGCTGCTCAAAGTAATTGAAATAGAAAGAAAAGAAAGAGATGAGAACAAAAGAATTATAAGGAATGTCAGAGATAACATATCATGCTACATAACATCCAAGTTTGCATTCCTGTATGCTGTTTGCAGTCATGGCCTAGTGTCAGGGGCCTTCTAGGAAGGCACTGCGAGATCGTGCTTTGCTATGGACCCTCTGCTTGGCAACTGACTCGAGACCTGATGGGATTGCAGGGTGTTAAGGGGAAGCACATAGAGACTTCTGAGGCAAAACACACCATGCTTTCTGAGCAATGCAACGAATCATTGCAAGAATCAATTCATTCACATTTTTAAAAAGTTGCTTTGATTCTGAAAGAATGTGTGCCCTAAGCCAACCTTTGCAAGAACTCATCCCACTTGAACACTTAAAGGTTTATGCAGCTGAAGCTAAATGCCTTCAAGAGTAAGTTGTCTGTAGACTGTCCCCTTTCTGATGTTTATTGGAATAAACCCTTTGCTAGGTGTTGTGGGAGAACCTGGGCCACATGGTAATACAGGAGGCTGAGTTTCCCATTATTACAGTCATTATAGTTCATGACAAACAAACACAAACTCATTGCCATGTTGACTCAGAGTGACACGATAGGACAGGGTAGACCTGCCCTTGTGACTTTCTAAGACTGTAACTCTATGGGAGTTGAAAGCCCGTCTTTCTCATGCAGAATGGCTGGTGGCTTTGTACTGCTGACCTTGTGGTTAGCATCCCAATGCATCACCACTATGCCACCAGGGCTTCAAAAAGTTTGTGGAAAATGGAATGAAAAGATAATGGAATTTTTTTCATGAAGTTTTCAAAGCCCCCTTTCATTTATCAAAAAGTGAGCAATAACAAGTATAAACCTTCACTTGCATTTAAAAAATGTTTTAAATAGATTCAAATGAGTGTGTTAAATAACATCTGTGGAAAATAAAGTGCATACCAGGAGCAATCTACTGGAAGTACTATTAATCCATACCATTTGTAATCAAAGTATACATTTCAGCCTACTGGTGACAGGAAGATGATTAATAATATTGTTTCATATATTTGTATAATTGTCAGCTCAGAGTAAATTATCTACCCTTTCTCAAATGTAATTCAGTTCTTCTGAAATGGGATAGTTTGAATAGATAAAATCCAAGGTTCTTTTGGACTTGTTGATTTTGCTTTTGTAAATAAACCTTTAATTCTGAATAACTATTTCTACGTTTCTACATTGCCGTTAGTGCTGTCAGGTAAACAGTTGACTGGTCAGCACTTCAAACCCACCAGGCACTTTGTGGGGGGGGGCGGATTGAGGCTCCCTGCACCCATAGAGATTTACAGCCTTAGAACTCCCCAATAAGGTATCTCTGAGTTTAAACCAACTCAGTGGTAGTGGGTTTGTTTTAGGGGGAGGTTTGAATTACTCAAAAATAAATTCTCTTCAACAGGATGTCAAGCAGTTCATTTAAAGTATACTTGGATAAAGAAAAATAAAGGAAAATATAATAATTCACAAAAAATAAAGTATACTTGGAACATGTAATTAATTTAAGGAAGAAAGAACCCTCAGGGGCGGGGGTTGTTGAACATTAGAAGAAATGATGTTGACACACGACTTCCCTGTTTTCTTAAGCTTGTCAGTTGGTTCTCCTGACTCCTGGAAAGCAAGCCATGTTGACTTGCAGCACCACATCTTGCATGCCAGTGCTGCACACCAAACCTTAGGACACATATTTGCGGTTCCTGTTTGGTTCGGGCTCCCATATAGAGTGCTCTTAAATGTAAACCCGGTTAGTGCTACTCACTTGTCCACGTGTATTTTTTCATGCCAGATGGCAGCATTTGATAAGTGAGAAAATACTTATAATTTATGACAAGCCACTCAGCCGTTTTTAGTGTGCAACATGATCTTCTTAGAAAGAGACCAGGCGGCACAATGGATTGAACCTGGAGCTGCCAAGTCATTTTGGAGTGCAGTTTGAAGGTCTGTATTAGATTGCTGTGCGTCTCACTGGTGAGAAGGCAACTTTCTAATAACCACTACCCACTAAGGAGTGATGCTTACAGAGACAGGGCTCTGCTGCAGCTGCTACTGGAGATACCGGTGAGTGAAAGGTAGCCCACTGCTGGGCGCGGGCCGGAATAGTGAGGACATATCATTGGAGGATGGGATCAAAGAAGAGCATTGGGGTAAACTTTGTGAAAATCAGTCTTAATAATAATAATCCACAAGAAACCTGCAATAATCTCTAAGATATCATTATCTAACTAGATGGGATTGGCAATCTTTCCATATCTTTTACCACTGACCTAACCTTTATGAGGGATTAGGACTGTCTCATCTCATTAGCTGGTAATAACAAAGAAGGAAGGAAGATAGAAACACACCAGTAATAATAGCATTTCCTAGTCAAGAAGTTAACTATTTGAGACATTTCTTTGTTACGTAGTCATGAAAGTCTACATGTATAAAATTCATATAGGCCAAATATATATTGATTGCATGATTGGAGCTCATGCTTTTAAAGACACCAATGTGACTCTTACTTTTTCATTCCCTTTTTTATGATAGCATTTTTTTGGGGGAAATAGAGAGTAATGTTAACAGACTTTTAGATCATAAAGCTGTGGGTTCAAACCCTGGAGAGAAAACCTAGTAGCTACGGACATGGGAAACCTGTTTAACGTGCCTTTGGATTCTCCAGTTGTACATGCAGAGAATGAGATGACAGCATGTCCATTTCATAGAATTCTGCGAACACTGAGATGATCCCTGTCAGTGCTAGCACAGTGCCTTCGACACAGGGATGTAAAAGCAAGGAGCCATGGTCAGAAGGTAGATTTTTGATTACTAGGTTTTAAAAATCATAATTTATGATCATCTGTATTATAACTGCGTGCTAATGAGAAGACAAAGTCAGAAATATGCCTTTGCCAGGAACCACAAAGCTGGACAATAAGAAAGGGAAACTAAATTTAGGTTGTAATTCTGTCAACACACTGCTTAATAGAACTCGTACATTAAAATCGGGGTCCTGCTGGCACAGTAGTTTGATGCTCAGCTGCCAATCAAAAGGTTCAAACATACCACCTGTGCCACAGGAAGCTATGGAAGCCTGCTTCTGTAAAGATTCCAACTCTAGAAACCCTCTGGGGACAGTTCTATGCTGTCTTGTTGGATGGCTTTATCTTGCTGGGTCAGAATCGGTTGGATGGCAACAGATTTGGGGTTTTGTTTTTTTGTTTGGTATATTAAAATAGATACCATTTCCCCGAAAGTAAGACATCCCCCGAAAATAAGACTTACTTACAGTTTTGCCTCTCGCTGAAATATAAGGCACCCCCCAAAAATAAGACCTCCCCAAAAATAAGGGTTTGGATTGTTACGATGATGTTCCAGAAGATGATGACATGATTGTCACTGAATAAATGAGTAAATGTACCATAGATTGTTGTACATGGAAATAATGGTAGTAACAAGAAATTCTTGATACTGTAGGATTCACAGTTTGTCTGGTTATGCTGGTTTGTGATGACAACTACTACCGTACCGTATACAGGTAATAAATTTCCATTTTTTTGTTCAACAATAAATGTGTACTGTATTCTTCTTCACAGAAAAATAAGACGTCCCCTGAAAATACGACCTAGCGCATCTTTGGGAGCAAAAATTAATATAAGACACTATCTTATTTTCAGGGAAACAGGGTATGTAAAAAAAAGGAAGCACATGTTCTTTCTTTGAGAATCTGTCTGCTGGTACCAGGTCCGTGCTGGGTGCGTGCCTTCACAGACTACAGGAAGGGCTGCCAAGGGGGATCCATACAGAGGGTCCTCACAATGCACTTTCAGAGGCAGATGAAGGGCCATCTTGGTATGTCAAACAGCTCTATCCGTTCTCTGGGAAAGCTTATATACCTGTCTTTGGCTTCTAGGATAATTTATCAAGTCTCCTCCACTCCCTCAGAAAATAAGAAATAGGAATCTTGTCCAGTTTTCACATGGAGCAATTGAAAAGTCAATAGCTTGGGTTAGGCACATTCTAGTCCTTAAAGTGACATCATCTTTGCTTTTCAACACTTTTACTGCAGATTTGGTCAATGGAGCACTGCATATGATTTCTTGATTTGCTGCTTCCATTAATGTTGATGGTGGATCCAAGTAAAATGAAATCCTTAGCAATTTCAGCCTCTTCTCCACTTATCATGATGATGTTGTTCGGTTTAGTTGTGAGGATTTTTGTTTTCTTTGTGTTTGGTTGGAATCCACACCGAAGGCCATAAGTCGTCTTTGATCTTCATCAGTGCTTGAACACAAAACATTTGCTTTCAGCACGAAGTGCGTGTCGTCTGCATATCTCACGTTGTTAATGAGTCTTCCTCCAATCCTGGTGCCATAGTTCTTCTTCACAGAGTCCAGCTCCTTGCATTATTTGCTCAACACAGAGAAATATGACACTTTCTGCACCTGAAAAAATTTAAAGTCTCAGAAAACCTTTTCTACTCTGTCCTGTAGGGTCACTATCAATTGAAATCACTTCAAGAACTCGACAGTGGGATGCAGATTAAACAATTAGGATGAAAAGATTCTACCTTGATGTATGTTTTTCCTTATTTTATACAATACAGTTGGATCTGTTGGATCATCGTTCTTTAGAATGGACACAAATGTGAATCCCTACCAGCCGATTGGTTAGTTTTTCCAAATTCCTTGTCAGAGACTAGTGGGTGCTCCCAACACTGCAACAATTTGTTGAAAATCTCTATTGGAATTCTGGTAATTCATAGAACTTTATTTTTAACCAATGCCTTCAATGCCGCAGGTTCTTGATCATACACTACTTCTTGAAATGGTTGAGCCTTCAGCAATTCCTTTGGGTACAGTGACACCTTTGTTTTCTATTGAACGTCTTCAAGATTTTGCACATGTTGCTGCTGTTAGGAGCCATCAAGATATTCTGACTCATAGTGACCCCACGTCGAACAGAGCAAAACACTGCCTGTCCTGCTTGAACCTATTGTTGTTCTTATGTTTGAGCCCATTGATGCAACCACTGCGTCAGTCCATCCTGCGGAAAGAAGGCCTTCCTCTTTTCACGACCTCTCTGCTTTCCTAAGCATAATGCCCTTCTTCAGGGACTGGCTTCTGCTGACAACCTGTCCACAGTCAGTGAGACACGTCACCATCCTGAATTCTAAGGAACATTCTGGCTGTACTTCTTCCAAGACAGACGTGGGTACTCTCTTGGCAGTCCAGGACACTTTTGATATTCTCCGCCAGCACCACAAATCAAATGCATTGATTGTTCTCTGACCGTCATTACTCAACGTTTAACTTTCACATGTGTGGTAGTTACATAATCTGGTGTCAATTTGGGACTGGAGAAGATTACGAGCGAAGGGGTGGAGTCTGGCATATCAATCAAGGTATAACCAGTGAGGCCTCTGTGAAAGCATGGCCTTCTCCTGAGAATTCTGGGAACTCCTGCTTTTCCTCCTTGCAGGCGGCAGACACTTCTCTCTCTTGATGCACTCCCTTGGAGATTCTCTATTGACAAGGCTGACTCCCTGCGAGACATCCCTGAGAAGAAGCCACATGGACCTACCTGGATGCAGCCCTGGCTGCTGGAGAAGCCACGTGAAGGCCCCTGCCAGCGCTGAGATTTTTACAATGCCACTGGACCCACAGGACTTCCTACCCACTGACCTGTGATTTTCTGGTATTCAGCATCATTGTATGTGTTTTGTGAGTTAGAAAAGGACTTTATAGATCGGTTTCGGACACATGGGCTAATATCGGACTTATGGACTTGATCTGGACTGGGCTGGGATGTTTCCTCAATATTCAACTGCTCTTGTATATAAACTTCTTTCTTATACACATATGAGTTTCCATGACTTTGTTTCTCTAGTCTACCCAGACTAATACAATATTCATATACTAACACAATATTCATATGAGGCGATGACATCACACACAAGCAAAATTTTGCTTCAGATCATCCAACAACAATGGCAGCAGTACATTGACAGGCCAGATTCAGAAGAGGATGTGGAACAGTGATATTGCTGAACTTGAGCCAAGTGATCTTGGCTCAAAGCAGAGTTAACAGGAAGATGTTTATTTCTGTTTCAATACAAAGACATTTGATTGTGCCATAATAAAACCATTAGATATTAAAGAAAAAGAAAAAACCTCATGGCTTGGGACAAGTGCACTGTAGTTCTTGGTTTTCAACACTTTAAAAAAGTTATTTTGCAGCAGATTGACCCAATGCAATGCGTCATTTAATCTCTTGAGTACTGGTTGTGAATCCAAGGACGATGAAATCCTTGACAACCTCAAACTTTTCTCTATGTATCATGATGTTAATTAGAGGTCCAAGTGTGAGGATTTTAGTTTTCCTTACACTGAGTTGTAATCCATATGAATGCTACGATCCCTGATCTTTATCAGCCAGTGCTTCAAGTCCTCCTCACTTTCAGCAGGCAAGGCTGTGCATCTGCATATGATAGATTCTTAATAAGCCTTCTTGCATGCTGAGGTGACATGCTTCTTCACATAATCCAGTTGTTCTGGTTATTTGCTTAGCATACAGATCAATGAATAAGTATGGTGAGAGGACAGAACCCTGTTACACACCTTTCCTGATCTTAACCCATGCAGTCTTTGACCAGCTGCCTTTTTTTTTTTTTTTAAAGATACAACTGCCTTCCGTTCCATGGACAAGTCCTGCATGAGCACAACAAAATGTTCTAGAACTCCCATTCTTTTCAAGGTGATGCATAATTTGTTATTATGCACACAATGGAATGTCTTTGCATAGCTAATAGAACACTAGTAAACAGATGTTTACTATTTAACCATAGAATCCTTCAACATTTAAACTTGAGGTTTGATTTATTGTCCCCTTTAATACTTTTACTTTGCCTTCTCAAGCCACCTTTTGAAGTCTTCTGTTTGGGTCTTTTACTTCATTTCTTCCATTCACTTTAGCTACTCTCCAGTCAAGAAGGACACAGACAAAGAGGAAGGCCCTCAATGAGATGGGCTGCCACAGTGGCTGCAACAATGGGCTCAGGCAGAGGAACCATTGTGAGGATGGAATGAAGGCTGGCAGTGTTTCCTTAAGATTGCTCTGGGGCAGAGCCAACTGGATGGCACCTAACAGCAATCTGTCCAGAGCAAGTCTCTTCTGACATCCACTTTGGTCTTTCTTGTCTCACCAATGACTCTGTCTTCCTTCAGGCTTGATGTCCCTGCCATCTTTCCCCACTTATCTGGTCTGCAGTCATAGTGTTCAGTGTGGCAAATTTATTTTTCAAATGGTCCATACATTTAGAACAATGTTGTACTCTGGCTCTTGTGGACTTATTTTCATTTTCTTCAGTTCTAACATCAATTTGCATACGAGAACTGATGGTCGCTTCTATAGTCCGCTCCGTGCCTTGTTCTCACTGATGATCCAGAAGGAGCTCTCCGTCAGCTATTTCTACAGAGGTGGTTGATGTGACTCCTGCGAATTCTATCTGCGGAGGTCCACGTGTGTCATTTTCATTTACATTATTTTAAAAAGGTATACTTAATGAATAAGACCCTTGTCTTGTAAAATTGTTTCATTCAATCTCAAGCATAATTCTTAAGTCATAATTTTTACTTAACCTAAATATTTATGTTGCTAAAATTTTATGAAATTTACCCTCTGTCCAAAATATACTGGCCTACCTCACATTTTATAAGGTATGTCTAAATTGTCATCAACTCAGAGAATATATAAAGTTAAACTGTAGGCGTGACCATTCTCATAGACTAGAACTAACATTTAAAAAGCACATTCTTTTCTTTATCAACGGACACTATGCATAATGAAACAAATTATGGGAGAAGAAAGTGCATTCACTTTAGAAAAGCATTCACCCCTAGTAGGTCCTATTGAAATTGCTCATAATGTGATTGTGTGACTTTGAGGTGATTCCATCTCATCGAAGCCCTATAAGACATGATAGAACTGCCTTGTGAGTTTCCTAGACGGCAGCTTTCCTGGAAGGAGAGTGCAACGTCTTTTTCTAGCGGAGCCAATGGCGGTTGGAATCACCAGTCTTTCGGTTAGGAAGCGAGTACTTTAATAAGCCACCACTGGGGCTCTTGGTCACACTCTACACACAGCATTTCAGAAGTACATTGTAAAGTGGAAATGCTTTGCTGGTAATATTGACCCTGGACTATAGAGATGGTCTTTCTTAATGTGTGAACACTGAGGGAAATACGAGTGACATTTCATTAGAAAGAAAATAGTGCTAATGGCAGGCTACTTCAGGTTTTTAATTGGGGGTGTCGTTACACACCCTCATATTCTAAAAAATCCTGAATATGAGTGAATCATGGGCCATCCATTTGGAGTAATCGATTCATGGACTTCCTCTGATGTGGAAGTTCAGGACAATGGGGGCAGACACTTAGACCAGGGGCTGCACATGAGCTTCTGCCCTCGCTCTGTCCCTGCCATCTCCTCATCAATACTTACAAGGAGCAAGGAGACAGAGAGAGCACAGGCTGAACTAGAATCAGAGATTGAGAAAAGACAGATTTAAAATGCAAGCACATGAGTGCGAGCAAGGAAAGGTTAGTATATTTTGGAGGAAGGAGATGTAAATATTACTCAACATTTCTAGCTAGAATTTGTGTCTTACTTCTTTAGAAATCAGCTAAAGACCTGATAGCTTGAGTTTTCGCTCCACCACTGTCAACAAAAGCAACATCAAACAAAAGTTCTCAAAGCAACCGGGCATCCTTATTCTACCTCCTTTCATAAGATGACTCGTTGACGCGGCACGTCTTGTTTCCTTCTATAAATCCTGATTTACAGGCTCCTGGTTGTCAGTCTCAGGATTTTACCAGAGAGAAAAGCTAGTGAATCAGAAAACCAGTAAGCCTTTCTAAGATATGTTCTGATAATTTTATTCATTGCAAAAATGCATGCATCTATCTGCTAAATGACTAGCTTTATTAGTTAATGATATGAAGTTATGGGATGAACATTTTAATTTTACCTACTTAAAAAAGTGGTAGTATTTCTTAGTAAAGTATATTCCAAAGTAGCTCTCTCTCTCTCTTTCTCTGTATTCTAAGGGCACGTTAAGGATCATGTGATATACAATATTAACCAAATAGCTATTTTATTCTGTCCGGTTATTTTTGCACATTTTGCTTTCCCAGCTAGTAGATGAGCTCTGAGGGAAGGACTATGTCTCAAAGCTTATCTTTACATCTTTTATTGTGCACAAACAAATTGTGACATCTGGCAATATAAAATATTATTTGGCAAGCAGACATATTATTTGAAGAAATTGGTGTTTCATTTTTGTTTAACCATACATTTTGTGCTTACGT
Source organism: Echinops telfairi (assembly GCF_000313985.2). NCBI lineage: Eukaryota > Metazoa > Chordata > Mammalia > Afrosoricida > Tenrecidae > Echinops > Echinops telfairi. The sequence goes on from NW_022103900.1 coordinate 41,983,818, forward strand.
TCATCTCATCCAGCAGCTCACTCTTGGGTATCACCTAATGGGAAGGCCTCATGGTATGCTGTGTGGAGACGTCTAGTGGTTTCCACAAGGTATCTGGTCCTGAGGAGCTCCCGCCTCAGTCAGGGGGAGTGTACGCAGGCAACTGTAGACTAGAGACGGTGTCATGGGAGCAGCAGTGAAACAGGGTGATGGGGTGTCAGAGGACTTCCGGCAGGTGACATTGGCATTAATAAGAAGAGTTGTGGAGGAAACGGTTCTTAAACTGAGCTGTATATTATATATTCTAGGAGGTGATGAACCTTCTATAAGCTTTGGGATTCATTCTGCCAATGAAAAACTTGTTGGGCCATAAGTTTGCACCATGACCAAAGGCTGAGCACCAGCTAAAGACCCTGCACACCTCAGACTCACTGGAGAGCACGCCTTAGTTTGATCACCCATGGTAGGGCCCTATACACACCTGGGAGTGGGTGCAAGGTCTTGCCTACTGCTAGAAGCAGCTTTTCATGTATAGAGCCGGAAAGAGGGAAAGCAGTAACAAGAGACAGTGTTTAGCCAAAAGAAAAGAGAGAAGATTGACATACCCACCTATTTATTATGAGATACACACGGCCATTGACTTTGGCATGGCTATGCGGAGAGACGGAGCAAAGAGGGCATGAGACGGCAGGGAAGCACAGGTGGAGAGAAAGGAGACGGTTAGATACAATGAGCAGCTGGGCTCCGATCAGGTCTATCTCATAGGGTGTACTGTCATCAACACATGATCTACGAACTAGGGTGAAGCTACCAGGTGCAGTGCTGCTATTGTCATCAGTCAATTCCAATTCATCGTAATCTTACGTCCAACAGAAGGAAACTCTGACCAATCGTACATTTTTGCGATGTTTGAGTCATTGTTGTAGGAAAACAACAAACCTGGAAGATGGCAGGCCCTCTGCTCATTTCCTCAAGTCAGATACTTTTAAAACTGTATAATGCTGAAATTTTCAGAGTAAATGCTATCATATCAAATAAAACAGGATCTAAAAGGTTGGTCTTTGCTCCTTACCAGAAGAAACAAGAAAATGGCATGAAGTCACCCTAGTCCATACATTTTTTATGTTTTCTAACATGGAATAGAATAGCAAAATGGTTGTTTTATTTCTATATTAATAACACTTTCTAAAACAAAGCATTGACAAATTAAAGTGATTAAAATGAATGAATAAAAAATAAAATTAATGAATATTCAAATCATTTGAATAAATCAGTATTGCCTATTATATATTCAATTACAATTAACTTTAATATTGTACACTGTAAAAGGTATCATGTATATAAAAGAAATATTGTACATTATAAAAGATACAATTAACTGCAATATTGTACATTATAAAGATTTTACTGAGAATGTCAATTGAATGCTAGCTTTGGAAACTGTAATTCTAAACAAAATAAATTCTGCTTCAGACACTAGTGACATTTGCTTACTGTATACACACACACAGGATAAACCAAGGAAAGGATAGCTGGATATTTATAGATAATAACAGTGTTGAGATCAATTTAATGGATATAATAAATTCGTGTATGCCATAATTTAGAAAGCAGCCACTAATGAGGTGTGGGAAGAGAAAGCAAACACAGTAATAAAACCAAGTTCTGGCAATATTTCTTTATAACTTTGACTTTAATTTCATCATTGTTTTGGACTCCAGAAACAAAAAGTACTGGGAGATGAAAATTATTAGTAAGAAAAACAGCACCCTGGGTGTGATCGTTAAGATTTGTGCCAACTTGCTTGGGCCAGGACTCTCAGTAGATTAACAGTTAAGACATAGTAATTCTCCATATGATAGCTCCTAAAAGGTGTGGCTTGCTCTCAATATCATAGGTGCTGGGGAGAAGCCAGCTTGCTTACTAGAACCTACATTTGGCTCACTGAACTCTGGTTCTTTAGACTTGAGCCACTGTTCTGCGGCATTCCCTGCCAATTCTGGATGTTGATACGTTGATAATCAATATAACAGAAAACTCATCCTTTGAATTAACATTCTTTAAATGTTCTAAAAACTACAAACAGCCTTCCGGGACAGGAAATACATATGCCCAACTATATAAAACATTTAAGTCTGCACAGTTACTACTTACATGATAATTAAGATCACTTTACATTGACAAGTGATGTCACTACCAGTTGTTTCAGAAAGTAACACCAAATATTCTATATGTTTCTATTTTTGTTCACTGATGGGTTTGTAATCAAGGAGAGTGAAGGTTGAAATGCTTAAATCACAGTATTGGCTTCCTGCAAGGTGGATAATCAAAGGTGTGAAAGGAAGGCTGCTTTCTAGATACCAAGTAGTACGTACTCCTTGTACTGGCTCACCTGTAGATGCTGTTGTCTTGTTTGCTGGGAATTGACTTGAGGTCCGTGAGTTCAAGGAACCTGTCGTGGAAGTAGTGGAGGTGTAAAATGCACACTAGCAGGAAGGAGGTAGGGATGAATATCTGGGTGAAGAGTTCAGCCATGCTGAATTGTTTTAAGCCAAGATCCTCAAGCCTACAAAACAAAACACAAGAGCCTTTCTTATCATAACTGCATCATATTCAATTCCTGAACAAAGCTATTCCTCACCTCCCTCTCCCCAATAAGTGGTACAACTGTCTACTTGTGTAAACTTCAGGCATCAGGAAGCAATCGTTGGCGCTTTCTTTCTCATCACACACAGTTCACTCACATGTCCTCCAAACTCCTACCCGTCTTTCAAATGTGACCACTTCCATCCTCTACTCCCACCACACCAGGTGAGAACACCCCCATTTCTCACTGGGATTGCTAGCTTATTGGTTGTGTTGTTTCTACTGGTCATTTCTCAGCTAAGGGATCTTGAAAGATCCATCAAATCTCACCAAGAATAAAACGGAAGCTACGGCTTCTTGCAGTACCAAGCATATTCAGTGCCTGAAGTCCTCCACAGATCTGGCAGAACTTGTCCCACTCCCTCTTGGTCCCAGGTAGCTTGTATCAAAGAATCTTTGTACTTACTTTTCTGTTGTGTAGAATGTTCCTCTTTATCTCAATTCCCAATTCATACACTTAAGAGAAACGCCTTACTCACCTGTGCTCTTCCTCAGCAAAAACTCTCCTGACCACTTAAATTTCATTTTAATTTTAGACCACTTTAATTTCTCTATTCTTCACCACTTCAGACTGATGTTGGTCTCTTTCACAGACCTATGGGTGTGTAATTCATTTATTTGCACTGGGAGCGGTGTTTTGTTCCTCTCCTCTACTGTGATGTTAGCCCCCAGAGCTTAGACTATGCCTGTTCAGTAGTGTTTTCAGCACAGGACAGTGTCTGCATGTGGAATCATGCAATATGTGCCCAACAAACCACAAAGAAGTGCTTGTCTAGTTACAATATGATCCCATCCTTTGAGCTTTTCCCTTAGCCTCTTGATATTTAGCTCTACCACCAATTCAGGTTGTAGTTCTAAACATGGTGCTTTATATCATACTTTGTGTTTGTTTCTTTGTTTTAAAAATCATTTTATTGGGGGCTCATACAACTCTTATCACAATCCATATATCCATTGTGTCAAGCCCATTTATACATTTGTTGCCCTCATCATTCTCAAAACATTTGCTTTCTACTTGAGCCCTTGGTATCAGCTCCTCATTTTTCACTTTCACATTTCATCAACAATCAAAATTTCTTACTTGTCTTTTGACAATCCAGTCATATTTTGCCACAGGCCTGGGAAGTATTCAAACTGATATGTGTAGATAAAGATAAGCACCAGCATAGTGTAAATAACCACTGACATCCAAAAGTACTTTAGAATTTTCCTCCACCATTCGTAGTGCACCTGTGATTCGGATGTTGAAAATCACACACAAAATGAAAGTAGGTTATGAGAAAAAAATAAAAATATATAGCTCAGTCAATGAAGATGATCATATTTACTGAGGTTTAATTTTCTAGTTTTTTTTTTAAACACTCTGTTGCTAATTTGGGTTGAATAGACCTGAGTTAGAATCCTACTCCTATCACTTACTGCTCACTGTATCATTGGACAAGTTGCTGGATCCACTGAATTTCTGTTTTCTCTTTCATAAATGTATACTTTACAGAGTTGTTTTAAGGATAAGTAATATTTGTTAATCTCTAAGCATGATACCTGGCATATAGAAGCCATCCAAGGAGTGCTAGTTGATACTACCGTTAGTATTGCTGAGCGCCAAGGCCAGACCCGTTTTGAGATTCATGAATAAAAATGTGGAACTGGTGTGGCAAGGAGACATTTCTCTTTACCATAAGCTTTTACCATAAGCTTGTGGATATTAATTAGAGAACATCTACCCTGAATTTTTAAAAGAATTCAAAACTTAGTAAATACTGGCAGATATTTTTGTTCCCATGTGAAATATACATTCATGAATTATAATGGCTTTAATTGTTTTATAGGCTACATCTAATAATATTTTTTTGGTATGAAGCTTTCCACTCCCATAAAGATATACAGTCTTCAAAGCCCATAGGGCAGTTCTATCCTGTCTTGTAGGGCTGCTATGAGCAGGAACTGAATGAACCGATGTGAAAGAGTGATTTTGTTCAACTGTCAGTTAAAATTGAATTTGTAGAGAAGCTAATTCATTTTAATATAATCTTTGAACTGTAAAATTAATTACATAGTAAATAGCTAATGGATTATATAAACATGTGTGTGCATAGATAATGTCCTGATGTAAAAACCTCAAATTAAAGTGAATTGGGAGATGATAGACTATCCAGCCACTGTACTTACATTTCTATTTTAAGGTATCATCATATAGGTTTCTGTTATCAAGAATTTAAAAAATATTTTTTGACATTTCTAAGAAACTAAAGTTTAAAATTATGAGCAAGCTGAAGAGAGTCACTTTGCACTTCAGGATTTTTAGGATATCATGTTTAACTTTCATCATTCACTTTCATAAGACTATTAACTTAAAATCTCGTTAAATGAAAATTAGGTAGAAGTGAGAAAACAGTCGAGGGCAGTGGTTTCACCTACCTGATACAAGGCCACACAGAACAGGAACAGCACCATGTAGATGATTTTGTACATTACAATTTTCCCCTCGAAGCTGACAAAGAAGAACATCCCTCCACAGACGTAAATCCAGTACTTAATGAACATGGCCTCCACCAGATTTCCCAGCACTTTCATGATGTCTTGGTCATCTTCTTCTTCTTCTTCGACTTCTTCCTCTTCTTTCTTTGTTTCTAGCTCCTCTTCCTTTGCTTCTTCTTCTTCCTCCTCCTTTCCTTTGGGCTCCTCTTCTCCGGTATCCGGTAGCTCGTCATCTTCAAAATACAAAACTGTGCTGTTAATCTTAGCTGGATACTGAACCCAAACTACACCTTGACCTAATAGGATACATGTGAGACCCAGACTTACATATGCTATGAATGAATACATGATTTGAATGATTTGTACAGTGTTGATAAATAAGGCAACATTCAAACCAATTCATGGTCAACTTTCCTAAAACCTGAAGCTCACGTCCATAAAATTAATTTTGACTCATGGAAACCCTGTAGCACTGCCCCTTTGAGTTTCCAAGGCTATAAATCTTTACAGGAGCAGAAAGCTGCATTTCTCTCCCACAGAGCAGCTACTGGTTTTGAACTGCTGATCTTGGGGATTACAGGCAATACATAATCCATTATGCCACGAAGACTCCTCATGTTTCATAAACTTCCAAAATAATACTTTAAAAGAAAATAAACTGGTAAGATTTTATACTAATCTCTTTATAGTACCTTAATTTTTTTCAATATCCAAAGATAACTAAGTGTAAATATTCAGGATTTAAAAAGGAAACCAAAAAAATCAAAGCTATCAAATCAATTTTAAATTCTAATTGTTTTGTGGCTACAAATAAAATAGTATTTTATTAAATATGGTTAATGCTAACAATCTTATCGAAACTATAAATAACCGAACATATATGAGTTAGAGCCAAATATAATTTAATTGATATTATATTTAATTATATACTTTCATTTCACTTGGTTTAACTTACATTTAGAGAATAGTTATAATTTTACTGTCAAAGCTATTCAAAAAATAATTAAGAATAACACCAACTATTTTTTCCACTGGATGAAAATCTTATTTAGCCCTATAAGCATGTGTTTGAATGATACTAAAATTTAGGAGTATCTTTAACTTACTAGGCTGTCTAAAAATTGAATAATTTATCCAAACGACTAGGAGATTCATAGCCTGAGGGGAGGTATAAAGGTGAAATGAGTCAGGTTAACCATTGCATAAGTCAACTAAATCATTAGTTAAGTTATTCTGTTATTAGAGACACCCTTAATCATATAGGCAAGATATGAATCTTATAGAATTTCATAACTCAAAATTAATCCATTAGTTATGGCAAAATAAGAAATTATATTTAAAAACAACAACACATGAGTTAGTAGTCCTTGCTGGTTTTCTTTTTGCCACTGAGTTAAAGAGTTAACAGGCTACTTTGCTTTTGTGAATATTTTGTAAGCAAAACTTCATAAAAATGTATAGTTTCCTTTTCAAGTATGATGCTACTGTATTAATAGTCTATAATACAGTCTGCAAACAGTACATCTCTATTGAATTACATATTCACGAAGGTAAGGACCTGGGATGAGTTCATCTGACCTATGCAAGAGGCCTACACCTGCAGAGGGGCTGGGGAGATAGGTATATTGTCCCAACTGGACCAATAGGAACATGTGGTGGAGTTTAATCAGATTGAAGCTTGATTGGAGGGCAACAAGATCAATGGCTTTCCTAGGCCTGCCGCTTGTGGGGTCTCTATGAGTCAGCATTGACTTGATACTGCGTTTGGTTTAGTATAGCTGTGTTCTTTCTGAAGGCAAGACCATTCACATCCCTGGTCAATGGTCCAAGGGAATTCAGTGGAGGCTTAACCTGAATGAAAATATTGCAAATGGATTTTGGGCTTTCACTGTTAGCCAGAGCCCTCTGTAAATCAGGTGCTCAAATTCAAGTTCTAATAAAATTCTTTCCTCTGATCTTGGGTTTTATTATGTATAGTCCTTGAAGCAGACAGGCAGGCTAGTGTGCTTCTTCTGTGTGGACTGAGTTCACACCTCACTTAGGTGGCTGCATGTTTTAAGACAAGCCTGTAAGGCCGCAGGTGCTGATAACTGAGTACTATCTGATTTATTCATGTGACAAGTTATTTTTAGAAGATAATTTGAGTTTAAAAGATTTGAGAATTTGAACTTAAAAGTACCTTTACTTACTAAAAGTATGGTTTTGGGAAATACCTTTAATTTCTGTAAGCTTCAGTTTCTTCTTCAGTTAAATGGGAATTACTTTGGAGAGGATCCAGTAAAGCAGTATTTTTAAACTACCTCCAGCATCATCTCACTAGTGCTCTAAATTTTACCTGTGCTACTACTGTTCCTTGTTGGTATGGATAAATACTCAGCTTCCATTTGGTCTGAACCCAGGAATCTTTATGATATGCTTTGGGGTTCATGAAAATCTCCAGCCACACATTATTGATACATTAATTTACCTTTTTCTTCATTTTCCTCACTTCCAATTTTGACTTCAGATAAAAGAGCTTCCTTTTGTTGAAGAGCTTTTTGTTCTGTGAGGTGCTGCCTCAGTAGTAGCCAAAATGTAATAGTGAAGAGGATCTGAAAACAGAGTTAGCAAAACAAGATTACACAATCTTTGGAATGTAAACAGATTCAACAAAAGATTGTCTTCCACAATTCAGCGTCAGAACAGGCACAATAAATAAACTTTAGCTATGGGGCATAAGTCATTTCTTGATTTCCACTGCGAGATGCTAGCTCTGACATTCCTGTTGTTACCCTTGACAACAGCATGAGCGCATGACCAAGAAACAGCCTAACAACAGCATGCGTGAGTCCTGGTGGATGGAGCACGTCCAGCCCTATCTAAGTCCCCAAGGAAGATGCATTTGGAGATCCAATTAGTCTTCTGAAGCTCTACTACAGTTATTTGTCCTTGATTGATTTTCTTTCCTAAATATGACATCATCAACATTTCAATGTGTAATTTCCTTGATTGCATCCTCTCCAAGGTGAATCCCATGGGACTGAAGAAGAAACTGAAGTTACCAGAAGTTAAACGTGTTTCCCAATGCATACTTTTAATTAGCAAAGACAGTGACTCAAATCATGCCTTTGGTTCTAAAATATTACTTAATTTGAACATTCCACCTAAGGAAAAAAAATCAATTCCTCGAAATAAAATCCACTGTCGTTAAGAGATTCATATATTCATTGCTACCCTGTAAGACAGAGTAGAAATGCTTCACACAATTTACCAAGTTTAACACTTTTTGACAGCAGACTGCCACATATTTCTCCCTCAGAACAGCTGGTGGGTTTGAACCTCGGCCTTTTCTCTAGCAGCTGAGAACTTTAACCACTATGACCCCAGCACTCACTTCACCGAAAATAGCATCCCTTATTATTCCTATCAATCTTCAAAAGTGGAAGGAAACACAGTTCCAAATAGTGCACTTTTATATTCACATTTTCTGGAGTTCTAGGAAGAAAATGATGGGAGCTTTGTTCTTGAAGGTTTGCAGTACCTGACACGGAGTTATTGGTTTCCCTTTTTGGTACTAGCTTTATTGAGCTATAATTCACTCATTTGAAGCATACGTACAACTCACTGACTTTTAGTTCATCCACAGTTATGCAGCCACTACCAAACACTAACGTCAATATTAGCATATTTTCATCACCCTCCAAAGAATATCTGTATCATTACTTTTTTTACTGAATACTCTATCATATGGCTATAGCATATTTTATTTATTCTTTCATCAACTGATAGACATTTAGCTGGCTTCCACTTTGGGCTATTATAAATGATGCTGCTACGAACATTCATGTACCAGATTTTATGTGGGCATGTTTTAATTTCTCTTGGATGTATACCTACCAATGGGATTACTGTGTCTTATGGAAACTCTATGTAATATTTTCAGAAACTGCCTGATGGCTGGCCACAACAGTTGAGTCATTTACATTCCCAAGAGCAATGCATGAGAGTTTGAATTCCTACAATTTGCGGTGTACTATGTCACTTTGGTGGAATATGAGATAAATCAAGAATAAGGCCTCAGTCCTCAAAGTCTGAACACCTCCAGACTGGCCGAACTTAGCGACTTTGTAAAGCTCAGCTTAAACTGTTAAGATGCTGTCTCACAACTCTTATCAGAGCTTACCAATTACTCAACTCTTAACCTCATCCCTAGAAATGATGACCATCTGATTCCAATTACTCCTCTATTATATGCATATGTGCTAGGAAAGTACAGGCTCTTTCCCAAATTGCGGTTATAGTTCAATGAATTTTGATGTCCGTAAGTTTAGTATTAAGCTTTCAGAAACTTATGGTAGATTTTCAGAAGTTTAAGCATGCTGGCCTTGATTTCAGTACATTCTAGGCGTTTACCAGGACTTATTTGTATGGCATATATGTTGAAGAAAGTCACTGGATACTTATGCATAATAGAGATATTTAAATTAACAGTTATTCAAAGTGAAAGATATCCCATCCACCTATTAATTCACTTTCTTTGGAAAATAGTTATTAAAATTCTACTCTAAAGCACATTAGGAGTCCTGGTAATATAGTGAATTTAGGTCTTGTGTTGACAGTTCAAACCCACTAGTTTCTCCACAGGAGAAAGATGAGGCAGTTTACTTTCTTAAAAGATTTGCAGCTTTGGAAATCCTATGGACCGGTTCTAAACTGTCCTGTCATGTTGCTGAGTTGGAATCAACTCCCTGACAGTGACTTTGGCTTTGGTTTGGATGAACCACAATGAGAGGCACATCAATAGCAAGTCTATAAACAAAAATATAATAAATGCTGGCCAGTTGGACCTAAGCAAGACAAACTCCTTGACAACTTCAATCTCGTTTCCATTGATCATGATGTTACCAATTGTTCCAGTTGTGAGGATTTCAGTCTTCTTTACAGTGAGTTGTGATCTATATTGAAGACTACAATCCTTGGTCTTCATTAACAAGTACTTCATGTTCTCCTCCCTTTCAGCAAGCACGGTTGATCTTCTGCTAACTGAAGGTTGTTAATAAGCCCTCGTCCCATCCTGATGCAGAATTCTTCTTCATATAATCCAGCTTCCCTGATTATTCCCTCAGCATACAGATTGAAGTTGTATGGAGAGGATACAACCGCAGTATTCCCTTGTTTCGCTCGCATAACTTCTTCTGGATCCACGTACAAGTTGAGCACATGCACTATCAGGTGTTCTGGAATTCCCATCTTCTCAAGGACATCCTCGAGAGGGTGTGGGGAGAGTGAAGCGCTTATATACTGCTGGCGGACTTTTAAGTCTGTACAACCATTGTGGAAAGTGATATAACAATTCTTAAAATAACCAGGCATAGAAATACTATACGATCCAGCAATACTTCTGCTTGGCATATGAAAAAAAGAAAAGAAAAAAAAGACAGAACATGGACAAATGTATGCTTGCTCATGTTCATTTCAGCACAGTTTACAATAGCAAGAAGCTGGTCCATACACACAATGAAATATTATGTATCCCTAAGTATCAGTGTGAAACCCCTTATGACATAAATGATCCTGAGTGACGTTAGTTAAGCACAAAAGGACAAATCTTCTGAGTCTACTACACAAGGATAAACACCAAAATGAAGGCAGACTCCTGCCCCCAGGTCACGCAATCTTCTAATCTGATCTCCCAAGCAACCAGATAGAAAGTCTGCCTAGCCTCCAGGAATCATACATCACCTCCTCGATGTGTACATCTTAAAAAAACTACTTTGAACGAGATTTCACATCAGCTGGCATACATTTTTAAGATGGGGGAAGAGGGTGAAGATCATTCAATTGCTGCATATATGATTGTGCTAAGATCTCCCCAAATCAAAAGACACACATACAAGAGGGATAAGCAAATCTTACTGCAAATTGAAGTTAAGAAAGGGAGAGGAGGGAATGTATGTCTTAGAGAAGGTGATTACATTTCTTTTGGTGGGTAAACAGAGAAGAGCAACTTCCTATTGGGAAAACGACGCTTAACAATGCTTCTATAGAACCCCGAGGGAGAGGATATGCTTGATACTATGCTCCTAACTGGACATTTTCCATGTAGTTTCTATCCAGCCCTTGGTGACCCAGACCATGTGCTTTCAACTACTGGGCTTTTGATTTAGTCTCTTCAAGGTGCACAACATTCTTCATAATCACACCAGAAGGACTCAATGTGGAAACCCCACTAAGTGAACCCAACTTTACCTCAGACTCACCTGCAGCCCTTGGACCTAAGGCTGAACTCCCTAGTGTGAAAAGAAGCACATGATTTCTATCCCGAGGTTACGGAATTAGCAGTCATTGGACTTTGGTTCGGATCTCTTGCCACGAGGTGCACAATGCACAGTGGCCTGGGACTACCAATATAGTTACTATATAAATGCCCTCCTCCATGCCCCACCACGCTCGTTGTGGTTTAAGTTTGCTGGATAAGAGATACTTGGCGCACAGTTTTTTAAATCCATACTTTTATTTGTTATTCCATTGTGTTCCTGCCTTCTCCTGAGAAGTCTATGCCTTCCTTTATGGCTCTCCTTATAGATGACAGTTCTTTTTTCCCTAGTTGCACTCAGGATTCTCTTTCTCCTTGAACTTGAAGAGTGTGACAATGATATTTCAGGGTTTTTCTTTGGGGGGTCTGTCCTGTTTTGAGTACTCCAGCTTCTTGAATAGCTTCCTCCTCCTGTCAAGAGCTCTAGTCTTAGAAACTCACAACGCAGCCCCACCCTGTCCTAGACGGCTGTCATGAGTTGGAATCAACTCAATGACAGAGAGGGTTATGATGTTGGAGACATTTTCTTCCAAGATTTCTCGTATTATTTTCTCTGTATTACTTTTCTTTCTCCTTGCACTGGGATCTCAAGGAGGTGTAAGCTGTTTCTCGACATGGTCTCCCACATCATTCTCAGGCTTTCTTCAGAGTATTTTGCTGTTTTAGTTGATTATTTCTCTTATCGATTATAGTCAGAGCATTTGTGTTTGAGCTCCCTGACTTGACTTTCCCTTTCTTCTATTCAATTGCTCAGGTATTTTACCACATTGCTGCATTCTGTTATTTTATTGTTTGTCTTCTGATACTCCTTTTTGTGTAGGGTTTCTAGTTTTTCAATTACTTCCATTGTCCTCATAAGTATTCCCAACATCTCTTTAAGGCTCATAAACAGCATTCTTCTGAATATTGTATTTGGCAATTCCATGGCCTCTTTTTTTTTTTGAGTACTCCATTGGGTTTGGGTGATTTTTATTCCTTGTGTTTGTTTTTCTTGATTTTGGTGGGTGTGGTTTGGTTGACTGCTGTTTGCATGGTATTGTGGTGCAATTATTAGAGGTATGCAGGCTGCTGGATCATTTACGGGTAGTTGCTTCTGTAGTGTCATGGGAAAGGTTTAATAGAAGACAGAAAATATACAGTCAGGAAGTAGAGAAAAGGAGAGCAAGATTGGTAATTAGGAAAAATGGAGTGAAAAAAAGAGAATAAAATAAAAGTAATATAATAATAGATCAAAAGGTTTGTGAAACAATGGGAAATCTATTTTAATTTGGTTAATAAGAATTAATAGGTAGTGTGGAAGTGCATTTCATGAGAAAAAGAAAGAGCAGAAAGAGTTATTGTGTCGCTCACGAGAAAAATGTAAGCAAATAATTAGTCCATAAGAAGAGAATTTAAGTGTGTGTGTGGGGGGGATGTCAAGAAAAGAGAAGGAAGGATAAATATCAGGGGGGAAAAAGGCAAAAGAAGATAGAAAAAGAAAAGAGAAGAAGAAAGTGTAAATGTGCAGAGAAGAGAAAGAAAAGCCAAAGATGGGTAAGGGATTGGGGGTGATTGTGGAGTTGTGTTGCTATGGCAGCATTAACATGGGTTGCCATGGGCTTTCAAGAGAAAGGGGGTGGGGGAAGAAACCTGGTTTGGGTACATGTGGTTTGATCTGTGAGCATTCCTGGGATAAACTGGGAGGCATGTGTATCATCAGGGGCTGTGCCACGTGGCAAGAGGAACTAATAGGGAAAAAAAAATAGAGTAACCAAAAAATAAAGCCAGTTTCAGTAGGGATTTGGATATGTGCATATGGCTGCTGCAGCAGGGAGGCTGCGTGGGGGAATCAAAGGACCCTCTGGAGAAGGACGTAAAAATAGGGGAAAGTAACTGTTACTTGGCTAGTGAGAATTTCTCCACCACGCTGCCATGCAATCTGTGACCTACACAAGCCTTCAGAGGGCAGTAAGGTGAGGACTTTGCCTGGGTGGATTGGAGCAGGAGCAGGGAAGAAACAGCTTGTGCAGAGGAGGGAAAGTGCACAGAAGGGCTCAGATTGCTGTTCCATGGTGAAGAGTCAGTAACATTCAAATGATCTCTGATTTTAAGTAATTTTGGTGTTTTTATGTGTTCGACAAGGTTGACTAGAAAGCACACCAGTCCATAAGTCCAACACTAGTCCATAAGTCCCTCTTCAGACCCATACAGCCACATGCAATGATGCAGGAATATCACAGACCAGTGGGTGCAGAATTATTTGGATACAAGGTCAGTGGAAAGATGGCAGGGCTCAGGCAACTCTCAGGGTCAGTGGCAGAGTCCCACTAGGCAGGAAGGCAGAATGAGACAGCCACATCCCTAAGGACACAGCATTAGGCCTGATTGACAGCTTTGACTCCGCCCCTAGCCAGAGTGTCTAGTTGACATGAAATCATCTAATTACAACGTAGCTTTTAAATTCTTTTTTTGGCTTCCAAGGAGCTCTGATGACATAGTGGTTATGAGTTGGACTGTGATCTGCATGATTGGAAGTTCAAAACCATCAGAATCAGGGGGAAAGAGTGGGCTTTCTACTCCCATAAACAGTTACAGGTTCAGAAACCCACAGGGGGTCTTTATGGGTCACCATTGTCTTGATGGCAGCGGTGAGTGTGGTGTGGTTTTCTGGCTTCCAGGGAGCACAGGACTGCCTTCATTTTTCATTGTTTGCATTTTTCATTGATGATCCCTGTGGTTTGAAAGTTTATATTTAGATATTTAATCTATCTTGAGTACATTTTTGTACATAGTGTGAGTTATGGGTCCTGTTTTAGTGTTTTGCAGGTAGAGATTGAATTTTTTCTATACCATGTATTCAAGAGTATCTCTTCCCAATTTAATGTGATTTAGTTCTTTCTCAAATGTCAGGTGCCTGTAGGTTCTTGGATGTATTTATAATTTTTCTATTCTAATTCATTGGTCTATATATCTACAGTTGTACCAATACCAAGCTGCTTTCATTACCATGACTATAATAATAGGCTTTGAAATCAGGGCATGAAAGGCCTCTAACTTTATATTCGTTTTTTAATATTATTTTATTTATCCTGGTTTCTTTTTTTTACATATAAAGTTGGTGATTAGTTTTTCCATTTCTTTAAAGAATCGTGGTGGTATGTGGATTTGAATTGCATTGAATTATAGAGTGCTCATAAGGGCAAAGTTGTTTGCTCCTTAGGCAAATGGGACAGGACCACCACCTTTCACCGTTCAAAACCGGAGGGAACATGCTGATGGCTCAACCCAGGAAGCTGATGATGCACTGGCTGGGCTGACTCTCCACCTGAGATAGAGTGGACACTTCCTCCTGTGCCCTGGCAAACCTGCTGAAGTGAGGCAGTCTGCAAAATTTCAGTTACTCCCTGTTCCCAACTGTATCCCTGCCTCCTATCTGGGCCCTCAACTGCCCCTTTGTGTATAAACCGTCGCGAGATGCAGGCTGTGTGACTGGGAGGGTATATAAGCCTGCCTCAAGTAAAGTTCAGTCCCTTGGAGGATATCTCCTCAATCTGTCCCCCATGGTCCAACTGCTCCATCCCTTTTTCAAAAATTTTTTTATTTTATTTTTTTCCTTTTTCTCTTATCTGTAAGTTTTCTCATTGCATATCATGCCCTCTTGAACCTGTTTGTCTTGTAAGAGAGATGGACTTGCTAATCTTACAAGTGCTTTTGGTAATATTGATATTTTTCACTATATTGTCTTGCTATCCATAAGCATGGGCATTCTTCCATTTGTATGTCTTTTTATGGCTTCTTGTTGAGGTGTTTTATAGTTTTCTTTGTATATGTCTTTTGTTTCTCTGTTAGAGCTATTTCTTCATATTTTATCTTTTGTATAATTCACTGCCCCCAAGTCGATTCTAACTCATAGCAACAAGGTAGAAGTGCCTTTGTTGGTTTCCGAGACCTCATATTTCCCCATCAACATCTGGTGCTTTTGAACTTTTGATATTTTGGTCAGCAGTCCAAATACTTTTGTTCTTTTAATTTCCTTTCAGAATCCTCTTCTTTAATCTATAAGAACCCAATTGACTTTTGAATGTTGATCTTAAACCTTGTTATTTTGACAAAGTTTTTAATTAGTTTCAGCAACTCTTAAATTAGGTCTTCAGGGTTATATAATGTAAGATTATTTCATCTGCTATTAAAGAGTGTTTTGTTTCTTCTGTGCCAATTTGGCTGTCTTTATTTTGATGTTTTGTAGCTCAGGCTAAGACTTCCATATTCTATATTAAAGTAATGATCAAAGGAAATCCTGTGTGGTACCCACTTGTAGGGGGAGTTTTACATTTTTCACCATTAAGTTAGGTGCTAACTGTTCATTTTGTATATATGGCATTCTATTACCATTTCATTAAGTGTTTTTATTAAAAAAATGGATGTTGAATTATATCAAATGTCTTTACTGCATTGATAGATATAATCACATAGTTCTTTTCCTTTGTTTATGTGGTTTATTCTGTTGATTGTTTTTCTATTATTGAACCATCCTTGCATATTTGGTATGAATTCCACTTTGTCATGATGGCTTCTTTTTTAAGTTTTCATGAATTCTGTTGCCTAGAATTTTGTTAAAATTGGGTACATAAGGGACACTGGTCTATAATTTTGATTCTTGGTGATGTATTTGCCTGGTTTAGTTATATTTGATTAATAAAATGATCTTTATAATATATTATCCATTTCTGAAATAGTTTATATAGGATTGGTGTTAATGCTTCTCTAAATACTTGGTAGAATTCCCTGGTAAAACTATCTGGTTCCAGAACTTATTTTGTTTGTATATACTTATTGTGGTTGTGTATAATTATTTTGTTTTCAGGCTTTCCTATTCACTTACCTTTGAAGCGAGTTCTTCTGGATTTTTCTTTTCTAAAAATCCTGGCACCTTTGGAATTTCAGAAAGGTCAAAACTCCATATATATTGTAATACCAGCAACAGATTTGCATAAATAACCATGAAAGGAGAACTGATCATCGCATATTTTCTTCTATTCCGAATCATCCAAAGAGTACATGACCAAATCAATAATACAAATGTCAACCAACTATGGTAGGTAATACTCCAAGCCTTGAAGGAGAAAAGAAAAAGAGATAGCAGTTAATACAATATACTCCTCTTACTCTATCAAGTTAAAAGTAAACAAACAAGAAAAAGAAATGCTAAGTGATCTTAAATAGGGGAGAGGGCAGAATGGTGAGGTTTGTGAAGGGACCCTCACCAGCAGCAAAGGGGAGGAAGAAGAGGGAACGACTGATGGTGCTGAGAACTTTGCTTTTGAACTTTCTTTAATGAGTAGAGTCAGTAGGGAAATGTCCTCACTGTAAGTCAAATATTGGTCTCTTCAAACAAACTAACAAACTCATTGCCATCAATATGATGCTGACTCATAATGACCCTTGGGGACAGGGTAGAGACTGTAACTCTTTATAGAAGTAGAAAGTGGCTGATGGTTTCAAACTGCGAACTTGGCAATTAGCAGCCCAACATGTAATCACTATGCCACCAAGATCACTGTCATCTTTACCTTACCTCAATTTTTTTTTTTTTTTTGCTTTACCCTACTTTACAGTATTAAAAGGCAATTGTTACTGAGAGGGAGAAAGACAGGGTTTTCTATTCCTGTAGAGAGTTACTGTCTCAGGCCCCCCGCCTAGAGGACCACCATGAGTTGGCATTGACTTGATGGTAGTGAGTTTGGATTTGGTTGTTGATAATTTCCTCAAAAAACATTCATCATTTTCTCCTTTCTGTTTAGAAAATCACTTGAAGTTAGCTGTTGTTATGAGAGATGAGTGAGTGTGGGCTATCACTAGGGTTCAGAGACAGAAATGGTGAAAGTAGTATACAAGTAGGCCTTCAAACGTTGTTCTTAGTAGACTATCCAAGAAGATACATGATGGGAATTGGAGGATACACACGAGGAAGCTCTAGAAAGTCTGTAAATTAAGCTCATGAATTAATATTAACTTCAAATACTTACACTCTCTCGGTATAATCTCTAATACCACAGACACACATGGTAAAACCTTTCCAAATACTTTCCAGTGTTTCAGTCTTATTGTTTTGAAGATATAAATTAAAAAGTCAATTTGAACAAATATTTATTTTCAGGAATTTTCAAATTTATGGTAAAAGACAATTTGCTTATAAAATAATGAGTTATGTACAAATTTTAGTTATAAGACACAATAAAGATAATTAGAAATTCACGTGGCTTTTATTAAAAGGAGTCAGTAACTGTCAACTGTTATCAAGCCTGAATTACTTTCATAATATATTTTTTCTTGAAGGTCATATTGAACAAAGATTAGGTAACAATTAGTGCATTTGCATTAAACAATGCACTTAAAATATTGGTAATAAATAATATATTTAGGCTATTTACTTAAAAGATAAAGATAGAATTTTGCTATTTTTAATCCATTGTAATCATTATCCCAAATATTACAATCCCAGCAAGGTTTTCCCTGCACACAATTCTTACTAGAGGAAATAGGAAGGTGAAGGGGAAAAAATTATAATCATTATTTTTCTTGGAAGATGGAATCTGTATTATGCTGTCTTCTATGTCAGATTTCAGAGTTTTCTAATAGTTTAGGAAATTATTCTTGAGATTAAATAAAGGCTTATCATGCTAACATAAGAAGTTCTTAAGACTTCTGTTTCTGTCTGTGCTAAAAAGCTGGTTAAGGGAAAGCTTCTATGGGAAGCAGACACTTTTAAAACATTAATAATGTGGCAAGAATCATATTTCTAATGAAGGATTTGCTCTTTTATTTTGATTTTACACAGTTTTTTTCCTAGTAAGTAAATGTGAAAGATTTTGTGTTTTGTTTTTTAAAGCTACATTTCTTTATTCAGAAGATCAAACTTACTGGGCTAAGAGAAAAACAAAACAAGTATATACTTTTTTGAGTTCAGAATAAAATTTGAATAAATTCAATACTGAAAAATCAGATATTTTCTATAGTTTAAAATACAGGTTGGCATATAGAAAATATTAGATGAGAATAAAAAAAACACAGAATACTTTTTTTTTTTAAAGAATAGTGTTTGCAATTGAACATGCACCACACTTAATTCAATGCAGCTTTCTCTTTCCAATGTCATTCTCTCACATGAGCCAATGATATTGATGAGTATGCACAAGTTCAATATTTTGACCAAGTGTCTGGAGAAGCTGTGCTAATGATGCACCCCCCACCCCACCCCCCACTGCTACATTTCCAGCAAGGAGCTCTGGTGGTACACTGGTTAAAGTGCATACCTGCTGACTGAAAGGGAGGCAATCCAAGTCCACCAGTCCTTCTGTGGAAGACGTGGCAGTTCTTTTCCATAAGCATTTAGCCTTAGAAACTTTATGGGGCAGTGCTACTCCTACCTCACAGGATTCCTAAGAGTTAGAATTGACTTGATGGCAATGACTTGGTTTTTTATCTTGTGGTGAGGGGGGCAGGGGTAAAGTTATACAGAATCTTTCATAAAGGTATCTATGGGGCCATTGGCCATCACATTTGGAAAAAGAAAAATTTTTTTAATCAGAGAGTTAGATTTCTAAAGAACAAATCAGGTTTCCAAAAAAAAAAAAATTGTTTTCAGTACGTGAATAAATTGGATCTTCATTTACCTTCTGTCTATGGACCAAAGGACCATTTTCACAGATGTGCTGTTGACATGGGGGGCTGTTCCTTGAAGGGAGTAGAAACACATAAATCTTGTGCTCACAATTGGTAAAAATATTTGGGCATTTTGGTGGCCTGATTATCATATTGGCAGAAACTCTTTGGAATGACCATTGAAAGTCTCACCCAAATCTAAGATAGTATGTGAATATAACTTACCATTTGAGAGAAAAAAAGCAATCTATGTCAACCATAAAGACCGTCAATAACTTCTAAGAAAACTATCCATTGTGTTCTTTTAAATTGGTAAAATGAGGACAATATGACTTCATAAACTACTCTGAATGAAATGTATACATATTTAAAGAAGTAGAAGGGAAAGTTTTTGCAATCCATAATATTAAAAAAAAAAATCCCTTGAGAAGCTCACATAACACCATCCTTTCCTGAAGTACTGGGTGTTGTATGGTACTGATGCTGGCCATGAGGGGATTACAGGACTTTGAAGTAGCAGGGCTCAGGCAGCAACGCTCAGCAGACTATGCTGCTCACACAGACCATCACATGAACACCATCACCATACCTACCATCATTGCAATGAGAGCGCAGATGTAGCTTTGCTTCATAATAAATTGGAACACTGCAAGCATGGCATGCGTTTTCACACTTCTTTTTTCCTCATAACTCCTTTCTTCTTCAAATTCTTCTCTCTTGTCCTCTTCTTCCTCTTTCTTTTCTAGATGAACAAATAATTTTTTGAGAACAAATACTTTTAATGACTATGTATGTGTATATATATATATATATATATATATATATATATATATATGAGTTTTTTTTTATAAATGCTCAAGCAGTACAGCACATGTATGATTTTAGTACAGGCATTTACTTAAGACTTCAGAAATCTATTCCATTGCATGTACATTGTTGCCCAGTTGATTCCGACTCATGGTGAACGTATGGGACATAGGCTGTCTAAAACTGAATTTTTTTACCGAAGCAAGCTGTCAACTATTTTGCCTGTGGAGTAGCTGCAGGGTTCAAACAACCAACCTTTCAATTCGAAGTTAAGCACTTAACCACTACACCACTTGAGTTGGGCTCCTCCACTTAACAAAGTCATTTAGAAGTCACACAGAATCAATAATGAAGTGTACTGGAATCCCAAACTCAAACCAAACCCATTGCTGTTGAGTCAATTTCTACTCATCGTTATCTTATAGGATTTGCCCCCACAGGAAAGGCATTGATGCAGACTCCACATCTGTCTCCCATGGAGCGGTTGCTGGACTCAAATCACTGACCTCCCAGTTAGTGACTGAGTGCTTACCGCACTGAACCGATCACTCAGAAATCCAAGATGGGCCCCCAGTGGTGTCTGCCTGTGGGTAACCCTTCCCCTTGAGTGTAGGTGGAAGCTGTGACTGGCTTCCAATAAATGGGCTTTTTTTGGAAGTGATAAAATGCCATGTCTTGATGAACTTAAGGAAGATTATGGCTCTTTCTTTGGGTTCCTTCACTCATATTTTTTCACTCACTTGTTCTGAAAGAAGCCAGTTGTTGTATTAAGAGCCACCCAATAAAGAGATCCAAGTGGAAAGGATCTGGCCCACAACCACAGAAGACTTGAGACTGGTTAACAGCTACCTGAGCGGCCTGAAAGCAGCTCCTGCCTAGAATGAGTATTCAGGTGAGATCATAGCCCTAGTCAAACCTGAATGCGATATTATGAGAGACCTCCAGGTAGGAGAACCCAGTGTAGCTTAGTTACATTCTGATTCCATCTCATAGAAACTGTAAGGTAATTGTGATCATTAGGATTTGTCAGTCTGGCTCGGCCAGGATTCTCAGGAGTTTGGCAGTTAGGGCCTGGTAATCTCCAATGATGTGATCTAACATAGTATAATCAACTTCATGATGGAATCTACTGTGAGCAGCCAAGCAATTGCGGGAAGATTAGGGTGGAGTGCTACTCTTTTGATCAGTTTAAAGCCCTATGAAATTGGAAGGAAGTTTCATTGGCTGTGTTGCCTACTCCTGTATAAGCTGACATTGTGGGGAAGTAAGTTCTTCTGGGTGCAGATTCTTTCTCATTGACATGCAGTCCTTGAGAGCTATCAGGAGCCTGCCAACATTGGATTCCTTAGACTGTAATCATGAGCCTGACTTTCTGACCTTGGATTCATTCACCTCTGCCTCCACCAACTGTGGTTTTTCTACTTCATTTGTAAGCCTCAGCAGCTATGCAAATCTGACCCATGAAATTGATCCAGGCTGGAGTAAACGGCTTTTAAACTGTGTGAGTCATTTTCTTGGTATAAAATTCTTTACACACACACACCCACGCACACACACACTGCTGGCTTTGCTTTTCCAGAAAACCCAGCCTAATAAAGTAATGAACATTGTAGACCACTAAGTTTTGGGGTAATTAGTTAGTACGGATATAATAAAAGTTGGAAAACCAACCAAGCAGTCATACAATTTCCCAGAATGAGCTCTGTGATTCGAAACTTCCTGTTAGGTTATGCCAGAGGCAGCAAATCATGCTGAAGACAGAAAATTCAGAGACAGGCAGGCGAGAAAGTGTGGAGGCATAGGGGAGAGGAAAGTAGCAACAGAGAATACTGAATTAAGGGTAAAGGAATGATTTATCCTCAGAATACTTCTACAGTTGTCATAAAAGTTGTTATAATTACACAGATGCAGTAAAGAAAAAGTAAGCCCTTGCCATTCTTGTTTAAATTAAATGGGTTGAAAATAAATGGAATAAAGAGTAGTTTCCATGCATAGTGAGACACCCCATGTAAGTGTCTTACAGGAGCCTCTAAGGGAGTTTGTGACATTTCCACATGCAGACGTCCAAAATCTATTCATTTATCTGATGCCTTGTTTGAAGAATCCTAAGTCTTATATAAGAAAGTTTACTGAGCATAGTCAAGACATGAGAAACTGACCATAGTAGATTTTATTGTGGCTGATGTGTTATTTACCTTGTTGTGACACTTCCTGTAGCTATGCTGTTGTTGTTTGGTGCAATTTTCAACTCAGTAAACTCATGTGCCAGAATAAGTTTTTCTAGTTTGTAATTTTAGGGGGAGAAAATTTCTATATTTTTCTCCTATGGGGACCTCTGGATGTGTTTCAACTGACAATGTTTTGGTTAGCAATTGACTTTGTAAGTTTTGTTTTAGTTTAGAAAAAAGTTGAGTTGATGATCTGAATATTTTGAGGTTTTCTTATCAGTATTCAAAATTATATTCTTTTCCTTTCATGTGACTAATATATAAATAGAAGGATGTTTTTGTTGTGGCTTGAAACACTCGGACATTAAGGGGCACAGAAGGTACAAATGTTGACTCTTGTGACCAACCTGGGTGATTCTGATGCAAGTGATCTGAAAACCTCACTTTGAAAAGCATGCCATTTCCTTGAGCTCTTCAGTAAAGATTTTTCAAGCTTCAATTGCAACCTAAAATATAATTTTGTAGGAAGCTGTAAATGGACCAAGAAGCAGTTGTGCAAACAGAAGGAAGGATAAATCTATAGTTTAAAATCTAAAAGGTGTATGTCAGGGTTGAGGTCTTTCACCATATTTATTAAATCTGTATTATGAGCAAATAGAGATACTGGATTATATGAAGAAGAATGTAGCTCAAGATTTGGAAGGAGGCTTATTAACAACCTGTGATATGCAGATGACACAATATTGTTTGCTAAAGTGAGAACTTGAAGCACTTGCAAATAAACATCCATAATTGCAGCTTTCCGTGTGGATTACAAGTCAATGTAAAGAAGACCAAAATGCTCACAGCTGAGCCAGTAGGTAACATCGTGATCCCTGGAAAAAATGTTGAAGTTGGCAAAGATTTGGTCTTGCTTGGATCCCTAATCAATGCTCATGGAGGCAGCAGTTAAGAAGTGATCAAAAGATGAGTTGAATTAGGAAAAGCAAGGATGTTACTTTGAGGACTGAGGTGCAACTGACCGAAGCCATGGCATTTTCACATATGAATATGAAGGCTGAACATATTATAGGGGAAAACCAAAGAAGAACGAATACATTTGAATTGTGGAGCTGACAAAGAATATTGAAAGTACCGTGGACTGCTAAAAGAACCACCAAATATGTCTTGGAAGAAGTACAGCCAGAATTCTTAGAGGCAAGGATTGTTAGACTTCGTCTCATGTACTTTGGATATATTGCCAGATGAGACCGCTTGCTGGAGGACACCATGCAGCAAGAAAAGAAAAAGGCTGCAGACAATATGGATTGACACAGTGGCTCCAACAATGGGCTCGGACATAAAAACAATTGTGATGATGGCTCAGGACCCGGAAGTGCTTCGTTCTGTAGTATACAGGGTCACTATGAGTCAAAAACAACTCAAAAGCATTTACAACAACAACAGGAAGTAGGGATGAGTAAATGCTGGTGGAGCTGGAGGCTTCCTGGAGGTCCCAGTTGCCATCAAGAGGTGTGTGTGTGTGCGTGCGCACATGCGCAAGCATATGCCTAAGCTGCTTGAGTAATATTGACTCGTGTGAATGATCTGATATGTACAATCACTTAGAAGCACCATGGAGGCAATGTAAGGAAGAATTTAAACCAATTATGAAGAAGAGAAAGAACAGCAGATTAAATATAAATAAAATGGAATTGTATATAATTAGAAAAATCTCTAGCATTGGATCTTGCTTTCACTACATGCCCGGAGTTAGTTTCCCTTCTCCCCTTCCCCCCTCAATAATAAACTTGGCTAATTCTGATGCCCATCGAGGATAGTCTAGGGAGGGATTGTTTTTCCAAGAATTTGTCCATGTCTTCCAAGTTGTTGAATTCATTGGAGTACAATCCTTCGTAGTACTGTGTAATTATCCTTTTGATTTCATTAGGTTCTGTTGTAATGTCCCCTCTTTCATCCCTTATTCTTGCTATTGAAATTTGTTCCCTACTTTCTTTGGTTAGGTTTGCCAGCGGTCTATCGATTCTGTTTATCCTTTCAAAGAACCAACTTTTAGCAGCATTAATTTTTCCATAGTTTTCTTATTTTCCCTCTCCTGAATCTCAGCCCTGATTTTTATAATTTCTTTTCTTTTGCTATTAGTAGGATTGTCCTGCTGACTATGCTCTAGTTGTTGTAAATTTTGTGTCAGCATATCAGTCATGAGTCTGTCTTCCTTTCTCAGGTGTACATGTATTGCTATGAAGCTTCCTCTGATGACTGCCTTGCTGTGTCCCATAAGCTTTGGCACATTGTGTTCTCATTCTCGTTGGTTTCTAGAAATTTCCTAATTTCATCTCTGACCTGTATTTGCTCTTGTTTTCTTCATCTTCCTTTTGTTGATTTCCAGCCTCATGGCACAGTGGTCAGAGAGAGAGGTCTGTATGATATCAAAGTGCTTAAATTTATGTAGATTCGCCTTATGCCCCAGCATGTGGTCTATCTT
>NW_022103900.1:42008600-42029339 GCF_000313985.2 Echinops telfairi
GCTTAGTGGTTCTTTGTCTACCATTCCCTTGAGCATTATATAGTGTCCCTCCTTATCTCTTTTTATGGTTTGCACTTTGAGGCCAATTTTATCTGAGATTAGGATTGCAACCCCTGCTTTTTTTTGAATTGCTATTTGCTTGGTATGCCTTTCTCCAGCCATTGATTCTCAGACTATTTTTGTCTGTAGCCTTGAGATGTGTCTCCTGTAGGCAGCAGATTGATGGATTGTATTTTCTACGCCAGTCTGCTAGTCTCAGTCTTTTAATGCCCGAGTTCCAGCCATTGATATTCAGGGTTATTATCTCCATCTGCAGATGCTGTGATGTCATCTTATACCTTTTGTGTTGGCTGTTTTCCTACCTTCCTTTCTCATTAGGGTGTTGTGTGTGTGTGTGTGTGTGTGTGTGTGTGTGTATCATTCTTGACTTCTTTCCATCCTTAAGCCAATGCTATCTTGGAGTCTGCTTTGTCTTTGTTGCCCTCTGGGTGAGTTGTTCTATGTGGCGGTTTCTTATTTATGCTTGGTGAGTGTTGTTTTCTGCCCATATTAGGTTGGCAAGGTTCTTTTGTAGGGCTAGGTTTCTTCTGACATATTCTTTGAGTTTTTCCTTGTCTCTGAAGACTCTTGTTTCTCCATAGAATCTTGATTGATAATTTGGCTGGGTAGAGTATTCTTGGGTTTGCATTGTTTTCCTTCAAGTTTTGGAACATGTTACTCCACTCTCTCTTCTTTATAGTTTCTGCTGATAGGTCTGAGCATATTCTTATCTGAGAACATTTATATGATATTGTTTGTTTTTCCCTAGCTGCTCTCATGATTTTCTTCTTTTCATCGAAGTTGGATAGTTTAACTATTATGTGCCTTGGGACTTCTTCTTGGGATTCAGTCTAGCTGGCGTTCTTTCAGCCACCTGAATGGTTGCCTGGTTTTCATTCTTTACACTGGGGATGTTTTCCTACGCTGGGGACGTTTTCCTCCCAGAATTCTCTCACTATTGTTGCAGATGACTTCTTTGTTGTATCTTCCTCTGGTAAGCCAATAATTCTAATGTTCTTCTGTTTCATAGCATCAGACATAGCTCTTAGGTTTTCTTCAGCTTCTCTGATGATATTATTAGATTTTTGTTTGCGTTTGTTAAAGTCTGCTTGGCTGTCCTCCAAATCACTGATGCAGTTCTCTGCCTCCTCCAGTCGATTCTCGAGGTCCGTGTTTCTGCTACTGGTTTTTATTATCTCCTCCCTAATCTCCTATACTTCCCTTTGGTGTATGGCCTTTATCTCTATCATTTCACTCTTTTTCTGTATTGTTTCCCTCATATCCTGTATGACTAAAAGCAGCATTTCCTTCCTGTGGCAGCTCAATGTCTGCTTCTTCTATGCATGTACATTATGTTCAGGACATCTTCTGCCATTGCCTTTTGTTTCTTTTGTTTTTTCGTTGAGGTTATTGGGGCTGATGGATGTTTGTGTTGCGTTGTTTTAGAGGAGCCAGGTGCCATTT
The DNA here is from genome assembly GCF_000313985.2 of Echinops telfairi. NCBI lineage: Eukaryota > Metazoa > Chordata > Mammalia > Afrosoricida > Tenrecidae > Echinops > Echinops telfairi. The sequence goes on from NW_022103900.1 coordinate 42,010,104, forward strand.
TCCAGGGAGTCGAAGAGCATTGGCTCTCTCTGGGAGACTTGTAGGAATGCTTCATTGAACCGTCTACAGCTAATTTCACTATGGAATTAACCTACCACTTTATCCTCCTGTGGCTTTCCTCTCAGGGGAGTGCCCCAGAAGGGTGGTGGTTGCCTGCTTTGGTGTTGCAGGGGTTGACCAGAGGGTCCTGCAGCAGCTTGGAATGTTGATGAGTATTGGCTGAGCTGCCTTAGGCCCCAAGGAACACAGACAGGAATTCCCTGGTAAGAAGTTGGGTAGAGTATCCCCTAGTGGAGGTGGGCAGGGCTTTCCCTAGCCTCAGGCTAGCCGCACATGGTGGAGCTCACATAGCTGGGTGTGGCCAAGGAATAATTGCCCTATGCTAAGGGGAGCGGTCTGGAGGTCAGTAGTGGAGTGTGAGAGAGCAGGAAAGAGACAAAGAGAAGAAGAAGAAAAAAGAGTAAGCCCACTAAGACTGTGCAGCGATATAGAGAAGAGTGGGAAACAAAAATAACAATGTAGCTGAGCCCCAATCCCTGCCTATGGAGCTGCAAGAGTTTAGTCCCTGCCCTTACGTGGTGTCTGGAAAACTGTGGCTGTGTTAAGAAAAAGCCCCTGCGCAGCTCTCTGAGAATGTGAGGGAATAGAGAGAAGAGAGGGAAACAAAAGTAAAAATGTAGCTGAACCCGGATCCCTGCCTATGGGGCTGCAAGGGTTTAGTCCCTGCCCTGAGGGGTCAGCAAGCTGTGGCTATGTTGAGATTAAGTCCTGGGGTGTGGGCTCCAAATGGTCCTGGCTCCAGCATAGACAGTGGCGGGACTAAGGTCAAGCCCTAGCCAACCTCCACTGTCGTAAGCCAGAAGGCCTCAGCCCCTCAAAACCTTGTGGGTCTGTGCCTACTCATCTTTATGATGTTGAATTTCCCTTTAAGCAATTCTCCTGGGCTGACTTCTGCGGAGTCCCTCTGGTATGTTTTACTCCGTCGCCATCTTCCTGGAAGCCCCCACTTAGCTAATTTTGTATTGAGAGGAGCCCCTGTGTTGTAGTGGTTAAGCATTAGGTTTCTAACTACAAGGCCAGCAGTTCAAAACCACCAGCTGCTTTGCAGAAGAAAGACTCTCCTTTTACTGCTACAAGAGTTACCGACTCAGAAATCCACGGGCTGTTCTACCCTCTCCTATAGAGTATGAGTTGGAATAGACTTGTAGCAGTGAGAATTCTGTATTTATGAATTGGTGGTTTTCTTTGGCTTTCTAGTTCATAACAGAAGTTGAGCAATGACTGCCTTGTAGACATGAGGGACTAACGTTGCCAGATATTCATATTCTTTAGGAAATTCCAAAAATTTCCATTTCTAGGAGAGAGCTTTTTGAATATTGCCTACTATTTATATTTTTAAAAATGTGGGCAGGACAACAATCAAGTCTAAGGGTTTAAAATTAAATGTCATACACATACCAGACTAGGAAACATCTAACACCGTGAGAAGAAAGTGTCAAACACTAAGTAATCAGTTGTTGTGTTTGACTAGGACACTACTTCGTTATTGCTGTTAAGAGTGTGCCTTCCTGGAACACACACACACACACACACACACACACACACACACACATAGATTTAACACTAGAAGTAATTTGATGAGCTTAAATATTTTTGACCTTTTATTTCAGTTTGCTCTAATAATGCTACTTACTTCATCTAAAAGGATAGACTACAGATAGCAATATGGTACAGCAAAATATAAGCAGAACAAATAGCTAATTTAAATTATAGTGACCATGGAAGACAACATACTTTTAAAAATGAAATAAAAGAATAAAATCATTCAAACAAAAAGCAAGCATGAACCTAGAGTGATGCTAAGGCTCAAAGGTGCACTTAGGAGTATACAGCACCCAAACTGCTTGGTACCTGAGGCCTGGGCAGAGGTTTCCCAGTGGTACTGTGGCAGGGCATACACATCAGTCTTGCCTGGGCCGTTTTCTCTTGGGAGTTGTGGGTTAATGGCATGGTAGTCCACTGGCTTCCCATTGACCAGGCCCTGCTAGGAGTCAAGCAAAACACACCTGTGACAGTAGCTCTGGTCTCAGTGCAGATCTACCCCTCCCTCTAGTGCTTTCCTCATAACTCAACAGTGTGTCTGTCCATCGACATAATTTTGGCATCTCAATCTATTACCCAAATATTTTACAACACTGTAGTGCACACTCTCTCTACCACTGTGCTCCACAGAGCAAAGCATGTGATGTCAATCTGAACTTTCACACATTTACTGAAAGCATGCTTCCCTCAAGGCAAAGTGCTAACACCTTTGAAGGTGGGCCAAGGCCCTTGCCACTCTTTCAACTTGTCCTTTAGGCTGTGTGGAAGTCCAGTCCTTCTCTAGCCCAACCCTTCCATGTCCACACACATCTGCTATACACAAGGAAAATGCAGCAATTCTTGAGTTCTTTTAGGGGCATCTGCCTGGCCCTGCAAGGTTGATTCACTTATTGCAGCCTTTAGGATCTTAAAGTACAATGTCCCATATTTGTCCCTGTCTCTTTGATTTGACTTTTCAATGTTAAGATACACATATAAATAAATACATTTATGTATTTACATATATATATGGATTTGTTTATTATATATACATATATGTGCTTAAAATCTGTGGCCAATTTTCATGATCTTTTCATGGGGTCCATGGACATGCAGGACGTTTTATTCAAATCATGTGCTACTCACATCTGCAGTGCAAATAAAAGGGAAAAGAAGCCTTACAAAACCACCACTGTGACTTCGGAAAAGTTTTTAGATTTTTTTATGGTTATGTACAATCTAAGATGAAATTAATTCATATTTTAACAACAACAAAGTGGACATAATTCCTGCAAATAATTTTAAAACTTATGAAATAATACAGATCAATAAAACATACACAAAAGAGTTATTTCTACTTCTGCCACTTTTATACAAGAGACACAAGCATAAATGATAATTCTAATGATATACTAACATCAGACGGTTTGTAGTCATCTTGGGTCATGGATAAAAGCTGCAAAAAAGCAATGCAGGATAATATGTTAACATCAGCCAAAAGTATTACAATGTTTACTTACATCTATAAGGTTTTACTATATACACACCCAGTCTCTTAAACTGGCTGTGCTAGCATGATAAAAATTGCCATTTTTTAGGAAAATAAGAAGGGACAAATAAGTAAATTGAATATAATATGCTGCCATTTATTATAACCATTACTCAGCTTCTGATTTTTAGTTTTAATAATAAAAGGAAATTAGAAGTCATATACCACATGGCTACAAAAGATATTTTTAATTGCTTTTTAAAATTACTATTAAAAGATCATTTTACTGGGGCCCCTACAGCTCATATAACAACAATCCATTGTTTGGGTTTTAATAGAATAAGATACTTGGTTTTATGCTCCTAGAGGCTTTTGAAACATTTGCAGAAATTTGAAAATACTCACTTTCCAAGAAATAAAGTTTCATCATCAAAGAAATTCATTTGCAGTGAAACTGAGGTTATTTTTAATATATCCAAACTGCAGCAAAATGATGTCTATGCTATGTAATTATGCTAGTGCTGGGGGGTTTGATATCCTTGTTCCCCAAATAATAAGCATTTACTAGGCTAATAGCTCTCCAACTTTGGGGTCTCATGACAACTTTACATTCTGCAAAATCACTGAGGTTGCCAAAGCGATTTTGTTAATGTGGGTTGTATCTGTCAATATTTACCACACTAGAAATCAATAAACATGTTTAATATATTAGTATATTTATCATAACAATAACCCATTGCATACATTATAACATATTACATAAATTATATATAATAATAACCCATTACTTAAATACATGTATGCAATTAAAAATAATGAAAAGAGTATAACAACTTTCTTTAATCTCTGGCTAATGAGTGAGCAGGTGAATTTCTGTGTCTGTTTTTCCATTCAGTCTTTTATGAGATGTTTTGGATAAAGTAGATGAACAAAATATTGCTTCACCAAGATATGCAGCTAGAAAAGGAAGGGGTATTTTAATAGCCTCGTCAAATCATTGTAAACAGTTTTCTTTGCTATTACATGCAAACTCTGGGTAGTTTCCTTAAAGTCACTGGCAATGTGCAGTCTGAAACTAAAATACCTTAGTTCGGCTACTTTTCACTGCGATCGGGTACTTTTCACGGAGTCAGTCTAACGTCAGTGAGAAGAACTTTATGTATACTTTCCATTTCATCACACAGAATATTAAAAGCATATGGACTGTTAGGGTAGAATGCTAAATTAAAAATTATTTATGGCTCATCAAAGAAATTGAGTGATGGTGGCTTTTGCTTATTTGCTTTTTCTTGCATGTGCAAATCCATGAATAATATAGCTTCTAATACAATTTGGAGCCACTTTCTTGATTTGTGCTATGGTTTCACTAATTTTCACCCTTATCTCTCAGTTTGTCTATTGTGGTGGCTTGTGTGTTGTTGTGACGCTGGAAGCTAGGTCACTGGTATTTTAAATGCCAGCAGGGCACCCAAAGTGGATGGTTTCAGGAGAGCTTGCAGACTACGAATAGACAACAAAGACATAATTGGCTCCTTGTTCGAAAGGAAGTAGCATAGCTTCAAAACAATCTTAGATACTGGAGGTCTCATGAATGGAAACAGAACTTCTTCTGAGATAGTGCTAGAGGATGGGCCCCTCAGGGAGGAGGGCACTTGAAGTGGGACTTGGGATGAGCATGGTGACATGAGTCAAATAATGTCTGTAAGAGTGGAGCCTTTGGGTTCTTTGTTTGCTGATGGGACACCAGTCAAGGTAAGGAGACACTGTTTTAAAAAAAATGCTGCCAATGGTCGTAACTTGGCATGTGAAAAATATAAATCTAGGAAAATTGGAAGTAGTCAAAGATTAAATGTATAAAGTTCAATATCCTGGGCATTAATGATTGGAAATAGACCAGTATTGACCATTTTTAATCAGAAAGTCATGTGATTTACCCTGCTGGGAATAACACAATCAAGAAGAATGATCTGGCATTCATTGTCAGAAGGGACATTGTAAAATCAATCTTGAAGCACAATGTTTTCTGTGATTGGATTATATCTATCCATCTTCAAGGAAATCTAATCAGTACAACTAATATTCAAACATATTCACCAATCACAAAACTAATGATGAAGAAATTGAAGAATTCTACCATGTCTTCAGTAAGAAAATGATCAAAAATGTGATCAAGATACATTGATAATTATTGGCAATTGAAATGCAAAAGTTGGAAACAAAGAGGAAGGAACATATGGACCTGGTGACAGACATGCATCTGGAGATCAAATGATAGAAATCTGCAAGACCAATGACTTATTCATAGCAAATACTTCTTTCAACAACACAAAAGGCAACATGGACACAGAAATCAAATTGACTACATCTATGTGAAGAGATAATGGAGAAGCTCAATATCAGCAGTTAAAATCAGGCCAGGGCCTGAGTGGAACAGACCACCAATTTCTCATATGAAGGTTCGAGATAAAGCTGAAGAAAATTAAAACAAGTTCATGAGAGCCCAAACACAACCGAATCCATCCCATTTGAATTTTGAGAACATCTCAAGAACGGATTTGTTGCATTGAACACTAATGACAGAAGACCTGATGAGCCGTAGGAGGTTGTTAAGACCATCATTCATGAACACAGCAAAAGACCATTAAAAAGATGAAAGAAAGAAAGAAAGGCTCAACGTGGCTGTCAGAAGAGACTCTCAAACTTGGTTTTAAACATAGAGGAACTAAAGCACATGGAAGAAAGGATGAAGTTAAAGTGCTGAAAAGAAAATTTCAAAGGCAAGACAGAACCAAATATTATAATGAAATGTGTAAAGACCAAGAATTAGAAAATCAAAAGAAATCAGGCTTAGCATACCTTAAACTGAAAGAACTGAAGAAAAAATTCAAGCCTCGCCTGGCAATCTTGAAAGCTATATGGGCAAAATACTGGATGATGCAGGAAGCATCAAGAGAAAATGGAAAGAATATACTATACCAAAAAAGAACTAGTCAACTGTGTTACTTAAGGTTTATTGTGTCAAGCTGGCCAATAAACACATATGGGGTTAATTGAAGGGGAGTTTAATTGAAAGGCAGAGAGATTAATGGTTTGGTGAGCCTCGCCCTTCTGGTTCTCTGGTCTCTTGCTCTCTGATGGTCGGACCAGTGTGTGGCTGCCTTGGCTAGTTCTCTGCCTCAGCTTGCAAGGCTCACTTCTTGTGAGACATCCCTGAGGAGAAACCACATGGACCTACCCTGATGCAGCCCTGGGTGCTGGAGAAGCCATGTGGAGACCCCTGCCAGCACTGAGAAGCTTACACCTCCACTGGATTCAAAGTCCTCCTGTAGTCGGCATCATTGGATGTGTTGTGTGAGATGGAGGAGAACTTTGTAGATGAGTGTTGGACATATGGGTTAAAGTTGGACTTATGAGCTTGGACTGGACTGGGTTTATTAATATACACTCACCCTTTATATAAAACTCTCTCTTATACACACGAGTTTCTGTGGATTTGTTTCTCTAGTCTACCCAGACTAACACATTGACAATCCACCATTTCTGGAGGAAGTATTATGTGCAAGAACCAATGGTCCTGAAGGAACAAGTTCAAACTGCACTAAAAGTTTTAGCTAAAAATGAGATTCCAGGGATTGATGAAATACCCGTTGAAATGTTCCCACAAGCTGATGAAACACTGGAAGCACTCACGGGTCTATGCTAGGAAATTAGGAAGCTAGCTATTAGCCCAACTAAGTGGAAGAGATACAGATTTGTGTCCATTCCATAGAAAGGTAACCCAACAGAATGCTCAAGCTATAGAATATTATCATTGATATAACATGCAACTAAAATTTTTCTGAAGATCATCCAACAATAGTTGTAGCAGTACTCTGACAGGGCATTGTCAGAGGTTGAGTCAAGTTCTGAAGAGGACATGGAACATGGGATGTCATTGCTAATGTCAGATGGATCTTGTTTCAAAGCAGAGAATACCAGAAAAGTGCTTACTGTGTTTTATTGACTATGCCAAGGGAGTTGACTGTGTGGACCATAATAAACTATGAATAAGCTTGGGAAGAGTGGAAATTCCAGAACACTGCATTGTGCTCATGTGTAACTTGTACATGGATCAAGAGGCAGTTGTGGGAATAGAAAAAGAGTCTATCTATTGCATGCATGGTTTAACATTAGGAAAAGTGTGTCAGGGCTGTATCCTTTTACTGTACTTATTCAATCTGTATAGGTACAATCTATACTTATTAAATCTGTATCTCAGCAAATCATCAGAGAAACTGGCTTATATGACGAAGAATGTGGCATCAGGATTGGAAAAAGGCTTATTAACATTGTGTAACATGTAGATCACACAAGCTTGCTTGCTGTAGGTGAAGAAGAGTTGAGGCACTTGCTAATGATGATCGAGGGCTGCAGCCTTCAGTATGGATTGCAACTCACTGTAAAAGATACCCAAATCCTTACAACTGGGCCACAATGGAATATCATGCATGATAAATGGAGAAAAGGTAAAAGTTGTCCAGGATTTTGTCTTGCTTCGCTCCAAAAATCAAAGTTCATGGAAGCAGCAGCCAATAGATAAAAAACGTGTAACATTAGGTAAATCTGATGTTCCAGACCTTTTCTAGAGTATTGGAAAGCATGGACGTTGAGGACTCAGGTGAGCCTGACTCAGGTCATGGTATTTTTGATTGCCTCATCTGCATGTGAAAGGTGGACAGTGAATAAGGAAGACTGAAGAAGAATCGATGCATTTGAATTGTGGTGCTGGAGAAGAACGTTGGAAAAGTCATGGACAGCTAAAAGGGCAAACCAATTTGTGTTGGAAGAAGTCAGGTCAAGTTCTCCTTAGAGGCAAGGGTGGCTAGACTTCATCTTGTTACATACTTTGGACACACTGTCAGGAGAGACCAGTCCCTGGAGAAGACATCATCCGCGGTAACACGAAGGGCAGTGAGAAGGAGGAAGGCATTTAATGAGATGCATTGACATGTGGCTGCCACAATGGGCTCAGACCTGTGAGGATGGTACAGGGCCGTGCGATGTTTTGTTTGGTTTTGCATGGAATCTCTATGGGTCAGAACTGACTCAATGGCACTGAACAACAATAACAACAACAACAACAACAGTAATTTTACCCACCGTTGCCTTTGTTCTATCAGAGCAAATGTCAATAAAGTAGAAAATGATAAGCATCATCTTAGTATTATTATGAGAATAGCTTTTGCATTGTGGATCTATGCAAGGATTTCATGAACCCCTGCAAGTCCAGCTAAAATGCATTAAAACTGCTGTGCTAATCTCAAACCAGATCTGTTTTTTAGATCAGAAAATCTGACACATGGTGAGACAAGAGAGAAGAGAAACCTTGGATCCCTTCGCTCCCTTAGGCGACTCTCGGTGCCCCACATCTCTGCCAGCTCCATTACATAGCTTGCTCACTGGTCTCCCTTTCCTCAGCACAGGAGAGTCTGGTTTAAAATTAAAGTGTTTTCCTTAAAGGCATTCACCTGCCTTCAAATAAATCAGAGACTCTCCTCAAACGCTTTCTAACACACTGGGAAGCAAAATGCTAAGCCCCTGCAAGAATTGTGTTTGTCTTTACAAAATAACAAGCAGGAAATTTTAACAAACCAACCTAGCATGACAGATCTGAATTCAAAATGGGCAATAAATAAGCAACAGGGTATATGAATTACCCAATTATGACTAACTTTTTCTTGTCAATATACACTGCTGTTTCAAAGTGATGAGATATATTTAATCACAATCACATAGACTGCTTTGATCTTCTGTAGTAGTAACTTAAAGTATTATGGCTGGACAGAGTGAAATTATTTTCTGCACTGTATTTAAACATTGATGCATTCACAACACAGTGCTTCAAGCTATCGTTCTTGTTGTTGCTCTTGTTTCAGGGACAAGCTTTTTGTTTGCAAATGAGGAAACGGTTTCTTTTCAAGAATTAAGAGGATAGAGTAGACAAGACTGAAATATAAAAATGTGTTCTCATAAGAGGCCATGCATTGGGATAACAGTTGTATGAGCCCCTAATAAAATGTTTAAAAAAAAAATTAAAAAAAAGAGGCCATGCAACCACAGCATTTCCCCTAGGATATTGGGTTCTCCTTTCTGAATCAATCTCTCTGGTCCAAACTAACTGAGGCTACATGATATTATCTGACTACTGGAGTCTGTCTGAATGACTGACTTAATACCAAATAACCTATTATGAATCTCAGTATATTGAAAAATAAATTATTCAAAGGAAATTCTTTCCTTAATGTCTTACTTTTCGTTCATCGGTTGGGTAATGGGTGGCATACCACAGGCTTCGCCGTCTCTCGGCTGTGATTTGGACAGGGCTACAAGCCAAGGTTTCATCCTCTTCCTTGGTCTCCTCTTCCTGCAACAGAAACACAGGCCAATCCACAGGACTAGCTTTGCTTCCTAGAGCAGCCTCAGTGGCCCACAGAAACCTTTTTGACTTCAGCTGTGATCATTTCTTAATGCTAACACATACATGATGTGGGATTCTATGAAGACATCTTTCAAAAGACAAAACTGCCATTTATACTTGTAAGCCCATAAATATTTATCAGCTCCTGGTATCTACTGAACCCTATAAATCCCAGCAATGTATTTTAACGTTAAATATCCCCAACCTCCCATGGTGTACTCTAAAATTGTACTAGAAGCAGCTAAGAGGTTAATCCTTGGATCAAGGGCTTTCGAGAAAGCACATCATTAACCTTTTTTCCTTGCCACTGGCAACGTTTAATTATGAAGAAATGGATTAAAGGCAGAAGTATTTAGAGCTCTCGTTAAGGAAAAAACTATGTAACATACACAGCTCTTACTTCATATAATTAGATTTGGATTTTGATCTAGAGAAATGATAAAGATAGAATACATAGAACCAGCTGTGCCAATCAAAAGGCAATTAAAAGTTTATTGCTTTGGGAGGAGGGAGAATGGAACTCATCTCACTGCACAATTCCTGTATTCTTGTGTACCAGGACTGAATCGTGAGCACTCAAACTCTTTGGATGGGACTTCCCATTGGCCCGTTGGGGTTATGTATTCTTTGGAATTGCCCCTTATCATCTGCTTCTCCCCTTTTCTCTCTCAAACTTCTTGATGGACCTTTGCCTCAGTACTCACCCTTATGTGCTATAATTTGTTGCTAAAGTCATTAGGTTACCTTAGAACTGGGATTAAATCTACCAAATGCTGCCTTCCATGTGATTTCCATGGCTACTGTTCACTAGTAGCTCATTTTGCCTTTCTTCTGAGGAACCTCTGGGTGAACGTGAATATGCATCTTTTTGGTTAGCAATTGGGTCTGTTACCTATTTGCACCACCAGGAGCCTATTTAAAGCATAGATCACCTGACATATTGATGCTAGAATGAACTAAACCCTATCATCTGTTTATTAAATTTGAATTTTAATACTGCTGTTCACCGTATCTGGAGCCCTGGTGGTATATAGTGATTTACATGTTGGGCTGCTAACCTCAAGGTCAATAGTTGGAATTGGAGCAGATCAAATAGTTCAAAGATGAGGCTTTCTACTCCTATAGAGAGATACAGTCTTGGAAACTCACAGGGGCAGATCTAACCTGTCTTAAAGGGTCACTATCAGCAGGAACTGACTCGATGACTTTAAGTTTGGTTTTTGAGTTTATTAATAGTATGGCTTGTAACTTAAATTAACTTCCCATCTCTCTGTACTTTCTGTACTTAAATTAACTTCCCATCTCTCTGTACTTTCTGTACTTAAATTAACTTCCCATCTCTCTGTACTTTCTGTACTTAAATTAATTTCCCATCTCTCTGTACTCTCTGTACTTCAGCAGCCAGCCTGCTGCTGAAGTAGCATAATATCTCATGAGCCTATGGGCTTTATAGCATGGCCCTATCTCTTTATGACAGAATATATATGAGACCAGCCAGCGAGAAAAAGTAGAGACCTGGACCAGAGTCACAGACAAGACTGGATCTGTTATATAGACCCTCTCTCTTAAAGACATCTTTAAGCTATTTCATACAGAACTGGTATCATCATAAGAATGGCACTTCACCCTGGGGACTACAGTCCCCAGAACCCCTTGCTATCTGATGTCATCTAGTAGGAACAGAGTCTATCTGACTACACTTCTGAGACGTTCTTCTGTGGAAACTCTTAAAAATACACAGCTTACAAATGTGGGTGAGAAAGCTGATGCTTTGTTGGTACCAATTATATGGCTACTCCTTTCTAGGAGGTTCTCATCAAATTCTCCAGTGTTGCCTGTGTGTCCAGCCAGAGTTAATCTTTCTCTAGACAATGACAAGAACCTGATTCACGTGTGGTGAGCAGACACAGGACAAAAAGGCGATGCTAGAAAATGAAGAGTATGTTCTACCACGATGAGATCAGACAAGAGTCTTACCCACGCCCAAGGATGGTGTCCACCAGAACTCTTTGCATTCTGTGTCTTTAGCTGCCTCGCATGAGCATCCCGCTGGCTCCCAGGTGTGAGAGAACCTTCACTGGAGAAATTTACTTCTCTTTTTCTCCTTTCCCTTTTGGTTTTGTTTCTGTCTGTCTATTGTCTTGTGTGGTACTAAATTAAAGCTTCTATAAGGTCCAATAAAAGGCAGGGCATACCTCTGCTGTCTAAAAGCGGAAGGGGGGGGTGTCTTTCTGAGATTTGGCATCTTTCCCTGGCAGACCCCTATAAGGTCCAGTTAGGATTAAAGGGTTTTCTTTGTGTCTGTGAGGTTGGCTTTCTTCATTGTCTCTCTGTTTTGCCCTTGAAAACCAGGTTTTATTGTCCTTGAGCTTGTTCTAACTTAGCCTTGTGTGATCGCTCTTTTGCAGTATATTGAGAATGTTGTGAGTCTAAGGTAAAGAAGAGAACATGGAATGTGAGTGTTAAAAAAAATTAGTGTACTGTATCTTTAGATATAGAGACAAACAGGTGGGGACTATGATCTGTTTAATTTCAGAAACAAGTGCTTCTGCTTTCACCCCAAATGGCAACCACCTGGAAGCTACACAAGAGTCTGCTGTCACCTGAATACTAACCCCCAAACCAGACTCACAGACATTGCGTCATTTCTGACTCATGGTTACCCTATAAGACAGGGGAGAACTGCGCCTGTAGGTTTCCCAAACTCGAAATCTTTAGGGGTGTAGAAAGCAGCATCTTTCTCCCTTAGAGAGGCAGGTGGTTCCAAAGCGCTGATGCGGGAGCAGCTCAATAAGGAACCACTCATTGGTTACGCAAGGCTCACAGGGAGTGTATTCAGTAGGAGCTAACGCCTGGGTCCATTCTCACCCAAGGTGGGGGCTACATGTCGGCCCATTGTAGGGGAGGTGGGCCTCATTTGGAAGATCTCTTCTGACTGGAAATATTATATTAGGCTTTGGTCAACAAACTGTGTTTCCTAATTTTATTGGGACACTCCTTATTTATTTATTTTGGGGGACACTTCTTTTAAAGAGTGCACACTTCATTTTTAATTAGTATAACAAAGCTTTCAAAAAATTGATAAAATACCCCAGTTGTTCAACTCAATTCATTCCAAATTCATATTCAAAAGAGAAAAATTCAAGAACTGAACATATTTTTCCTGTAAGAAATATTGAAAAGTCAAATACTTGGTTCTGAGGCCCCCAAATTTCACTTGTACATTCATATTTCAAGGACTTTAAGTCCCTACAGAGGCTTCTAGCCTTCTCGTAGATCACTGTCTCGGATCGCCATCTAAGGAGTTTCTGATTATCCAAATTAATAGTCGCCTTTCAACCTCTTCGTTTCATGCTCAACAATTCCACATCTTTGTTACATTAGGTGCTTTAAACACATCCCCCACACACCCCAGCCACAAAACATTGAGAACATCCACTTCGCCAAGTTGCTTAAGCCACCAAATCTGACAAACAGCAACCTGATTCACATTTCACAGCGAATTCTTTGTTTCACTCCAGTGCTTCTCCGTTTTGCTTGTAACTCTTGATACCATTAACTAGTATCACTCTTTCTTTGGAGCCATGGTTACCACAATTGACTCAAATAAAGCAAACACACAAAAAAGCACAATGACACATGTTTTAATGCATTAACACCACAAGCACTATCTGTTGTCTGAGTGAGAGCGGCACTCAGACTGAAGCGCCCCCCCTGTGGGTCTATGGTGAGGTTCAATTGGTTACTCACTCTCAGTCATAAAAGGTATTTTCAAGTTGGATTTTTGGTTCACCTATTTAGCAAAGTTATGAACACTGAGCAGATTTTTTTTAGCTTTGCTGTTAAAGTACTGGAAAGTTTGAGCTTGAAGGTATCGCTGTATAATTTTTACCATTAAATGTTAACTAGATTAAATGTATATATATATATATATATTCTTTATTTAAAAGCTCAACTTTGATTTTATAACTGGTGTGTACTTAGGAATCAAACTTTTTGGTAGTATAAGAAACTAATGAGATTATATGTATATACACATACACACGTGTATATTTAGAATCAAAATCTCCAAGTAATCTGCTATTAAATTGAGTTAGAAAAAGCCTGTTATACTTTAGTCTATATTCAGGTCTGATGAAAAGCTCTTATTTCCAGAACGTGGCAGGGAGCTATACTTTAAGGTGTCTCTTTCTTTAAGTATTGGCCAGGAGCCCTGGTGGCTTAGTGGGCCACACGTTGGGCTGCGAACCGCAAGGACAGCAGGGCAAAACCACCAGCTGCTCCACTGGAGAAGGATGCAGCTTTCTGCTTCGGTAATTGGCAGAGACACTGGCCAGGCCATTATGAAAAATATGTAGGCTGTCAGGCTACTTTGCCCTGACAGCTCTGAGATAGATGGAGCCAAGGCAGTTTGACTTTGTGGGTCTTATGAGAATTGTCTTTATTTACTGGGGTCACAATTTTTATAAATCCTGGAAGCTATGCAAGAAACACAAGGAGTGTTTTCACTCCAGCAGATGGCAGCAAGCTCCCTTTGATTTCTGTAACCTCTGAATCTGGCCTTTTAGCACCTGGTGGTTTGGGGGTCAGGGGGTGGCGTGGGGTGTGGAAAAGTGCCAACAAAGGGAAGAGCAGATTGGAAACAAGGAAGGAAAGATATTCCCCAGGAGTTTAGGATTCACCTGAGTAAGGATGAGGTGGTGGGGAGAGCACAGTTCACATAGTGAAAAACTAATTAATTCAGGAAGCCCAGGTTTAGGAAGGGAAACCTTCTCCAAAAGTCTGTAGCATGCATACAGGGACAGGGATACTCAGGATCTCTGACATGATTTCCTCTGCTTTCTTCCAGATGGGAAACAAAACAATGCAATACCTTTGAATACACCTCTGGGCTGTATCCTTAAGAACGGAAACAAGTTTGATCCCCAGACCCTAAGAATGAGATTATTATTCTCTGGTAACATGATGTTGCCTTGGTATGTTTCTGAGGGAAGATTTAGTCTGAAAACAGTAGTCTAAATTAAAATCCGATTTTACAACTAGACTTATTTTGCAAAAAGTAAGGAAAATTGATAGAATTCCCTATGTGAAGGCTCTTGTGCACTCTGAAATGTTCCTGAATTGTACAGGGATTTCCTGGCCTTCCTGCTAATGCTAATGTTCCTGGAAAAGAATAAACCAGAAATTGAGGTTTTAGAAGCAGGTGGGAAAAAAAAAAAAAGCAGCAGCAGGTGATAACAAACTAGCTGCTACTGATCGAGGTAAAAAGAAAATATGACAGCCTTTTAAAAAAGGCTAGCTACAAAATTCTATATTAAAACATAGTGATATGAATCTTGAGAATCCCATGGGAAAGGGAGTGCTAAAAGAGAAGTTTATGACTCAATTTTATGCCCTAGACATCAGAAAGAAATGACCAAAGTTAGGCAGACATTCAACAGCCCTACCGCTATTTCTAATAAGTTTTGAGAAAATTGAGGGAAATGTTTTTCTGCCCCCAAGAAAAACATTAAATGGAACTTTGCCTGTTTAGCATTAAACCCACTCTCTGCAGATTAAGGGAGCTAAACTACTTCCTTAAATTTAAAGCTGCACTGCGTACAGGCAGAAACAAGGATATGCCCCAAATCCTTGAAGTCATTGGACTCTGTTTGGATTTCTATTGCTTCTAAGGTTGCCTAATAATTGGCAAGCTAGGTGAACCACACATGTGTCACTTCCTGTTACATCTTTGCTCATTATCTTCTGTCCTAGATCCTACCGATTGTTTTGCCTTAGTGAACGAGTGCAAACAGTGTAATGCACTACAAACTTAGGGGGCACAACCCTTCTGTACAGTCTGCACATAGGGGGCCTCTGTCAGCTTTCCCAGGTGAAGAAGACCAACATTTCTGATTGGGTGACTAAATCAGCTAGAGAACCGAACCGGAAATTCTGGCACCTTCCTGAATCAATTGCCAATCAACCTCCCCTCCAACAAGTGACTCACCTGCAAGCACAACTTGATTATCCCCACGTGTGTTACTGGTTACATCTTTCAGTTAATCCATTTTGATAGAGTGTAATCTGAAATTATGTTCGTTGCTCATCTAGTTACCTTTTGCCTTTTAGGGGGATCGAGGACCAAGAATGATTTCACTAGACTGCCACCTGTCCATGGCAGGTGTTGGTAATTAAATGCAGTGTTGGGTTTGCCACAAGAACCCTTAGAGAAACTATTTAATTCCATCTCCCACTTTAAACTTTTGCAAGCTTTTTCATCATACAATTAAGGTTACTCTGTGACACCCAGTTACTCAAAGCATCTTTATTTGCTTTGTCAGAAAAGCAGTGTCTTGTGGCAATGGACCAGGCTTTCCATGGGGTTCCAGTGCAGGGTATGGAGAAGGCTATGGCAAACTGGCTGAAACCTCAGCCCAAAATCTGTCACCCTCACTTCATGTTGATCATAACGAATGTTGGGACAATCCCCCCAATGTAGAATTACACAAGCTGTAGAGTTCACAAGTTTGTCTGTCATAATTCCTTAATGGGACCTAGCTGTCCCATGCACAGTCTTCTATCTCCTCTGACTCCTCCAGCTGAGTTATATGTCCCTTAGGAGTGTGTCTTCCAGTGTGGTGGGTCTAGTCACACCAGTTTAAATGATACCGCTTCTATTAACAGCAAACTTACAGATGGAAATCTCTTGTTGAATATCTGCACAAGGGTATTTTGAGAATTCTGTCTTACCTTTGGATATTCAAAGTAAAAACAAACAAACAAACAACAAACCCTCCAAATTCACTGTCATCTAGCCAATGATGAAGACACAAATGGCCCGCTCTGAGTTTCTGAGACTGTAATTGTTAATGGGAGTAGAAAGCCCAGTCTTTCTCCTGTGGAGCTGCTGGTGGTTTCAAACTGCCAACCATGCAGATTGCAGCCTAACTCATAACCACTACACCACAAGCACCCCTTATTCAAAGTAAAGAAATAAGCAAATATTGGAAGGCTGATGTCAAAACATTGTATGCTGTAGAATGAGAGTCAGGAGGAAACTCCTTAGTCTAATACTCAGGTTGGGGTTAATCAGTTCTTAAAACTATATATAATTCCTAGTTAGTGGGAATGGTTGAATTGGAGCATTCTTTGAGAAGCTTATCAGTCATCATGGGACAAAAAGCAGAAGGTACTGAGGAGATGGGAGTGTAGCACTGATCCTTAAATTCTTTGGCCAAAGTATCCCTCGACAACAGCAGTTTTGAATTTGTTTTTATTGTCCCACCAAGAGGAAGACGGTTTAGCTAACACTCATTGCTCCACATAGGTAATGAACACAGAGAAGGTAGAACAGGATGTACACAAAATTAGACAACAGGCTAGATGGCTCCATGCAATACCCGCCTCACAGGCACCAGACTTATTTGAGTTGCTACATCAGTAATAGGCACATAAGCTAGGCCAGTTTTATAAGGGACTGTAATGATTTAGCTTGACATTACACTCATAATATTAGTTTTCCCTGATGCCTCACGTGCAGTAGAGGAAAAAGGGGCTCGGATCAAGATGATGAACCTAAGTTCCGATCAGCACTGTAGGTGTTTCCTGTAGACCTCACTGACATCTAAACACTGGCGAAGGGACCAGATGGTAGAAAAACTGCACCATGAGTGTAAAGAGACTGCCTTGGTTGCCATCTTGGGATTTCGGCTAAGCCCAGGTTAATGATCAGTGCGTGTCCTTCAACCTCTAAGCAAGAGGAGGAAATGCAATAGTGTCAGACATCAAAAGCCACTTGTTACGTAGAAATGGAGCCCTGGTGGCGTAGTGGTTACATGTTGGGCTGCAATCTGCAAGGTTGGCAGTTTGAAACCACCAGCCTTTCCGAGGGAGAAAGACAGGGCTCTCTACTCTTGTAAACAGTTACAGTCTCAGAAAGTCTCAGAGGCAGTTCTACCCCATCCTACATAGGGCTCCTATGAGTGAGTGAGGGTTCTGTAGAAACCTGAAGCCCATCCTATGCTTGAAGGGGTCCAGATACCATCTTGAGTACTCTACACACATATTTCTAACCACTAAACTACAAACGAAATCAGGCCAAATCCTAGAAAAACAGAGGGAACTTGTATGTTTACAGAGACATATAGAGGATATGTCAAATAGCTATGTGAAATGTGTGTGTCCACATGGAAAACATTAGAAAACATTTCCTAAAAGTGTCCTCAGAATTCGGACATGTAAGAAAAAGAGTTACCATGCTTTGTCTTTTATTCTGGCCTGCTAGACCAACAAACCCCTTCCTGGCCATAATTACCATAAAACTTAAAATTAAGAATCTTCAAGGGTGCGTGCATGTGGGGGGAACCTTTAGTGATTTGTCCTGCTAATCTGTTATTGTTTGGGGGCAGACAACATTGATGGGCTGTCAATTTGGTTCCCACCCCTCTTTTTTTTTTGGACTCTTCATTATAACTTTGAGAATTTCCCCTCATTCCAGCTCTAGTGTGGCTGCTGCAGGATTTTCCAAAATAATAGATCCAGTGGATCCTGAGGAAACCCAGGCTGCAGAGTTGAAGATGGTAGTAGAAGAAGGATCTATTCCCTCAGCCCCACATATTTATATTGCACATGCCCAAAGTAAAGACTAAAGACCACTAACAGGCTGATGCCTGCGAATGCCTTACAGCCCCAGATCAACCACATCTTCACTTGCAAGAGCTTGCTCCCCTGAAGGAGGAGCCAATTAAGAAAGTGCTGTATGCATATAGACAGGTGATTCTTATGCCCCATATAAGGAGGAAGGAAAGACCTGAGAGATTTTGTACAAATAATTATTTATGGGATTAGAGAAGAGGGAGGGAAGTGAGAGTACACAGCTGGAGCAGAGTCAAAGGCAAGACATGCTCCCCTGTATATGCCCTCTCATAAGGAAATCTTTAAGTTACTTCACACAGAACTAGAGCCAGCTGGTGGACTTCCTTTTGCCATGGGGACTAGAATGTCTTGCTACCGGATTCCATCTACTGGGCATAGAGTATGCTTGGACTGAAGTTCTGAGAGTCTTGCCTGTTGGAAACCTTTAAAAGACAGGTATATATGCACAGGTCAGACAGATGATACGTTGTCAGTATGGGTTAAACAGCTACACTCTCTTACGAGCTTCTCCAAGATAGCCTGTATGTCTAGCCAGAGTAAATCTTTCTCTTGGCAAAGACAAGAGCCTAATTCCAGTAACATATATACATGCTACTGTCTTGTTTGAGAGGCTATATGACATATCATAAAGCTACAACCCAGGGACCTTTTGAGTACTTAAAAGTAATTTCCATGATTTGCATGACACTGTTAAAAAATAACTTTCCAGATATATTTTAATTTCTTATGCACATATGTGGGTTAGTATATACATATACACATTTATATGCATGTTTGTGGGGGACTAGAACATAATTTTGAAAGAGGTTTTGCTGGCATACCCTAATTTTAGAGAAAAATATAATGAAAGATTATCAGGATCTTTAGGACCCTAAAAGGCACTTTTTACAAAAATTCTGCAATTTCTGATGGACATTGTGCTTCCACTCATGTACTCCCTCGATACAAGAACATTTTGCTCAAGTAAACGGTCATTCCATGATACCCACCTTCCTACATGATCAATGAAGTCAAATGTGTGCATAAGCAAATGTGGTGAAGAAAGCTGATGGTGCACAGATATCAAAAGATA
>NW_022103900.1:42030137-42032053 GCF_000313985.2 Echinops telfairi
AAGAACCCAAGCGGAAAGCAAATGTTTTGAGAATGATGAGAGTAACAAATGTATGTGTGCTTTACACAATTGATGTATGTATGAATTGTGATAGGAGTTGTATGAGTCCCCAATAAAATGATTAAAAAAATAAATAATTCTGCAATTTCAACCTGTTCGTCAAAAAGAGAAATGACACACGAGAATGGTACTTAGAAGGCTGGGCTGTTAGTTGTTGGCCCTACTTAGGCCTACTAGAACTCTGTTTTGTTTGGTGATGGAGGAGGTACTGATATGGGGAAAAGCAATGCTAGAAATATAACATCATTTAAGATTTAATTTGTTTAAAATCCAAAATGTAACAGCCCCTTTCCTTCCAGTAAAATTTCCTTTACAGCTTAATCAGCAGAGCTGTTCCAACTTGGAAAGGACACTTACAAGGCTGGTGAGCTAAATCCAACTCGGATAAATAAGGGCACACATGAAGCTTCAGAGGATGATGATCTAATGGCCTCAGGAGAAAAGCAGGTATAGATAATTTCCTAATGATCATTGTAGAATCTGCATTCTTAGAGTATCAATTGTACCTTATGACGTTGTAAAAACCTGAGAATCTCCTTCAATCATTGTAAAAAATGTTTCTTATCTACTAATGTAGGGTCAGGACTGATTCTGAAACAGCTCAGAGAAGACATCTGGCTGTTTTCCCTCTGCAAGCACTTGTAGGAATAAACCTCGAAGTTCTCCCATCTCTGTTTTTAGCTCTGGTGACAGGCTCTCCCGGACCCCTTACAGCCCAACAGCGGGACCACACAGCGGGGAACTCAGTGCAGACTCCATCTCTGTGGCTGCCCTGCCAGAGTGGAAATAAACCAGCACCACAGACAGGTGTGCTGTCTGTCTTTCTCCCATTACTTCCTTGGACCTGCTCTGTCTCTTGTAGAAGGGCCCTTGTAATGTAAGCGATGCTCTGTCCCCAAACCTAGATTAGTGCTTAGCACATGGTTAACCGTAATGCTTGATGGCTGACTGGGTGACTGATTGGGAGTTCGGTGGAAATTGTCTGCAGGTGTAAAGACAGAACGGAGGGAAGGAGAAAGCCGCTCTGAGGTTGGAGCTGGAGGAGAAGCAGAGGTGTGACTCAAGCCTGCCATCTAGCCCGGCACACCAAACTCGAATCTAATTTTCAGGCTTCTTCTTTTCAGACAGCAGTTGAAAATGTGTGACAACCTTTGCCTATAACATTGGCCTTGCTCACAGGCCAATGATTTACCTTACAATTGTCATTCAGAGGAGGAAATAAAAGCTGAGTAGAAGACAAAAAGGAAAGAAGAAGCTTTGAAGTGTCCAATATCACATCCTTGTTCCACATGAATAAAATTGTCCCAATTAATGCTTGACGGAAAAGGACAGGTTCCATCCTGCCTAATTTTCATTCCCTGGATGAAATACTCAGGAAAATAAAGGATCCATGGCCATTGCGCCAACATTGTTAGAAAGTCAGCTTTGGAAAACTCTAGTCACTGTGATAACAGAGACTGAGAGTATTCTTTGAGATCCAGCTTCATTGTCAAACCTGAGTTTGAATCCTGCCATTCAGTAAATGTGTGATTTTAGTCAAATTACTTTCCTTTCCTATCCTAATCTGTGAGATGAGAATAATGACACTATTATTCAAAGGGACTTAAAGGGCTAAATGAGACAATGTATGTAAACAGCTGTGATAGGTAGGTTTATTGTGCCAACCTGGCCAACGAACACATGTGGGATTAATTGAAGGGCGGAGAGATAAATGGCTCAGCGAGCCATTTCTTGTCTCTTGTCTCGAGCCTCACCTTTCTTTTCTCTTGATCTTTAATGATCGGACCAGTGTGTGGCTGTCTTAGCTTGTTCTCTGCCTCAACTTGCAAGCTACACTACCTGTGGGACACCTAACC
>NW_022103900.1:42033561-42035660 GCF_000313985.2 Echinops telfairi
CATAGCTTCTTCAGCTTCAGAGGTCTGGTTGTATCAGGGTAGGTCCATGTGGCTTCTCCAGCACAGGGTATTAGCATAGTTCCATGTGTTTTGTCAGTTGGAACATCTCCCAGGGAGTAAGCCAAGAGAGATAGTGTCTCCTGCCTCCAAGAAAGAATATGGGATTTTCCAGAATGCTCAGGAGAAGGCCATGCTCACACAGATGCTTCATTGGCTATGACTCGATTGACAGACTAGACCCACACCATTCACTCGTAGACTTCTCAAATTGACACCAGATTATGTAACTACCACACTAGGTTAATTCACAAATTTGATATGTTTCAATTGCTCTTCAATTAATTCTTTTAGATATATCTTTAAAGTAAAAGTACATAAATATATATGTACAATTATATATATTATATATACATCCTCAAATAGAGATTGTGTGTGTGTGTGTTTGATGAGAATGCTAGCCAGACAATCTTTACATTGGTTCAAAATCTTGTTAATAGTAAATCTTTGCATATCATTTATAAACTTATATTTTAATGGTCAATCGGGCCTAATAAACCTGACATTACTGAATGCCAAGTGTGAGGGTAGTTGTCTAAGAGCTTGTATTCCGAGTATACATTTGGAGGAGGCTATGGATGAGAGTGAAAAACCACAATTCATTTGCAGAGTCTCCACATAGATTATGACTCACTGAATTTCTTCTGATTCTTAACCAAGGAAGTAGATACTCTTACACTCAGGTAGAATACATTAGAAAGTGGATTACCTCCACCCGTCTCTAGCCAGCCCAGAGAGAGGCAGTCTCTAGCGGCTTGCCTGGGTGTTTCTTTGATGGACAGTAGTGGAGGTTGCATAGTCACAATTCTCACAACTGGAACAATAAACAACATTGTGATAAATGGAGAAAATACTGAAGTTGCCAAGTATGCCATTTTACTCAGATCTACAATCAACATTCACGGAAGCAGCAGGTAAGAAAGTAAAGGGCATATTTCATTCTGTAAGACTGCTGCACAAGGCTTCTTTAAAGCGTTAATGGGTAAAGGTGTCAGTTTGAATACTAAGGTGAACCTGAAATCTAAATAATATTTTCAATCAATTAGTATGCATGTGAAAAATTGGCAATGAATAAGGAACTCTGGAGAAGAAATGATGCATTTGAAATATGGTGAGGATAAAGAATATGGAAAGTACCATGGACTGACAGCACAACCAAACCTGTCTTGAAGGAAGTACCACCAGAATGCCCCTAGAAGAGAAAATAGTAAGGCTTCATGTCACCTCCTTTGGACTTCTTATCTCAGAGACTAGTTCTTAACTAGTTCTTGATCAGCATAAAAGATCCTCCAGTTCAGGGACTGCACCAGTGAGCTTAAGCCTGACAACAATTTTAAGAATGGCACAAGACTAAGCAGTGTTTAATTCTTCTAGAATTGTTAGCCTATATCCTTATGGGGAAACAACTTCACCAACTATCACATAATTCTTATGTTCAGTTTCCTTTGTCTTTAGTTTTACAACATTCATCTCTAACATTACTTCGACAACTTTCCTCCATTCCCTTCAGTGAAGTCATATCACACATTTCTGACACAATCAGATTATATTGTCATGATTTAATTCCACTCCATCATCTTTTGATGGGTAGTTTTTCTTATTTTCATACATTAAAGTTTAAGTGAGCTCTAGTGGAACACTGGGATAAACATGGATCTACCTTCAAGGTCTGAAGATCCAACCAACCAGCTGATCAAGAGAAAGATGAGGCTATCTGCTCCGATAGAAATGCACCGTCTTGGAACTATAGGGTCACTGTGAGCCAGAGGTAGTATGTATTCAATAATTAGTGGTATGGAAGAGAGAAGTTTAAGGTCCTCTAAAGGCATTGATCAAAAGCAAGGCATTGATGGAATACCAATCGAAATGCCCAATAAGCTGATGTACTGGATGTACACACTCAATCATGTCAAGAAATTTGGAAGACAGTTACCTGCTCAACTAACTGACTGTAAGACATCCATACTTGTACCCATTCCAGAGAAAGATGATGAAACAGAATATGCAAATCATAGAAAAATATCATTAATATCATATGCAAG
>NW_022103900.1:42036850-42039911 GCF_000313985.2 Echinops telfairi
AAAAGAAAAGAAAAGAAAATCCAAATCTCTCTTAGAAGAAGTACAGCCAAATTTTTCTCGGAGGCAAGGGTGGTGAGACTTCATCTCACATACTTTGGACATGTTATCAGGAGGCCAGTTCCTTGAAAAGGAACAACATGCTTGGTAGACTAGAGGAGCAATGACAAAAAAGGAAGACCCTCGACAAGATGGATTGACACAATAGCTACACCAATGAGCTCAAACATGAGAACAATTGTGAGAGTGGCACAGGGCTGGGCAGTGGTTCAGTCTGTTTTTCACGTAGGGTCAGGATGTGTCAGAACCAACCGGATCTCACCTGGCAACACCACCATGAGTCAGAATCAACTCAGTGGACGGGGGCAGGTGAGGGATTGTCAGTGGATTTTGACAAAGCCCTATTAACAGGGAAATCTGGAAGATAGCTACTGCCCAACTGACTGGAAGTGATCCATCTCTGTACTCATTAGAATGAAAGGTGATGCAACATAATGCTGAAATTATAGAACAATATCATTAGTATCACATGCAATTAAAAAGTAAAAACCATCCAACAATGGTTGCAGCAGTACGCGGGTAGGGAACTACAGAGGTTCAAGCCAGATACTGAAGAGGCTGTGGAGCAAGGATATCATTGCTGATCTTGGCTGAAAACAAAGAATAAGATAATGTTATTTACTTGTGTTTTGCTGACAATGCCAAGGCATTTGACTTTGTGGATCATTAAAAAACAAAACAAAACAAAATGAACTATGAGTAGCCTTGAGAATAATAGGAATTCCAGAATACTTTATTGTGCTTACACAGATCTTGTACACGGATTCAGAGGCAGTTGTGAGAACAGAACAAGGGAATACTGCACGGTCTAAAGTCAGGAAAGGAGTGGTTCAGGGTTGTATCCTCTCACAATGCTTATTCAATCTGTTAGCTGAACAAGTAAGCAGAAAAACTGGATTGTATGAAGAATGTGGCATCAGGATTGGAGGAAGGCTTATCAACAACTTGTGATATGCAGATAACAAAATCTTGCTTGCTGAACGTGAGGAGGTCTTGAAGCCCTGCTGATGAAGGTCAAGGAATGCCACCTTGGTTATAAATTACAACTCAATGTAAAGAAGACCAGAACCCTAAAAATTGGACCAGTAGGTAACATCATGATAAATGGAGGAAAAATCGAAGTGGTCTAAGATTTCATCTTGCTTGGATCCAGAATCAATTTGCATGAAATCAGTAGTCACAGGTCAAGCATTGTATTGGGTAAATCTGTTGCCCAAGACATTTTTAGAGTATTGAAAAGTAAGGATGTTACTCTGAGGACCAAGGTGCCACTGACTCAAACCACAGTATTTCCAATTGTCTCATATACGCGTTAAAGTTGGACACTGAATAAATACGACCAAAGAAAAATTGATGCATTTGAATTGTGAGGCTTGTGAACATATTAAAAGTAGCCTGGACTGCCAGGAGAGCAGACAAATCTGTCTTGGAAGAAGCATAGGCAAAATGTTCCTTAGAGGCCAGGATAGTGAAACTTACTCTTACATTCTTTAGTCTTGGTGTCAGGAGACACCAATTCCTGGAGAAGCACATCATGCTGGGTAGAGTAAAGGGGCAGGGGCAATGAAATGGACAAATACTGTGGCTACAACAATGGTTTCCAGCATGGGGATAATTGTGAGAACGGTGCGGGACCAGCCAGTGTTTTGCTCTGTTGTGCACAGAGTCGCAGTGGGTCACAATCAACTAGCTGGCACTGAACCACAGCACTAACACCAAATAGCCATGAGATAGATTCGAAATGAGGTTGGATTCTTCCACCACCATTTTTTAAGTTCATATAACTTTGAAGAATTTCCCCAAGCCGACACATATGGGATCAATCACATCCCACATCCAGTTAATATTTTAACTTGTAGCATATTACAATAGCCTGCATTGTTTTAAATTTCATTCTCTCACTTTAAGAAGCAAGCATTTTTTTTTTCCCTTGTAAGAATTATGTTTCAGTTCCGCACCCTCCCTCTTAAGTGTTCACACAATTAAACAGCTGAAACTAGTCACAGGAGCAGATACACACCAGACACCAATAACCTCAAGTTGAACCCAAGAGAAAAATACCGCCAGGCAGAGGACTTGAAACTGATAAACTAATGACCGGGTGCATGTAGAACATTCTATAATCAGTGGTGACAACCTACCTAGAAGTCTTTACCTTGGATTTCAATTTTCAGTGCCTGTTGCGTGGGCACCCAATATCCACAGCCCTACCCATATAGACCCAATCCTAGAATTCTACAAATTCTCTCCAAAACCTCTCCTTTTCCCTTGTTTGGCAAGACCATGTCCTGTGTTAGCTTAGAGCTTACCATGTTTCCCTTGCAAGGTACTTTTCTCTCTAATAAAGCTTGCTTCTGGAGCTTGGCTTCCTGCCTTATTATTCTTCACTGGGCAAGGGGCAAAAAATCCATCTCTGGGGCCTGATTCTAGCATTTCCTTGGTATCCTTGGTGCGACTTAAAGTCACAATTCCTAGAATTCCTTTCCTTTGAATCTCAGTAATCAACACCTGGAGCCTACATTCGTATGTGGCTTGAAAATTTGACTGCCCAGACCTACTACCTGGGACTCTACAATGCTGGGTAGCCTAGTCACTTGGGGAGGATGGAATTTAGTGACAAGGAACTTCAAGTCTTCTGTACAATTTGATGCCTATCTCATTACTAAAATGATTCCTTTTATTCTGGGTTACGCTGATCCAAACCATCTCTTATCCAGTACCATGTTTCCCTGTCCCAATGCAGCAACTCCCCTTTCTGTGATCCAAATTCCCTATTTCAAACTTAAAAAAAAAATGTATTTAATCATTTTATTGGGCATCTGTACAACTCTTATCACAGTCCATCCATCCATCCATCCATTGTGTCAAGCACATTTGTACATTTGTTGCCACTATCATTCTCAAAACATTTGCTTTCTACTTGAGCCCTTGGTATGAACTCCTCATTTTTTTACCCTCCCTCCCCACTCCCCCTTCCCTCATGAACACTTGGTAATTTATAAAT
>NW_022103900.1:42040212-42068568 GCF_000313985.2 Echinops telfairi
GCGGGTGGGGAAGCATTTAGGAACTAGAGGAAAGTTGTATGTTTCATTGTTGTTACACTGCACCCTGACTGGCTCGTCTCTTCCCCGACACCTGGAAGTGAGTTTTAAATGGAAGCCAAGAATCCTCTAGTATATGGCAATTAAACAGTCTGAGTCCTTCCAAGTAAGATACACAACTCTTTCCAGAACTCTGGGTCATCCTCACCACTGTGGGGAAGGCTGAGCCTATTGTTCCAGCCGAGGTGTCAACCCATCTTGTTGAGGGTCTCCCTCATTGGTGCTGCCTCTCTGTTTTACCAAGCATGATGTCCTTTTTGTGACAGTCCTGTTTTATAGTCACTATTTACTTACAACATGGTCAGGTGGAGTTCCAGATATTTCTGTCCACTTCTGACTCAAACTTTTTTTTGTTGTTGATCCTTGGTTATACTCCAAGAATTGCTTTTTAAAAACCGTTTTATTGGCATCTACTTCACATATCATACAATTCAATAGTTCAATCACATCAAGAAGAGTTGTACAATCGTCACCACCATCGGTTTTGGAACATTGTCTTTGTTCTTGCACTCATCATCATTAGCTCCCCTTTGTCCCGCAGCCTCCTCTGCCACACTCCCAAGGGACCTTAATCTAGTTACTGCCTCTATAAATTTACCTATCCTTGATTTCACATGCCAAAATAAAAAGAGAAAAGGAAAACTAACAAGAATTACAAAGTAAGTTTCATTATTGCTATACTGAACTCTAAGTGACTCATCTCCTCCCCACTACACCTCTGCAAGGTATGTCCAGTTGTCTAGAGATGGGCATTGGATCCCCATCACGCGCCACCCTCATTGACAATGATATGATTCCCACCCCCCACCTTTGGTGTTTGAAGCCTGGTCCCTTCGGGCCTTCATGATCACACATGTTGGAGTGCTGCTTCCATGTGGGCTTTGTTGCTTCTGGGCTAGATGTCCACTTGTTTACTTTCAAGCCTTTAAGTCCCCAGACACTATAGGTCTCGATAGCTGGACACCATCAGCCTTCTTCACCACACTTACTTATGCACACATTCGTCTTCAGTGTTTATGTGGGGAAGGTGATCACACAATGATGGTTTTTGTTCTTTGGTGTCTGCTACCTGATCCCTTCAACACCTCATGTTTGCACAGGCTCATGTGCTTCTTCTCTGTGGGCTTTGTAGCTAAAATGAGAACTTGGAAGAACAGACATGTTGAGCAATACTTCGAAAGAATTTACTATGGAATGTAAGGAAAGCCTTATCCCTTGTCAAAGCTTCAAGCACTTCAATGATGAATACATTTGTGGCAGTTACATCATCTCCCATCAACTTGAGCGAAGGAGTGAAGTCTAGCCTGTCAATCAGGTCATAGCCAATGGTGCCTCTGTGTGGGCATGGCTTCCCCAGAGGATTCTGGGAACTCCTATCTTCCTCCCTGGAGGCAGGACACACACACACTCTCTCTGCTTCATATTCTGTTGACAAGTCACATGCAGCTATGCTGATGACAGCCAGAGCCCTGGGACTGGAGGAGCCACCTGAAGAGCTGTGCCAGCACTGAGATGCTTCCACAAGACTTTCCACCCACTGATCTGTATCTTCCTGCATTTAGCGTCATTGCACATGCTGCATGAGTCTGTAGAAGAATGTATGGACTAGTATCGGACATATGGGCTAATATTGGACATATGGGCTACTATCGAACTTATGTACTTGATCTGGACTGGGCAAGGATGTCTTCTTAATATACAATTACCTTTTGTAATTACTTAATATATGATTATTCTTTGATATAAAGTTCTTTCCTATACAAAAAAAAAAAGAATTACAAAGTAAAACAGATTTAAAAAATCTCAAAAAAGAAAGCAGAAAACATTAAAAACTAGAACAAATTTAAAATCGATCCAAAGGGAGATCAAATCATAAGGAATTAAATTTTAACCTAACTGCAAGCAATAATTCACTTTCCAGTACATTCTGCATGGTAGCAAGGCTATTCACACCCCTGGTTTATGGCTAGAGGGGATTCACCAGAGGCTTAAATAATCTGTTTCACCTTCACTTTTTAAAAAAAAAACAGAAACAACCTTAAAATAGGTCAAAAGAGAGATCAAATGATATTACATTTTAACCTAACTACATCTACTATAATCTACTTTACAATGATCACTAACAAGGCTATTCACATGCCTCAACTATGATTAGAGGGAATTCACCAGAGGCTTAACCTTTGTGTGGATCCTGTAAATGGATTTTAGATTTCCACTGTCATCCATAGCCTTCTGCAAACCAGATGGTCACATTTTAAGCTCTGATAATATCCCCTCCTTTGGATTTGGATATTATTATTCCCATCCTTGTACCACACAGAAGTGTATTTCTTCCGTAAAGATATAGTTGCAACCTCACTTAGGAGTAGAAAGCCTCATCTCTCCCCAAGAAACTGGCTAGTGGCCTTACACTACTAACCCTTAGACCAGCAGGTCAATACGCAACCACTACACATTAAGAATGTCATTAGTAAAAAAAAAAAAAAAAAGAATGTCATTAGTTTAGCCAAGGGTATAGATTGTAAAACACTGTTGAGAAAAGGTAATTATATGATTATAGGACAGCTACAAACCATGACACATGAATTGCTTACTTGTGTGAGAAATAAATCCCAAACAGGTCCACGTTCAGTAATTAAGGCAACAAAAGGCTATGAAGTTACTAATAGCCAGAGATCATTTGAGTTGGATTCATCAAAGGAGCCTAGGGGAAGGGAATCTGTCCCAGAGGTAGAAACTTTAAATTAAGGAAGTACGCTATGGCCAGAAAGACTATTAATCTCATAGTAATTACCCAGGGAAGGACTGGAAAACTAGGAAATTACACAGGGAAGGACTGGAAAACTAGGAAGTACGCTTTGGCCAGAAAGACTATTAATCTCATAGTAATTACCCAGGGAATGAATGGAAAACTAGGAAATTATTGTTGGATGTGTCCACCCATTTTGTAGCCTGAGGCTTGGGTGCCCGATTTTGCCCGATTAACTAATAAAGCCTTTCTCTCTCTAAAGTGAGTACAGATTAGATTTCTTGAGGATCTTGCTTACCCCTCAGTAACTTAACATGGGATATGGTGGTTCTCCCCAGCTCTCCCTATGGAGAACAATCCACGTACGGCCCAAGTTGAGGGGGTTTATATTAACCTGCCATTTACCAAGAGGAACTGAGATGGCATAGGGTTTCAACGTTTCTCACACAGATTAAACTCTTAGGTGACTGGACATTATTTACACAAACAATGGGAGTTGGCGATAGGGCAAAGCATTCAGTAATATTCACAATGGCAGACCCAGGCCTACCAGAGTAATAAATATCATAATGTAGCAAGGAAGACATTAAAATAGTAAATATATGGTAGTTCTGGACCACCATTCTTTGGGCACCCTCAAGGTAAGAGATTCAAACCAAAGTCCAACATCCACCAATTCTACGCCCTCGGGCTAGCAGTCACCTGCTTCTTCTCACACACCCTAGGGAGTTTCAGCCTTATGTCTAAGGGCGGCAGGTGAGTTTGAGAAAAAGGCCAGGTCACTTAGTGGGGTTTCCACACTGAATCCTTTTGGTGTGGCCTATGAAGGATGTGTGCACCTCGAAAGAACAGAGTCCAGAGTTCCAGTAGCCTGGGACAGAGCAAGGGCCAAGGCCCACATAGACATGAGAGCACAAATGTCCAGTTAGGAACACAGTACCAAGTATAATCTCCCCTTGTGTTCTGTGAAAGTATTGTTAAGCATTTTTTCCCCAAACGGAGGTGGCTCCTCCCCTGTTTTCCTACTATTCTTGCCTTCTCCAAGACATACATGCCTCCCTCCCACCATTTTGACTTGCATTTTCTGTAAGATTTCCTTATCATTCCGGTAAAAGTGTCTGTTGGATTGGGGTGACCTTAGTCCAGTTTTGTATGGCAGCAACTGAAGGATCTCCCTCTTCCCACATCTTGAAACAGTCACCCCAGGTGAGGTGGGTTTCTAAGATGTACACTTAGAGAGGCGGAAATAGGTTTCATGTCTCTTGTGTCTCCTTTACCAGTTAGTCAGTTGTCTTGAGCCCCCATGTAAAAGGAGCACCACAGCGTAGGCCATCTTCCACCTGGACCATAGCCCTCCCCCTGTGAGGGAACCCCTTATTCTTTGCAAGACCTGACCGCTTATACACTTCTCCAAGTTTGTATTGTCAGAGTCAATGGGAGAAGTTTAAGTCTGAGCATTTTCTGACACTCAGCCCTCAGGAATACAACCTTCGACCAAAAGGCAAATGATTGATCAGCATGGGAGGAAGCCAAAGCATACCAAAAGGTTCTCCTTTAGGATGTTTGCTAAAACAAGGACCTGACCTACCAACAAATAGGAGATGAGGATAATTTTGTTTCCTGCAATACTGTTTGGCCCCAACACCGGCTAGGTGACCAGGAGCAATGGCCTATTAAGAGTTCCATGCCTATAACCCTATCCTACAGGGAGACTTGTTTTGTAAAAGGTAAGTGGTGATGAAATACTGTGTGTTTACATATTTAGGCATCATACCAGAATCTGGGTTATAGGAAGGGACACAGAAGAGGGCTCACTAAGCAACAAGCCTTTTCAGGGTTTTATCCAGAAACCCATAGTCTCAGGAGGGGATTTATAGACAGACTCTCTTTTCCAAACTTCCAGAAGGCTCACCTCATCAGTTCTGCCAGAGGTTCCTTTCTCCAGTACCCAAAGTATAGGGGCAACTCTGCTGCCTGATTCCTCAGGAGTCAGATGACCGGAACACTTTCCATAGACTGACAAAGGTTCCAGTCCTGGGAGCAGGACCACTGGCAGCTCCACTACTGCCCTTTCTCCCAGTGAAAGGTCTTCACATATGGGATTGCATTCTGGGAACAAACTGTACCTCCCTTTATTTCCAAACCCAACTCCTGGATTACATACACCTAGAGAATTGTCCAGTGGACAAAGACACATTGTAAGAGTATGAGGGGATACCTAACAAAACAAAACAAAACAGAATTCTATTGTCAAAGCTAGGTATTTGCATTTTTTTTTTTTACAAAACAATCTCATCACTTTCAAAGTATTCTCCATTATACTTAATACATTTGTCAAATCTATGATTCCATTCTTGGAAACATTTTTCAAATTCATCTTTTTGGATGGCTGACAGCACCCCCCCCCCTTGTTTTTCATCACCACTTGTACATTGTCAACTGCTTTTCCTTTTAAGTCCCTTTCCATTCGATGGGGGAAAAGTGCATGCAAAAACTGGTACACGGAAATGGCTGCATGAGCAGATGCATTGTCGTGGTGGCAAAACTAGTCCCTGTCTCCCATAAATCAGACCTTTTTTGTCACACAGTGTTACGGCAGACTTTTCAGAACCTCTAAATAGAAAGCTTGATTAACAGTCTGACCTGGTGGAATGAACTCCAAATGCACTATAAGTCAACATTTTTGCTGTTTGGGAAATTGA
The DNA here is from genome assembly GCF_000313985.2 of Echinops telfairi. Classification (NCBI taxonomy): domain Eukaryota; kingdom Metazoa; phylum Chordata; class Mammalia; order Afrosoricida; family Tenrecidae; genus Echinops; species Echinops telfairi. The sequence goes on from NW_022103900.1 coordinate 42,045,721, forward strand.
CAGATGTCCAGAACAAAGATTTTCATCAATCGACATTTCACCTTTTTTGAAATGACAAAACCATTCAGACACTTGAGTTTTTCCCACAGCGCTGTCTTTGTAAGCTGTGTTAAAAATTGCAACAGTTTCTGTAAAATTTTTTTTCCAAGCAGCAAACAAAATTTCACGGCTGCACGCTGTTCTGGTAAGTTGGCCATCACAAAAAACGAGGTTCAAGTGAAACTTCTTTTATGTGATCAGAGAGAACCAAGTCAGAACAAGTTCCTTGATGCTTGCCTACTGGGAAAAATGAGTACTATGAAAGCTCTGCCCAGTGAAGTTTTTTCCGGGGTGTGTGTGTGTGTGTGTGTGTGTCCCCTCATACATGTTTCCTTCTACTTTTTGATCTCTTACCTCAGTCACTGTAAGGACAGACTGAGAAACATTTCAGAGGACCCAGACAAAAAGGGATGCATTTGAGCCTGAATTTGAACATCAACTGGAATGATTTGAAATTATTCTTATCCACTGATTTTTGTCATATGAGAATGATACAATCAAAGTAGAAGTAAAACGGTATGTGTGATGGTTATATAATCTGTTGGCAATTTAAAACTTAAGAGTGAGGGGGTGGAGTTTAACTTATCAATCAGGTCGAAGCTTGATGACCCCATTTGGAGGCGCAAAGGAGATAAATAGTTCATAGGAGGTGGGATACACCCTCAGTCCCTGCTAGGCATTACTGATGATGAGCCTGATGGAGCTATGCTGATGCAGCCAGAGCCTTGTGCTGGAGGAGCCACATGGGGAGCCCTGCCAGTGCTGAGATGCTTACATCGCCACTAGTTCCACAAGGCTTCCCACCCACTGGCCTGTGATCTTCCTGAATTTGGCATCATTGCATGTGTTTCATGAGTGTGAAGAGGAATTAATAGACTGGTATCAGACATATTGGCTAATATCAGATTTATGGACTTGATCTAGACTGGGCTGGGATGTTTCCTCAATGTACAATTTCTCTTTTATATAAAACTGTTTCTTATACACATATAAGTGTCCCGGATCATACTGCATACAACCCCAGAGGAGAGGCTGTACCTGAACAGGAACCCAAGTGGAATTATAGTTTGAGCATGGGCAAGGAATAGTGGGGAAAACACTTGATACACATACTTGAAGGACTTTGCCGATCATCATCCTCAGCTCCATGTCTTCCCAAGTGCCTAGGTTAGACCCACATCTCCTCGACCACATGACCTGAACCCATGGCTCCCATGCCAGCCTGTACTGGACTCACAGCAACACCACCAGCCCAGCATGACATGGCTCAGTAACCTGGATACTGTTACCAACCTCAGCCTATTCTGAGGCTTTCCACTGCCACCAGCCACCAAGCTGCCATGACACCTTGCCCAGTAGATCTGCACAGCACCACCCTCACTGCCTGCAACTGCCTGACCTGCGTTGCCCAAGAGGGTTATCCAACTTGCCCTCCAAAAAAATGAAATTCTGGCTGGCTATGGAGAGAATGAAACCCCACTGAGATAAAGCATTAGCCTGATACCCTAGCACAGTTGGAAACAGTCAGTCTTCAGAATCATTCTTATGGAGTCAAAGAGAAAAATGTCAGGGCTCTTTGACTCCTAGAGAAATGGCACCAAGCTCCTCCAAAATGACACATAGACTTCAAACTGCCTCAACATCCTCAACAGGAATAAAAGAGAAATGAAATGAAATGTTGGAGGAAGTCCTGAAACTAATGACATGCAGAGAAGAAGCAGAGTTGATGTGTCACAAAAAGAATTCTTCAGAATGCTGCTGGGAGTCATTCAGAATATGAGAGAATCAATTCAGAAAAAGGATGAAATGATCAAGGAGATAAAGTCTACATGTCAAAGGGAAAAACAAGAGTTAAAGGATGAGGTAACAAAAACAAAGAATAAAATAAAGACCTCCCCAACAGACTAGAAGTGGAGAATTGTACCAGTGATCTTACGGTCAATCAGGCAGACTTCAACGAACAGGAAATTAAGTCAAACAAGATAATAAAAAAGCTAGAGAAAACTTGAGAACAATGATTGATGCTATGAAGAGGACAATGTCCCAGTATGGACAAGACACAATGAAGAAGTCAACAGCAAAATCAGCAAGGGCATTCCTGGGAGAAAACTTCCCCAACTTAGTGAATGAGAATCAGACAATCATTCTGGAAGTGGAGCTGACACCAATTAGATTAAACACCAGGAAGGATTCACCCAGGCACATAATAGTAATAATTATCCAACTTTGTTGAAAAGGAGAAGATCATAAGAGCAGCTAGAGAAAAAAAAGACAGTCACATATAAAGGTACTCAGATCAGAATATGCTCAGACCTATCAGCAGATATTATGAAGAGGAGGGGAGAGTGGAGTAACATCTTCCAAAAGTTGAAAGAGAACCATGCCAATCCAAGAATCCGTTATACCGCCAAATTTTCTATCAAGATAGATGGAGAAGTAAGAGTCTTCCCAGACAAGGAAAAAACTCAAAGAATACATCAAACGAAACCCTGCTTTGCAAAAAATTCTTGCAGATTCACTGTGGTCAGAAGACTAACATTCACTGGGATCAAACAGGAGACCACTACATAGTGCAGCTCCACCCAGAAGTCACCACACTGTAAACAATCCCCAAGATAACATAGCCTCATGGTGAAAAGACAAGAATGAAGTCCCCCACACATACACAGCACACTCATGAGGAGGGAGGGAGGAAAACACCCAATAGAAAATGAACGAGATGACAAGAAAGAATCCACAGATGGGTATAATATCTCTAAATGTCAACAATTTAAATTCACCCATTAAGAGACAAAGGATAACAGACTGACATAGAAAATATAACCCATTAATATGTTGTCTAGAAGAGAGACATCTTAAGCTCACAGACAAAAATAGGCTGAGAATTAAAGGCTGGCAAAAATATATATACCAAGCAAATGGCAATTTTCAAAAAGCAGGGGTCATAACCCAAATCTCTGAAAAAACTGATCTCAAGGTGCAAACCATAAGAATAAATAAGGATGGGCACCATATAATGCTCAAGGGATCAGTAGACCAAGAATAAGTGAACATAATAAATATAAACGCACCCAATGAGAGACCTATGAAATTCATTGATCAAATTCTTCAAAACATGAAAAAAGAAATCACAGACTCAACAATCATAGTAGGTGACTATACTGCTTGCTATCTGAGAAAGATGGTTCACTGGGAAAGAAGCTCAACAAGGAGGCTACAGATCTAAACTCTACAATTAGGCCACTTGACCTGATAAACATTTTTAGAACTCGCTACCCAAATGCAAAAACAATTTCACATTCTTTTCAAGTGCGCAGGGCACAATTTGAGGATAGACCACATGCTGGCACACACATTGAGCCTGAGAAAATTTAAATACATAGAGGTTACTCAGCTGTCCCTCTCAGAACACCATGCCATAAAACTGGAAACCACAAAATGATACCAAAATAACAAGGGCAAAGAATTGGAGGATGAATAAAACTCTTTTGAAAAATAAGTTGGTACTGGTCCAGATTAGAGATGAAATTAGTTAGTTTTTAGAAATCAATGAAAATGAGTATAAAATGTACCAAAACCTATGGGACACAACAAAAGCAGTTATCAGAGGGTGTTTGATAGTGACATATGCACATATGAAAAAGGAAGAGAAACTTATGTTTGATATGCTATCACAAAACCTCCAGCAATTAGAGCAGAGTCAACAGAATAATCCCACAAATGAAATAATAAAAATCAAGATGGAGATAAATGAGTGGAAAAGAAGAAAACAATGTAAAAAAAAATCAATGCAGTAAAATGTTGATTCTTTGAAAGGATTAATAGAATTGACAGACAGCTGGCAAACCTAACCAAAGAAAGAAAGGAGCAAACATAACTATCCAGGATGAGGGATGAAACATGGGACATTACATTGGACACTAATGAAATTAAAAGGCTAATTACACAGTACTACAAAGGTCTGAACTCCAATGAATTAAACAACTTGGAAGACATTGACAAATAGTTTGGAAAACAATCCTTCCTTAGATTATTCCAGATAGATATCAAGAACTTCAACAGACCTGTAACAAAAGAAAAATTAGAGAAGGTTATCAAGAAACTTGCTACTAAAAAAGTCCTAACCCAGATGGCTTCACAGGAGAATCCTACCAAGCATTCAATGAAGAGCTGACACCAATTCTACACAAATAATCCAGAGCATAGCAAAGGGCCGCAAACTCCCAAACTCATTCTACAAAACTAGTATAACACTGGTACCTGAAGTGGGCAAAGATCCCACAAGAATAGAGAACTACAGACCAATATCTGTAATGAACATTGATGAAAAATCCTTAACAAAATATTCGCCAATAGAATACAAAAGTATATGAAAAATATAATCCATCATGACCAAGTGGGATATGAAAAAATAATCTATAACTTATCAAGGGTTCTTCAGGGTGAGCAGGCAGAGAGGGAGGGAAAGAAATGGGGAACTGATAGCAGAGGCTCCAGTGGGAAGAGAATGCTTTAAAAATGATGAGGCGGCACATGTGCAAATGTGCTTGACACATTGGAGGGATGTATGGATTGCGATAAGAGATGTAAGAGCCCCCAATAAAAGTATTTTTGAAAAATAAAAAAAATAAAAATGGGAATATACACACAATAGAGTATTATGCATCCCTAAAGAGCAGTGATGAATGCATGAAGCACATCGTCTCATGGGAAGAGTTGGAGGACATTATGTTAAGCGAAGTTAGCCAAGCACAAAAGGGCAACTACAACATGAGTCCACTGAGGTAATTCAATCAGCACAGTGGGTATAAAGGAAAAGCAACTTAATTCATAATTTTATAGGTTGAGATCCAGCCACTCCAGCAGTGGTCAGACCAAACCCAAGGAAGCATATGCTGTCGCAATGAAAAGAAGGGGGGTGGGTGGAATGATGTCCTTGGGGCTAAAAGACATCTTTTCCACCTCTCTCATGCCTTTAAGGATCACAGAGGGAGGAGGGAAGGAGGAAAAAAAGAAGACGATGACACTGGAGAGCAGGGCACTAATCCATCCAAGGGAGAGTATTGTTTATGTCTCCACAGGAAAGGGAGCGAACAGACCTCATTCGGGCGCGCCAAGCCCTGAGGTTAGCATACCTTCAAGGAGCAGCTCATTCGGAGAGGACAGTGAGGCAGCCCCAATCCAAGCTAGAAAACAATGTGCTACAGAGGACAGCACTGAAGAGACAAACTGTGGAGAGTGACCAGCCTACCCCATCCACATGGTAGCAAATTAAGAGTGAATGAGAGAGAAAGACTGGACCTAATCCTTGCACACAAAGCCTAAAGAGCAGTGTCCCTGCTTGTAGCAGCTAATGCACAGAGAGGAATATAGGGCCAACCCCAGCTCGAGATATGATATGTCCCCTCACTGGATCACAATGCTACAGTGGACAACTTTGGAGACACAGTGTGAGGAGTGAGTCCACTCTGACCCATCCACCTTGGGGTGAATCAAAGAGGTAGCATAGCAGATCAACAAACTTCCTGAGGATCCCAGAAAATAGACTTCTGACTCTTGGTGAGTGGGAGGGGGTGTTGGGCAGTGCTTGCCAGCCCCCGCCCCCTCCCGCCCCCCATTGGACCTTGTTGGGGGATATTCATAAAGGTTAGCTATAGACCTTGACCTATTTATAGGGATTTTTGTTGTTGGTCGTGTCTTTGTTTTTTTTTATGTTTATTTATGTAAGACAGTCATGATAAGCAATGGGACCAATTGTTCCTGGGGGCATAGGAGTGGAGGAGGCAAGGTGAAGCGAGCAGTGAGCCAATAATGTCAAGGACAGGGGAACAACAAGAGATCTAAAATCAACAGCAAGGAGGGAGTAAAGTTCTTTGTGGTGTTTGATCAATTGTACCCTGCTGAGAGGAATTACTAAGAGGTGAACATGATAATGGGGCAGTAGGAAGGTAAAAGGAAATAAAGGAAAGAACTAGGAAGTAAAAAACTATACTTTGAGGTATAAATGTAGACATGTATATATGTAAATAGATTAATACATAAAGATAGGGATATCCATCTATGTACATATAATTATATGGTAATACATTAAGGTAGCAGACAAACTTTGGGCCTCTACTTAAGACTTCCCTCAACACAAGAACACTCTTCTAATGACACAGCACTGGGTGATACCTTCCCAGCACAATCACTAAGACAAATTGGGTGCATAAGTAAATGTGGTGAAGAAAGTAGATGGTGCCTGGCTATTAAATGATATAGTATCTGGGGTCTTAAAGGCTTGAAGTCTAACAAGCAGGGGCACAACTGAATCCACATAGAAGAAGTACCCCAACCTGTGTGATCATAAGGTGTCAACGGGAAGTTCAAAAACAAACAATCACATGGATGTGAAATGGAGGAATCAGAGTGGAGACCCAAAACCCATTTGTTGGTAATTGGACATTCCCTCACAGAAGGGCCACATGGAAGGGACAACACATCCAGGGTGCAGTATAGCACCAACAAAACACACAGCATTCCTCTAGTTCTTTAATCCTTCTTCGCTCCAGTATTATGACCTCTGTTTTATCTCACAAATCCTGCTAGACCAGTGGATGTACATTGGTATGGATAAGAGCTTTTGAGACATGGATCCACGATAGACAAACCCCTTAGTAACACTGATGGGAGTAACAATACCATGAGAGTATGGGAAGGGAAGTAAGGAAGGGTAAACTGAAAGCAGTGATGGCAACATAACCCCCCTTGAAGGTGATGGATATCAGAATTGTAGGTGAAGGGATATATCACATGGTGTAAGATGTGTAAAAATAAAAATTATAATATATAATATATAAGCGCTCATGAGAATGGTAGGGCAGGGAAGGGAGGGAATAAAGAGGAGCTGATATTAAAGGGCTGAAGAAGAAAGAGAATGTTTTGAAATTGGTGATGACAATATCTGTACAAGTTCACTTGATATAATTGATTTATGGACTGTAATATGTTAGAGTCCCCAATAAAATGATTTATTAATTGAAAAAAAAGATCATTCTGAAACTAGGACTCTCTTTCCCTTCTAGAAGTCAATACCCATTAAAGCCTGAGGCCCTAAAAGGAATTTGCCCTGTTTTAAGCCATTTTCTCCAACAAGGACTCATTAAACCCTGCCAGTCTCCTTGCAATCTCCCCATGTACATTCTGCACAGGAACCTGATAGAAGTTACTGCTTTGTACAAGACCCCAGATCAGTGAATGAAGCTGTGATGCCTATTCATCACCTTGCATCTAACACAAATTCCTATTTTTTTGTTCTAGACCTAAAAGGTGCCCCCCTTTAAAAATCCTATTCTACCCTGAGAGTCAAGACCTTGATGTCTTTGAGTGGATGGATACTAAGATTCAATTGTAAGCACAGTATATCTTGACTGTGCACCCAAGGAAGTTCAAGAATCACCCCCACCTTTTGGGGAATACACTAGCTGGACCGTTACAAGAACTAGAGTGAGAGGAGGAAGTTTGTTCTAATAAGATGAGGACTTATTGATTGCCAGCACCTCCAAGGAAGCATCAGGCTTGAATTCAATCAGAACTTTATAGTTTTTAGCTACCAAGGGGTATAAAATTTTCTCAAAGGAGACCGAGAATTCTATATAAGCAGTTTAGTACTGGAGCTTTATCTAGAATCCAGAATCCTGCATGTTTTCTCAGAGAGGAAGTAGTTAATTTGAGACTTGATTGATCCTAGAACTAGGTGCCAGTTGAGAGGGTTTCTAGTATTGGCTAGGTACTAACTTTGGATTTTTAGCAAAGTTTTGTTATGGGACTCTCAAAGGAGAAAAAACTCCCCACCCTACCTCCATACCAAGTGCTCATGAGCATTCCAATGAGTGGAAGACAAGTTGAACTCAACACCAACTGCAGACCTCCCAAATCCTTCTAAGTCTTTTTGATTATATACATGAAAGGAAAGGGGCTGTTCCGGGAGACTTAAGTCAGCATTTAGGGCCAACTACAAGACCTGTGGCATATTTTTCAAAGAGGTTGGATACAATAGGTCAAGGCTGGCCTATTGCTTATGAACACAGTGACAGCTACTGCATTATTAATGAAAGAGAAATCTAAATTCATATCCGGATAGCCCATGAAAGTATTCACCAGGTTTTAACAAGTCTTGCGACTAAGGGACCTAGCTGGTTGTCCAGTGGTAGAATTATTCAAATTTAAGCTGCCCTTTTCAATGACCCAGAAATCACTGTCAAATTTTGCCATATTCTAAATTCGGCCATTTTGTTCACAGCAATGTCCCAACCATCTCAGCCATAATTGTGTGGAAGTCACTAGAAAAGTATTTTCCAGCTGAAGAGATTTGAGAGTTTTCCCAGTAGACAACCCTGACGCTGAATGGTATCCACATGGCAGTAGATTTTTACTTAAGCAGTACCCAAAAAGCAGGTGAGACCATTGTAAGACAAACTCAGGTAATAGAAGCCCAAGCCCTATTTCTGGCACCCAATTGGCCTCATTAGAATACTCAAATTAGGAAAAGGTAAAGTTTTGAACATCTTCACAGACTCAAAACATGATTTTCTCATACTTCATTAGCATGTATATATTTGGAAAGAGCTGGATCTATTGACTGCCAAAAAAATTAAGAATGCAAAACTCATATTACAGTTTTCAGAAGCAGTACAAACCCTGAAAGAAAAAGCTGTGATGCATTATAGAGGATACAAAAAAGACAGCAGCCTCATAACTCCCAGAAATTCAAAGACTGACTGAGGCCTAGGCAGGAGGTGCAGGAGAGAAACACTTTCCCCAGTTGTCTGGCTTTCTTTCCTTCAAATTTAAAGGAAACAAGGCTCTGGTATTGTGTGCAAGACTTGACTCAAGCAGGGAGGCAGATGTATAGTAAGTCCAAGGATGGCTGGCTAAAGAACACACAAGGAACTCTGTAGCTTCCTGACGCTAAAGCTTGGTAAGTAATTAAGACCCTATACCAAGCCTTCCATTATGGGAGAGATAACTTAGAATGTTGATGCATAAAAGCATGCAAGGAAGACACCTAACCAAAGTAGTAAACGCTGTAGTCAGAGGATGCGAGATTTGCCAATGTAATCATCTAAATAATCACCCTGGTCCTTCTTTTTCAATGAGACCAGTTCCGCATTATAGGTACTACCCGGGAGAAGGCTGGAAAATAGATTTGACTATACTGTCCTAATCCAAAGATATAAATACCTCCTAGCATTGGTAGACATCTTTACTGGTACTTCTAGAATACAAACAGGCAAAGAAAGTTGGGAGACTGATATTATTTAACATTAAGAGTTACTATAATTCTAAATAATCAAGACACTTATTTCTGTGTGATGTAGCCTTTTTGGACGGGGCTGCTTACCCAAAAGGGGTGTTTCAAATCAATCAGCTGCTACGTAAGAGAGAGATGCTACAATCTTCTTCCATAAAGATTTACAGCTCTAGAAACTCTAGGCAGCTGTATACTCTGTCCTATAGGGTTGCTTTGAGAAGGCATACATTCAATGGCAGAGGGTTTTAAAGAATCCGTCATACATTTCATTTTCTTGATTTATTAATCTACTGCAAAACATTTTCACTGCTTCCACATTGTGGTAGTTAGGGGTTGTGTCAACTGGACACTCCTGGCTAGGGGTAGAGTTAAACATATCAATCAAGTTGAAACCTGATGACACCTCCTTGATGGCATGTGCCTTTTGTTTAAGAGCAAGGCGGATAGAGACTATCTCTCTCTCTGGCACTCTATCCTTTTCCTCCTTACCAGGACTTCATTAAGACTCTGTGTCTTCCTCCATGGGTGTCCCCTTGAGAACTACCTGAACTTGGGAGCCCTGAGATACTTCTATCGACCTTGAATCCAAGAGATTCTGCCACAACTGGCCAGTAACGTCCCTGTATCCTGCTTCATCTTTTGCCATCATCAGCCTGCAGTTCCATCAGCCTGAAGACAGCCCAGTTAGTATCGGGCTTGAGTTGGATGGGATGGGAGTGACGTCTTGATGTACAGTGGCTTCTTATATAAAGTTCTGTACATACATGAGTGTCACTGGATTTGTTTGTAATTATGAGTAAGTCTGATATAAACATTCACATGCAGGTTTTTATAAGACTTACATTTTTAAAAAATTTGGATAAATGTTTAATAGTATTATTACTGGCTCATATGATGAGATAATATTTATTTTTGTAAGACACACAGACTGTCGTTCACAATAGTTATACCATTTTGCATTCCAGTCAACAATGACTATGAGTTCCTAATGCTCTATATTCTCTCCAGATACTTTAGTTTTGGATTTCAGCCATTCTAATCGCTGTACAGGGGTATCTTGTTGTTTTAATTTGCTTTTTCTAATGACAAGTGTTGTGTACATTTTATATTATAATTTTTCATCTGCATTTTACAGCTAGTTATGATTCACTTTGCGTTAATTTTTGCATAACGTATGCAATCTGTTTCTAGGCTGACTTTTTTTTTTTAACACAAATGCTGAATTATTCCAATATCATTTGTTGAAAATAGTATCCTTTCTCCATTGAACTGGCTTTGATCGGTAGGAAGATGAGGGACAGAGGGGGTTGTCTCCATCCACTAAATGCCTACGCTAAACAAAAATTAGCTGGCCACGCCACAACAGGGGGGTTGGACAGAAATCAGGCACACATTAGACACCTATGGGGATGCTCAGACCAAGGTCACCAAGGTGCAGGGGAAAGTCAACCTGGGTACACACACTAGGCACCAGCAACATTACGTCAAACAGGTGCCTAAACTCAGCCACTAAGATCAGCCCAAACCCTCAACCACGCCCCTTCTCTCCCCCACAAGTGGGGAGAGGAGTGGCTAAGTGGCACAGACTGTGGGCAGGCCTCTCTCTCTCAGGTACTCTATCTCGGGATGGGTGGAGGGCAGGGTCTCAGCACTCTTGTGCCCTCTCAGGGCTCGTATTCTCTTCTTCCCGTTTCGGTTCGGCACTCCTCTTTTAAAAGCTTCTATATGCCTCTAACTGTGGACTCCACTTTCTGGCCATTTTTCCGGGTCCCCGGAAGCGGCCGTTTTCAGTCGCGAACGTTCCCATGGCCCCGCCACGCAGCCTTGCACGCTGTGCAGAGAGAGCCTGTACCATCAGCGACTGTCCTACCGGAAGCTTCCCTTTCCCCACGAAAGTTACTTGAATTTACAAAAGTGCTTCTGCCGCGTGAATTCTTTCGGTGTAGAGAAGCAAGAGGGAGGAAAACCATTCCAGAAACCTAACAGTTTCATGCCTTATTTCTTTAAAATTAAGATTAATTGAAAGTCAAACTTTCAATATGGAGTTTCAGAAGAAAACAAAAGCCCTCACAATTTAACTGCTAAGCATGTCCAGTTGAGAAGCAATTTACATTTCCAGTGATTTCTGCCATTTAAATCAACGACGAATGCCAGTAGAACAGCAGTCCAAAAGTTATGGGGCGCCGTTTTGAGCACATTTGATGCAAAAGATTTCAGTAAAGTTTTGAAAAGCAAAGATTCCCTTTGCTGACTACGGTGGGCACAGTGGTTACAACTGCTTCACGTACATGCAAGAGCTGGACAATGAAACGGACAGGAAATGTGCCTACACTGTGGTGTTGGTGAACACTGATTGTGGACTGTCGGAAAATCAACAATTCACGCCAAGGAAAACACACGAGCACTCTCGCTTGCTTGCTTGTGTGCACCATCAGGAGAACTTAATCTCTAGCAAAGGACATCGTGGGTGGTGAAGGAGAGTCACTGGAAACAAAACCAGGGACATGCTTAGTGAGACGACTGCCAGGATAGCCTGAGCAAGTACAGCGCCTCACACACCAGTGATCGTGAAGCTGGAGCTCACAGGGCAGTGTCTCACTGCACATACGTTGAAGACAACACTACAGCAATTAAGAACAGATTGTATTCTTAAGTGTGGGTAGGGCTCCGGATGAGCATTTTCTAAACCAACCCTTCAGGTAGTTCCTAGGTATGGGGAAGGTGGAAAAATGGAATGGATGGATGCCTGTCTTTTTCTTTCTTGTGTGTGTGTGTCCCCTAAACACATTACCCAGAAGAACACGTCATCGGTCATTAGGAGTCCAGCTTCATACTGGAGAGTAAAAGCATTAGGACAGCCTTTAGAGTTGACTTGTGGGACCTGCTAGTAGACTTGCCTTTGAGAGTACAATTCAGCCCAGGATGGACAAATGTGGCTCTGCCTGGCGGCGTGTGTCAACACTAAGCGCATGTTAGCATGAGGATAAAGCCCAGCACACAGAAAAGTATTTAGGGCTTAGAAAACCCAGCTTCCAGTAAAATACACACCGTCTGACACGATGGCATTCACTTAGTGTCTAGGTTCTTGCCCATCTCTAACTGGAGTCGCCTGTTTGGGCTTTTAAAGTTTCTTCCTCAAATCATTAGCATCTCTTAAAGTGGAGCTGAAGATGGCAAAACATTTATAAACCTTCCCAGGGGATTTTTACTTCCCTTCAGCATTAAGGACAACACATTTATGACTTTTTACCACATGAATGGGAGACACTACTGTACAAGTATATAAAAACAAAGAAATCCACTGTACTGCCTCGATCTCTTTCTACCCTTAGGCCAGATACCTGGAGCTTCTCTGCTCTTGGGAGACGAACTTTTCTTTCCTGGGCCGCATGGCCGAAGGACACTACATCCCCAACACGAAGACTCAGGATGCTGCTTACAAGAGAAATGTACTTGCCGATCCTTTGGATTGGAAAACGATGTAACTCTTTCCCCAAAGCACATTTTTGACCCTGGCTAAAATGCGCTTTTCCTGCTTTTGAAAAATGAGCTCATTATATTTCTCTAAAGCATTTTAGTGGAGGGATTCCGAGAATGGGTTTGGGAGTCAGATTTGAGCTCAAACTCAGTCTCGCTTAGATTAAGGGATTTGGGTGAATCACTGATTATCTACCTTTAGTGTTCTACCATTAAAATGGGGCTAATAACATAAGCTACTTTGTAATATTGGGAAGATTAAAAGTATTAATTAGCACCTAAAAAAGACCCCTAAGTGGTCAGTGTCATCAGAGCTTCAGGTTCTAGCTTTCCTGGAATAAATATTTGTGTTGAGAGGAACAGAATGGAGTTTTCAAATCAGGGGATTTTAGAGAGCCTTCCCTGAGAGAGAAATTGGCCACCCGCAGGCTCTCTGATGTGTCTCTGCACCACCACCTGCGCCCTGAAGCTGGCTTTTTCAAGTAGAAGAGCCTGTTGAGACATTCTGCTGGGGGGGGGGGGTAGCAGGATTTCTGGGAACGGTAGGGATCAAGGATGGAGGTCTCTCCTTCGTAGCTACTTCCGCTGCTAACATGGGGTGTAGTGTGTCATCACTTTGCCTCTATGGATAAAAGTCTCTCAACACTCTGTACGAACAGGGAGCAAGTTCTTTCAAGGAGAGATGCTGGACTGGAGGCTGTGAGTCATTCATCGGCCTGGTCAGCAGTCTAGGTCCTTCAGGATGGATTGGGTCTGTTCTTTCAGAATATGCCACCAATAGCCTCACACCCATAATTATTATGAGACAAAAGGAAAGAGAGGTGAGGATGGATTGGTACCACCAACGCCACACCTGTCTAAAGTCAATATTAAAGGCACAAATTATGCAATGTTTCTCTCTTCTACTTTGTTCTCAAAAAAAAAAATCTTAGTTTAAGTTCTATTGTAAACACAGGAAAGTCTTAGTTGGTCTAACAGGCTGAAATGAAAGAAAACCCCCTTTTCCTACATATTCCAGTTCCGAGAGCATTTTTAGCCCAGGCTTCTAAGTTGTGTGAGTGTCCCCGCGTGTGTCGGGTTGGGTCTCCATCTTTCTGTAAGAACACTATTTGTCTGAGCCCTTTCTAGAATCTGTCCTGGCTACTTGTGCTGCTTCGTGGTTAGAAACGTGCGTGTAGACAGTCCTGAGACGGCTTTGGGTTGAGTGGAGGCCCAGGACCAGAGCAGGACTCTGGGTGCAGGCTGCGGCTTCTTGCAGAACAAATGCTTTCAGCTTCTGCCACTGACACATTCCTGCCTCTGGATCCGAGGCTGAAGAAAGCACGCTGATACTTCACCCGGGCTTCAGCTGGGATGAGGCGGCAGCCATGCCAGGCTCTCTACACTCTCAGTGCTGGGATCTCACTGGGTCCCATCTTGTCGGTCTGCACCAGGAACGTTCATAGCGCCGACCAGAGCTTACGGTCATCAAGTTGAATCAAGTAGTTCTTTTTCCTCTGCTACGTGTGAGGCAGCAGCAAAAGATAATACTGAGTGGAATGCAGATAGAATGACTACTATCCCTTGTAAAGCTGAACTTCCTATTGTGCACAGCTCGATGGCAGCCACTTAAATAAGTCTGGTGTTGGTAGGACTGTTGTAGTGTGTAGCCGCTATGTGGCCCAATGTCTCATTCTGTGTATGTCTCCTTCCACCTTCCCTGTGTTATCTATCTACGTCTCACAAGGAGGAATGAATGACCACTATCCAGACTATAACTTACTGGGGCAGTAACAATAAAGCTCAAAGCTGCTGTCGTTTGGGGTACTTTGACTACAGAGTTTAAGCACTGCTGCTGGGCTCCCATGCTGCATGGTGACTGAAAGGCTTGGTGCAGTACTATAAAACATCTACTTCCCTAGAAAGGCAAATGAAGAAATTGATTTGGCAACTGTATGCCACACAAGTAAGCATTTACCTAGGCTGTAAATGAGATTAAAACAAGATCATAACAGTAATTTGCTACTGTTATGAATCAGGTGACCCCTGTTAAATGGTTGTTTGACCCCCAAAGGAGTCGCAACCCACAGGTTGAGAACCCCTAAAAAAGAGATAGTCAGGTTACTGAAGAGGAGACCATAATCTAACTTAATTATGTTAAAAAGTTTAAAGTGGGAGGAGAATCAAAGGACAGTTAAAAGGGGAGTTTCCTGTGGCACATTTAACACTGCATTAGATTACTAGCTCTTGCTATGAATTTTGACAGTTCAACAAAAGCATTCTAATTCACACAGCTAGCCTTCTAAAAGGTAAAAGGTAATTAGAGATGCAATCAACATAATTGCAGATGAAAAGATATACCAAGTAGCACAGGTGGGGGTAATTGAATTGTACTTGCTGGTGAGTCACCTGTCAGAAGGGAGGCTGATCCTTGGTTGCTTCAGGAGGGTGTGTAATTTCGAGGTTCAGTACTGTAGCTGGTTTTGCCAACAAATCAGGAATTTGGTTTTCTTTAGATGAGAAAGATATACCTAGGATTTTTTTTTTCTAATGCCAGGTAATTTTGCAGCATTTAGACAATTTTTGCACTTGTTCCCTAAGGCAAACAGTAACCTGGAAGGTTAGGGCAGATGACGCTAAGCATTATAATACTAGGTGGCAAATGTTTGGTAGACCCAAACAGACTGTCACAAGGCAACCTTGAAAGTAACTGAAATAGAAGCATCTACTGTCTTTAGAGGGTTTTAAAATATCCTTCTTTCTCCTGGCAGTAGGCATTTTAGCTTTCAAAGTGAAAAGTATTTCAGATGTCCTAATCTATAAGGAGCAGGTTCAATGACAAATTTAGGCAAAGTTCTATCCCACCTCATCCCTGTGGGCAGACCGCTGTCTGTTTTCTTCAAAACTTACTAGAGATCTACAGGCTTGCTGAACTTATCCCTTACCATTGTCATTTCTTCCTGATGTCTGGGGGTAGATTTATAAATTTAATCTCTTAACACCGTGTTTCCTGTGGGACTCTTAGGATCAAGATAAGTAGGTTTTATCATAGCCCCTTGTAGCTTTTAAAATGCCATCTAGTTATCTGGAGAGCTGTGGTTAATGGTGGCTAGTTTGCCAATGGAATGTAGACGACTGTTTTCACACTAAGTTCCCCACTGCTTCATTTATGACAAAGAATATCAGTTTTTCTTTAGGGTTTGGGGATTAAGTTTGTTCTAGTTTTTAAGAAGGGGTCCCAGAAGTATGACTGGAGGTAGTGGTCTTTGGTTTCCCATCTGAAAAAGGCCCAGGAGAGAACATGGTAGAGAACTGGAGCATCCTCTCGTCACCAGGTGATTTGGGAAAGGATGCACCCCTTTCAAAACTGAATTTTCAGAATTAACCAGTCCTTACCCCCACCCTCCCTCACGCTCACACTTCACCCCTATCTGGATCTACTGCTGAATTTTCTGGAGGTATGTGAATTAGCAAAGGGAGATAGATGGCAGGCCCAAAGACCTCTTGTTTACAAAAAGGGCCAGCCCATTACAGATGACCATTTGAGGGTTGGAGAAGTGTCATAGGACCCACAAAGTAAAACTGCATCTTGGCTTTTATGTGTCTCGAGCTTGTGGGATATCGTGGCCTAAGATATAATTCTACACCCTTTGTAACAGCTTTTTGCCATGGCCACTACAATTCTGGTGTGCAACACCATAGGAAAATATAGACCTGCGAATGATCATGAGGACAGAAAGTCTACCACCCCTTACCCACCAAGCATTTGGTGGTCTAAATTGCTGACTCTGCCCATCAGGGGACTTTGCTGGAGTTTTAAAGAGATAGGCATCTCAATGATTGTATTTCTACAGTGTTCTGAGGATAATAGTGTTCTGGTGGGTTCCAACTTTAAAAATATTTTTTTATTGTATGTGGTTGATATATTTTTGAGACAGTTTATTGTGCCAGCCTGGCTGATAAACGCAGGTGGGATTGACTGAGGGGGAGAGAGATGGATGGCTTGGTGAGCCTTGCCTTTCTTGTCTCTCGCTCTGTGATCATCGGACCAGTGTGCGGCTGCCTTGCTTGTTCTGTGCTTCAATTTAAAGGCTACACAGCCTGTGGGATGCCTAACCTGTGGACTGTGTTGCTGTAAGTTGAGGTCCCTTTAAGACTTCTCTGGAGCTGGGGACTGGCGATTGGTGACCTGCCTTGTGATTGGCTGCTGTGCTGACATAACCTAGCTCTCTCTACAAATAGAGGAAGATCTAGCATCAAATAGAGACTTCAAGGACTGCTAGTCTCTCAACTTTCTCTCACGGACGTGAGTTGCACTAAGCCATTTATAGTGCTTCTAATTTAACTGTTTATTTCTTGTATTGTATATTTATCTGTATATGATTTAACATTTCATTTCTCGTTATATATCTAATTATCTCTATGATTTAACATTTCATTTTTCATTATATATTAATTATCTTTATAAATAAATATATTATATTATTAGGAATTTGGTTTTATTTCTCTAGAGAACCCTGTCTATTTTATGTGGTTGATATATTTTATTTTCCAAGTAATACTGATTAAAAATATTTACATACCTACTTTTAAGTCCAGAGGTTAGAACTCTTATTGGTATGGCTTTAAAAGTTATAGCACATGATCTTTAAGGATTGGGGAGGGGGTATTTCCAGTTAAAACAAAGCCTGATATATTATATACGTGTTTTTCTCTGCACTTTATTTTAAATACATTAATTTCTTAAGTGATGCTCAGTTTTTTTAAAAATCTGGTGGTAAAATACTAATGCAAACTTTTCATCAAAATAAAGTTTACCACAGATGTAAATACATTTTCCCAATTGAAATGACACTTCAGCTGCTATTTAATCAAATTTCTCAACTTAACTTCAATGAAAAAGAATTGGTGGTTCACATTTATAAGCAAAACTATAAAATCCTATAGCATCTCCTACACATCACTCCTTACCACAGAAACTTTGAAAGAACCAGAGATCCTTTAGATAAACTAAGTTGGTTGTGAAAAGGCACATGGGTATGTGTTTTTGTTTGTTTTTACATTCTGGAAATGTTGCCCGCCCCCCTCAGTTCCTGGTGCAGAGACGGCATCTGTGACCATCGGGGTCAACAAGCACATCGCTCAAACTCAAGGAAGCCGGAAACCAATAGGGAACTGCACAGTCGACGCACTTTTCTTCATGCAGCCTGGGGTTTCCTGGATAGTCAGTGCTAACGTGCATTAGAATACACAAGCCTGTGTCCTAATGATTTACGTTTGATTTTACAATAGGGAAAAAAATTGAGGAAGAACCTGACCTAGGAAGAAAAGGGAAAACCCGTACCACACTGAAAATAGATCCACTCATGCCCAGTGATATAATAAGAATATAACCCATCTAAGTTTCCAGAAATATACTTCTCAGAGTTTCCCGATCACTATGGGAACATTCTGTGCTCTGGAGCACTAGTGGGGAAACCAGTGGGGTCCAACAGAAACATCACGAGAAAGGGTGCACTTTGGTCCACATGTCTGTCAGGGAGGACAGTCACACTGCCCACAATCAGTTGAAGAGCCCACCACGTAAATGAAATAGATTCATTGTTATGTCATTCAAAACTGGCATCGCTGTTCTGTCCTCGTCCCTGCCTTGTCAGCTTCAGCATCCTCTGATGGTTTGGTTTTTAAGCCGCAGCATCTTCCTGATCTTCCCTGGCATCCTCGGCAGTCTCTGCTTGGCTAGATACTGAGTTCAGGGTGACTTGATCCAAGCCTGCTTCTAGAAGCTGTTTGTACTTCCGTTGGCATTGGGGTTATTCCCCTTACCCTTAAAATTGAGTACTTTTACTTCCCTGACTATTACTGGAATTGATCATACATATATAATACCAAAACTTAATTATGAGTGATCGAGCTGCTCCTCTTTAGAAAACCGTTCCTAGGGTACGTCTTCACTTCTTTCAAGGCTGAGGATTTCTTTCCATTAGAATCACTTTTGACCTGACAAAGACCTTAGCAATCATTGATGTCTACTCCTCCCATTCAATCTCTGCTCCAAGTCCCTACCTCTGTTTTTTGCAGATACAAACATGACTTGTTCAAGGTCACTTATTAGATTCCAAATCTAGAGTTAGAAACCAAATCTCTAGAAAACTGTTAATTGTTCATCTCTTACTAATTCCCCACTTTGTTGCTAATGCATATAAAGCAGTGCTACAGATGGTGGCACAAAGTAGTTGCTTCAGAAATTCTGGTTTTCTTCAACCTAATCCCATTATTATAAAAAATAGCATACATTTGGTTTACCCCTGGTTTTCATAGCATCTTACGGATGGTAAGTACTGATATTTATGACGGGCAGCATGTATTTGTCCATTTGTTGTATTCTGGGGGCTGTGTGTGTTGCTGTGATGCGGGAAGCTATGCCACTGGTACTTCAGAGTGAACAAGCTTCAGCAGAGCTTCCTGACTATGGACAAGACTATGGAAAAGGTACAGGCTGTCCACTTCAGAGGAATTAGCCACTGAAAACCTAGTAAATAACATGGAAACATTGTTAGTTACTGGAAACTTAATGAACAAAAGAGAAATATTGTCAGAGATTGCGCCAGAAGTGGCAGAGGGCACTGAAAATATGGCTGAGGAAGAGCTGCCTTGTCAAAGTAGAGTCGGACATAATGCTGTAAATGGAGTAAAGCCTTGCTAATGAGGCACGATTCAAAATTTGAATAGTAGTTGTATTGATTGGGTTTCCTTGTAGGTGAGTAGATAGTATCCTATCACCGACAGCATCGTACTTTAAGATAGGACTTTGAGGACTAAGGTGCCCCTGACCCAAGGTATTCTCCATCGCATCATGTACATGTGAAAGTAGGACACTGAATTAGGAAACCCAAAGAAGAATTGAGGCATGTTGCTGGCCAAAGAACACAGGAAGTACCATGGTAAAAGAGCACACAGATCTGTCTTGGAAGAAGTACAGTCAGAATGCTCCTAAGAGGCAAGGATGGCATGACTTCATCTCATGTACTTTGACCATGTTATCAGGAGAGACCACTCTGTGGAGAAGGAATCCATGCGTGGTGAAGTACAAGGGCACTGAAAGAGAGGGAACCCTTCCACACGATGGACTGACATTAGCTGCATCGGTGGGCTCAGACCTAACAGCGGTGAAGATGGCACAGGACTGGAAAGTCTTTCCTTCAGTTGTACACACGGTCATTATGAACCTCTTCAGAGGCACCTGACAGCCACACGGGCAACATCTGAAAGAGAACTACTTGGCTAACTGGCTGGAAGAGATCCATATTTGTACCCATTCCAAATAAAAGTGACTCGACATAATGTAAATTATAGAACAGTATGTTTGATATCACATACAAGTAAAATTTAGCTGAAGATAGTGTAACATGGTTGCATCAGTACATTGACAGGGAGCTGCCAAAGTTCATACTGGATTCAGAACAGGATGTGGAACAAAGACTATCATTGCTGATATTCAGTGGGCCTTGGTTAAAAGCAGAGAATAACAGAAAGCTATTTAGACATGTTTCACTAACTATGAAAAGGTATTAAAAAAAAAACTAAACTAAAAAAAAGAAACGGTATTTAAACATGTGATCATAACAAACTATGGAAGATTTTGAGAAGAATAGGATTTCCAGAATATTTTACTGTGGGCATGCAGAACCTGTACATGGACCCAAAGGCAGTCATTTGAACAAAATAAAAATTTGAAATCAGAAGACGTGTGTCAGGGTTATATGCTCTTACCATATTTATTCAATCCGTATGCTGAGCAAATAAATAAGCTGAATTATCGGAAGAAGAATGCCCTATGGAAAGAAGGCTTATTAACAACCAGTAATAGGCAGATGACACAACCTTGCTTACTGAATGTGAGGAGGACTTGAAGCACTTGCTGATGAAGTTCAAGGACTGCAGCCTTCCGTATGGACTGCAATTCAATGTGAAGAAGACTAAAATCCTTGCAAGTGGAACAATAGGTAACAACATGATGAATGCAGCAAACAATGAAGCGGTCAAGAATTTCATCTTGGTTGAATCCACAATCAGTGCTCATGGAAACAGCAGTCAAAAGATTAGACAATGCATTACGTTGGGTAAATCTGCTGCACCACACCTCTTTGAAGTGTTACTTAGAGGTCTAAGGTGCACTTCACTCAAGCCACCTTGAGTCTCACAGGCATGTGAAAGTTGGACATGGATTAAGGAAGAGTGAAGAAAAATTGATGCTCTTGAAGTATGGTGTTGGTGAAGGATATTGAAAGCATCATTGACTGCCAAAAGAACAAACAAATCTCTTTTGGTAGAAGTACAGCCAGAATGTTCCTTAGAGGCAAGGCTGGCAAGACTTCATCCTAGATACTTTTGACATGTTATTAAGAGAGGCCAGTTCCTGGAGGACACCAGGCTTGGTCGAATGGAGGGGCAGCAAAAACAAAGAAGGCCCTGGACAAGATAGATTAACACAGTGGCTGTAACAATGAGCTTGAACATAATAAGTATAGTTGTAAGGACGGCCCAAGACAGGTCGTGTTTCATTCTTTTGAACACAGGGGCCCTAGGAGTTAGAACTAACTGGAAGGCACCTAGCAACTCAGATGGTGCTGGAAAACGAAAGTATAGAAGTCTCTGTAAGATGCAGTAGAAACACCTTCCCCGTCTCAATCTGAACAGGGGCCCTTAAGGAGTGGTAATATTTGGTACAGGTTTGAAGGTTTTAAGTGAATTGCTATGGAGGGTTTTAAAATTTTGCAACCTCATATATGATATACCATAAATATTATACTGTTTGACATGAAAATGTAGTCCTTTAAACTTGGTACTATGATTAAAGAAAGAAGAGCTCCACAGAAGATACTCAGAAATGTGGATTCGTTTCTGCATCTACTGCTTTTTCACTGGTCCGCTCCACCAGTTATATAGTCTTTATGACATGTCTTATAAAGAAATATTCTGCATAGAGATGACCATAACTAATGTCCATTCCAACAAAGATGTGAATGAGGTGAGGGTGATGTACAGGCTTGTTTCAGAGGATAACAGAACATAGACACCAATGCACTTGGTAGGCTTGACAAACACCAATTTTGTTTTTATAATTGTCCAGGTTTAGAATGGGGGAGTCTGTGGATTCAGTGATTTTCAGAGAGAAAAGAAGTGTACCCCCAAATGGCAAAACAATCTCTCTTCTGGCTACTTTTTTAAACTGCTCCCATCTTGTCTGCTCTGACCTTCCGTTTCCATCATTCTGAGAGCTACTTGAAGAATGTGTGTCCCTTGCTCCATCCTGCATGAATAATTGGAATGGGTGTGCACAGCCTATCTTTAGAATGTTGGGACTAACAAGCAAAATCCCTCCCAAATCCAAAATTCTGCAATCTCTAAAATTTAACTGTTGGAAAGAGGGAATGAAATTGGTTTCAGTGCATGGAAAAGAGCAAGGGCCCATGGAAAGAATACACAGAGTCACTGTACCAAAAAGAACTAGGCGATATTCAAACAAAATAATGAATAATGGAGAACATCTCAAAGGACAATAGAAGGAATACAGAGTCACGGTGCCAGAAAGAATTAGTAACATTCAGCCATTTCAAGATGTAGCATACAATCAAGAATCAATGATATTGATGGAAGAAGTCGAAGCTGAATTTATGACCAAAATTGAAGGCATTAACGAAAAACAGGGTTCCAGGAATTGATGGAATACTAATTGAAATGTTTTAAAAAGCTGATGAAGGACTGGAAGCATTTACTCATGTATGCCAAGATATTTGGAAGGCAGCTACCAGCCCATTTGACTGGAAGAGATTTATGTTTTTGCCCATTCCAAAGAAAGGTGACTCTAAAGCCTGTGGGAGTTACTGAACAATGTCATTAATATCACATGCAAGTAAAATTTTGCTGAAGTACTGCAAAAAAATGGCTATAGCAGTATCAAGGAATCAGAAATTCAAACTACATGGGGAAGAGGACATGGCATGAGGGATATCATTGCTGTCATGAGATGGACGTTGGCTGAAAGCAGAGAATACTAG
>NW_022103900.1:42068668-42070925 GCF_000313985.2 Echinops telfairi
CCAACAAAGATGTGAATGAGGTGAGGGTGATGTACAGGCTTGTTTCAGAGGATAACAGAACATAGACACCAATGCACTTGGTAGGCTTGACAGACACCAATTTTGATTTTATAATTATCCAGGTTTAGAATGGGGGAGTCTGTGGATTCAGTAATTTTCAGAGAGAAAAGAAGTGTACACCAAAATGGCAAAACAAACTCTCTTCAGGCTACTTTTTCAAACTGCTCCCATCTTGTCTGCTCTGACCTTCCGTTTCCATCATTCTGAGAGCTACCTGAAGAATGTGTGTCCCTTGCTCCATCCTGCATGAATAATTGGAATGGGTGTGCGCAGCCTATCTTTAGAATGTTGGGACCAACAATCAAGCTTAAGAACCACCTTCTAGATGGTGCAAAATCCCTCCCAAATCCAAAATTCTGCAATCTCTAAAATTTAACTGCTGGAAAGAGGGAACGGAATTGGTTTCAGTGCATCGAAAAGAGCAAGGGCCCATGGAAAGAATACACAGAATCACTGTACCAAAAAGAACTAGGCGATATTCAAACATTTTAGGGCGTTCTTATGACCAAAATCTTTCTTTTCCCCACCAAGATTGTAAATATTTTCATGGCCTTCCTTCCTTGTGAATATAATACTGCCTGTACATATTGGTTTTAGCTATTGTGTCTTCTCAATTCTTTTCCTCGCCTGCATTACATTATGCAAAAAAAGACGGTTAATGTTCAACCACATTTCTTCATTAATTTCTTATTTATGCTTTGAACATGTTCCCATGCCAGTCATATCCTTGAAGATTTCCATATATGTTAAAATTGAAATATGGCAGGTTTCGTATTACACTGTTGTTTTAAGCTGGGGGAAACTTTGCACTGAGTCTCCTGGGCTCTGCATGATAGCTGTGAAGCCTTTTTGGCACGTGTTTCTCAACTGTTTGCCAATTTGCTGCAATTGGACTTTATTCTACATGTGCAGTATATTTTTTTCAAATTGGACTTTATTCTAAATGTGATATATATATATATATTGCAGTGTGTAGAAATTATGTTTATCCAGAACTGTGATTATGGTGAAAAAATTGAAGGCATTTCAAAGCTTATTTTCATTTAGCTGTTAAATATACCCTGATTTTCTCTGATATCATAAGAAAATGCTCACATTTTATGAGTACTTTAAATTTATGGTCTAGGTCCTTTGCCTGAATACATTTTCCTCTCTGAGGGAAATTTAAGAAATTAGTCAAATTTGCCTCCTATGTAGGAACAGTTGTTTCCCACACTCTTACACTACTTTTCCTTTATTGCGATAAGCTGTGTACTTGTGAAAGTCAAGATATGATCTAGAGTATATCTCACCTAAATTTTTAGAGCATCTAAAGAACATATTTAGTGCATTGAATACAAATGACAGAAGTCCTGATGAGCTGTTGGATGACATCAAGAACATTATACATGGAGAAAGCAAAAGGTTCTATAAAAGCTAGAAAAGAAAGGTCAACATGAGTGTCAGAAGAGACAAACTCTTGAATGTAGAGGAGCTGAAGTAAACAGAAGATATGATGAAATAGAAAAGTTGAACAGAATCATTCAAAGGGCAGCTTCAGAACACGAAGTATTATCATGGTTATACAAAGACCAGGAGTTAGAAAATAAGGTAGACAATATTCCGTATATCTCAAGCTGAAAGAACTTAAGAAAAAATATTAAAATTTGGAGTTGCCATATTGAATGATGGAGGCAAAATAATGAATGATGGAGAACATCTCAAAGGGCAATAGAAGGAATATAGAGTCATGGTGTCAGAAAGAATTAGTAATATTCAGCCATTTCAAGATGTAGCATACATTCAAGAATCAATGATATTGATGGAAGAAGTCGAAGCTGAATTGAAGGCATTAACGAAAAACAGGGTTCCAGGAATTGATGGAATACTAATTGAAATGTTTTAAAAAGCTGATGAAGGACTGGAAGTATTTACTCATTTATGCCAAGATATTTGGAAGGCAGCTACCAGGCCAATTGACTGGAAGAGATTTATGTTTTTGCCCATTCCAAAGAAAGGTGACTCTAAAGCCTGTGGGACTTACTGAACAATGTCATTAATATCACATGCAAGTAAAATTTTGCTGAAGTACTGCAAAAAAATGGTTACAGCAGTATCAAGGAATCAGAAATTCAAACTACATGGGAAGAGGACATGGCATGAGGGATATCATTGCTGTCATGAGATGGACGTTGGCTGAAAGCAGAGAATACTAGAA
>NW_022103900.1:42071025-42072601 GCF_000313985.2 Echinops telfairi
GGGAAGAGGACATGGCATGAGGGATATCATTGCTGTCATGAGATGGACGTTGGCTGAAAGCAGAGAATACTAGAAAGATGTTTACTTGTGTTTTAATGATTATGCAAAGGCATTCAATTGCATGGATCATAAAAAATTATGGATAACACCGAGAATGAGAATTCCAGAACATTCTATTATGTTCACCTAGAACCTGTACATGGATCAAGAGGCAGTGGTTCAAACAGAACAAGGGACACTGCATGCTTTAAAATCAAGAACAGTGTGCATCAGGGTTGCATTCTTTCACCACACTAATTCAATCTGAAATCTCAAATAATCTGAAAGTCTGGACTATTTGGAGAAAAAAGATGGCATAAGAATTGGAAAAAGGCTTATTAATAACTTTCAATACATAGATGACACAAACTTGTTGCTGAAAGCAAGGCGGGCTGAAACAGTGCCTTCCACATGAATCACAACTCAATGTTAAGACAACCAAAACCCGTGCAAATAGACCAAAAGATCACAGTTTAATAAATGGAGAAAATAGGGAAGTTGCATTTAGGGCTTCTTCTGTCAGTAGCACTGCTTTTGGTCATAAGAACGACCTACAATGTTTGAACATCGCCTCGTTCTTTTTGGTACAGCGACTCTGTGTGTTCTTTCCATCTTCTTTGATGCTTCTTGCCTCGTCAATGTTTTGCCCATAGAATGTCTCAATATCGCAATTCGAGGCTTGGGGTTTTTCCTTTAGTTCTTTCAATTTAAGAAATGATGAGTGTATTTTCCTTTTTGGTTTTCTAACTCTAGGTCTTTGCACATTTAATCATAATATTGTACTTTCTCTCCTTGAGCTGACCTCTGAAATGTTCTCTTCGGCTCTTTTACTTCATCATTTCTTCCATTCGTCCTGGCTTACTCTCCAATTAAGAGCAAGTTTCAGAATCTCATCTGACTCCACATTGATTTTTCTTTCTTTTTTGACTTTTCAATGGCCTTTTCTTTACGTATGATGTTCTTGATGTCATCCCACAGTCCATCCGACCCTCCTTCATTAGTACTCAATGTGTAAAATGGATTCTTGAGAGGGTCTCAAAATTCAGGTGGGATGTTCTCCAGGTTGCATTTTCATCAATGGACTTGTTTTAATTTTCGTAGCTTCAACTTGAACTTACACATGAACAATTGATCACAGTGTTTCACACCTGGCGCCAGGCCTGGTTTTGCTGCTGATATTGAGCTTCTCCATCACCTACTCCCACAGATATAGTCAATTTTATTTCTGTGCATTCTATCTGGAGAAGTCCACATATAGAATCACCGTTGTTGTGGGAAAAGGGTATTTGCTATGAACAAGTTTTTGGTCTTGGAAAACTCAATCACACAATCACCAGCTTTATTTCTTCTACCAAGTCTACATTTTTTAGCTAATGTTACTTTATCTTTGCTTCCAAATTTTGCATTGCAATCATCAATAATTATCAATATAAATTTATTTTATGTTTGATAGACTTCAGTAAAATTTTACTATTTCTTCCTCACTGATGATGTTGGTAGAAATTTTCTAATTTTTATCACTAGTTTTAGTCATTGG
>NW_022103900.1:42072720-42083464 GCF_000313985.2 Echinops telfairi
TTGGAGTTTGCTCTTAGTATGGAAGCGTCGCTGAAGTCTGTTCACTTTGGCTGGCCCTGCTGGTGTTTGAAATACCAGTGACATCGTTTCCACCATCACAGAACATAAGTCACCACAGGAGACAAACTGACAGTCAAGGGGTAGCCTTTTCATCTCATTTTTCTAATTCCTGGGCACACAATTCTTCATTTTATCCCTATTGCATCCATTTCCCCCCCTGTGAGATCTAAAGTAATGTTTCCACTTTCACTTTATTTGTTTGCACTGTCCCTCATTCTTCTTTATTATTCTAGCTAAACATTTAAACATTTTATTCATCTTTTAAAATAAACAATTTATGATTCTGCTGATTCTCTCTTATCTTCTATTCTCTAATCCATTTATTTCCATTCTTACATATATATTTAATTCTGCTGGCTTTGCCTTTAGTTTGCTCTTTTTTTAACTCTTTGAGGTAAAAAGTTCATTATTAATATTAATATTCATGTTCGTTGTACATGTTACTCACACCAATCTTTTGAGGTAACACAAATGTTGTGTTTTCATTTTTATTCATCTCTCTCCATTTTAAATCTCCCTTATAGATGGCTGACAGATCCCTGGTGGTGCAGTGGGTTAAGTGCTGGGCTGCTGACTTCAAGATTGGTGGTTCAAACTCATACGCTGCTCGGCCGGTTAAGGAGGTAGCTATCTGCTGCTCAAGAGATGTTCAATCTCAGAAACATGAAGGTGCAATTCGACTACGCTTATCAGTTACCATGTATCCGAACTGACTTGATGGCAGTGGGGTTTATACTGGAGGCTGTTGAATGCCCCAATTACAAAGAAAATCGCCCTAGATTTTTCTTGGAAGAATTAGGAAGTAAAGTGCATGCTTCAATCATATTTTATCCCAGGCAGCTATGGGTTGCTCATTAGCCTTACAAAGTTTCCAAAAGTACATTGCTTTTCTATACTGAATAAACTCTGTTAGGCAGAAGGAGCTCGCCTCAATCTTTCTGGTAACTAAAACAGGTTAGTTCAGATATACAGAATAATTTGTAAATAAAGTCTGTTCAGATCCCTGTGGTATCAGGGAATAGGATCCCACACTGGGAATGTGGGTTGTTGTCTTCCAGGCCATCACAGATCCTGCAAGAGGGTAGGGCAAGGGCAAGTTAAAATGCCAGAATTTGTTGCAAAGCATCCACCTTATCTATGGTTCAAGTTTCTTTATTCAGCATTTGTTTGGCTGCTGTAAACCAGTGTTTTCCAAAGTAGATGATACCACCCCACAGTGGATACTGCAAAGATCCCGTGGGGCTGCAAATGCAGATGCCTGTATTGTATCCTGGGTTACGGACTATAGTACAAACATTTCTAATTGTCAGAGGGGTACGGAGTAATTTTTTGGTAGTAGACCAAATAAGTTTGGGCACCCATGTATAAACCTTTGGTTGTTTTATAACATTCCAACAAAGTTTGATTCTCTTGGTTTCCACTTGTTTTGCTTTGTGGTAGTATGGGATTATGAAATATCCTACCCCACCATTCTGATGATATCATCCTTCAAATATACTGGTTCCATAGCAGTAACACCCAGCTCAATATGTGAGGCTAAATCAAAAAGTATTGTTATTAGGGTTCCAGTTAATTTATGTGCAGGCTGACTTCAAACACATTGTGTTTAAACACATCCCTGCTACCAATGGGTAGTTTTAGACAAGTATTCTCAGTAATACACTTGTGTGTGAGTCTGGGTACTTTTGAGAAACAAATCCACAGAAACTAATGTATAAGAGAGGGTTTTATATAAAGGTTAATTGCGCATCAAGAAAACATCCCAACCCAGTGCTGCCCAAAGCCACAAGTCCAACATTAACGCATTAACCCATATGTCCAACACCAATCCACAAAGTCCTCCTCCATGTCATAAAACAGACGTAATGATGCCAACTGCAGGGGGAAAGCCGAGTCAGTGAATGTGTAAGCATCTCAGCACTGGCAGGGGTCTCCACACGGGTACTCCAGCACCCAGGGCTGCAACGGGGTAGGTCCATGTGGCTTCTCCTCAGGGATGTCTTGCAGGAATTGAGCCTTGCCAGCTAAAGCAGGGAACTAGCTAAGGTAGCTGCACCCTGGTCTGACCATCAGAGAGCAAGAGACCCAAAATCTAGAAAGGGGAGACTCACTGAGCCATTTATCCCTCTGCCCTTCAAATAACCCCACATGTGTTTATCGGCCAGGTTGGCACAATAAACTAACTACCTCAACTTGTCATAGTCTCATTAGGATGCCTTCAAAAGAATACATTTTGTGCCATTGGGATGGGAAAACTCCTTTGAAGTCAAGGCTAATATCAAAATTTGAACAAAATTCAAGTGGGCGTCTTCCAAATCATGGAAGCTTTACAATATGTTCCAAGGAACGCTACCCCAGATAAGTATTTTTCAGAAGGATCAGGCATGGTGAGGAAGGTGAGGAAGACTTCTAATATGAGACGTGAGGGAAAA
This sequence comes from Echinops telfairi, assembly GCF_000313985.2. NCBI lineage: Eukaryota > Metazoa > Chordata > Mammalia > Afrosoricida > Tenrecidae > Echinops > Echinops telfairi. The sequence goes on from NW_022103900.1 coordinate 42,075,213, forward strand.
CTGTCAACCTAGACGGATGAAGAAACTGGCTGAAGTCCACCAGGACCATCACGTGATGCTTTAAGGCATTGGACTCAGGCCTTTTCATCCTCCTGAAGGCGGTTCCCATGCTTTTCCTCCTATAGACCTGCTTTGCTGCCTATTTTGTGGAACTCTGGATGATATGCAATAAGAACTGACGACTAACCTCAAAATTGCTTCAGCTGTAAAATAGTAGAAGTTACCTCTGAAAGCCTCAGGGATTACTCCTGCCACTGCCCCTCCCACAAGAAAGCATCTGACTTGCTAGTATAGTTTCCATCACCTGAACCCAGCCAAAGGAAGAGAAAGATGCTTGAGTTTGTGAGCTGGTGCATTCTGCTGCAGTTTTGGTGACTGGCCTGCTCTACACTGCATGCAAATGGTCAAAGGTCAAGCCAGAAACGAAGAGCCAAGACATCAAAAACCACTTTTGTCTCTTTAGTAATGGGTTCTCAGGGGTAGGCAATTTAGAAATTAGATATTTAAAATAGGGGATGGTAAAAGAATGAAGTGACTGGCTTACCAAATCTTATGGGTGTGTTCGAAAATGGAAGAGGGAATCTAATCACTCAGTATGACTGGGGCAATGAGTTGAAGAGCCTCCAGGGGGTGGCCTGCATGGACAGTGAATTATTTAATGTGGCTTTGCTAGCCAAAGACTTAACTCTCACCAAATGACTTTTCCTTGAATGGGTTTACTAAGACCTGAGATCCCTTCACAATGAACCTTCTGGATCCAGAAGATAGTTATAACATCAGCAGAACCAGGAGTCAGAGCATGGAACTGAGTCATGGATTTGCCCATCACTCTGTAGCAAGCAAAGCTGAGTGCTTTTGTGTAGGAGGCTAGCTTGCAGAGTGGGGTTTCTATGGGTATTTAATTGGGGCAGTTGGGTTTGCTGACCCAGGGAATTGGAGCAGAGTGTCTTGGCTGAAGCTTCCTGGAGTGGGGTTCCTCTGAGCACTTAATTCAAGGAGCTGGGCTTGCTGACCTATGGAACTTGAGCTGAATCCCTTTGTGTTGAGCCTTATCAGCAGAGTGGTATGACTCCTTGGGCATTGATTAGCAGACCTGAAAGAATCTCGTAATGGGTTCTGATAAACAAGTCAACCCTAAGCATTTCTCACTGGTGTTACAACTGGCTATCTTCCTTAATAAACCCTATAAGCATGAGTTTAGTCTGTGAGTTCTGTGGAATGGATATTACAACCCAGAGAGATAACACACAGCCCAACTGATAACTCCAACGGAGTCAATCTCCTCAACAGAGACTATATAACATTATACATCCTAACGTGGATCCTTTGCAGGTAAAATCTGCCAGATCAATAGAAATGTCTCCAAGCTAGTTCTGCAATTCCTTTTATTTCCAGCCTCAGCCTTTAGAGGGCGCAAAAGATCCTTAAACTTGGGTGGGAAGTGTGGGTAGGGCACTCACTGTGTTATAAAGCACACTTATGGTTTCAATTAAATCATCCCTTAAAAGTTACCCTTTCAATAGTATACAATGTTTTTTTTCAATTTATGTTCAATAAACCAAAATTAAACATCTGAGCAACACAAAAGGGCTTATTTAGTTTAGAACTTACGTCTGTCCTAAATTTAGTGTGTTTTTTTACTCCCACTTAAAATAAATCAGCCCCATTATCAAAGTCTCTCAGTTTTAATGTATATAAATAACATTCTTTTATTTTATAATTTACTATACATCTCATTAAATTAATGATAATGTCCTCTATAACCCCCATATAATCACACACCTAAGAAATTAACAATCCTATACTGCCAGTTAACATCCAATCTCTACTCAAATTTTCACCTATATAGTCATGCTTAACATTAATTTATTATGCTTCTTTAGATACTCATTAAATTACAATAGTTTTGCCCTAGCCCCACCCCAATACACACTCTTGTTTTGATTCATGAAGAAACCAGATCGACCACTTTGTGGGTTCCATAAGGTGACCAGACATCCTGCTTTTGGCGGGACAGTCCCGATTTTTAACGATTTTTCTTGTGTCCCACAGCGTTTTTAAAAAGTCCTGATTTTTGGGAAGAATGCACGACAAGCTAGGGTATATAGTTTTCAGCTGCCATGTGGCTATTTCGCCAGGATATGAGTTTTATCAATGGTGTCCCGCTTTACCAATGTTAAAATCTGGTCACCTTAGAGTGATTTCTTGGATTTTCTAGAATCATTTAAACTATTTTTCTATCCACTATGTTTTCTACAAACTGAAGGCAGTTCTCATGTTTACAATACAATGCTGTACATCTCATAATGCATCATATCAAGAGTCACAAAATATCAAGTTATTCCATTTTTGCCACCAGAGTATGATATTCCATTACAATAATCAGAGAAGTTGGACTTTGTTATTGTGCAAACATGTCATTGTGCAAACAATATTTTAAAATAATGGCTTTAGGTTGTGTTTAGAATCAGTATTTCATTAAGGATTGAAAATTGTAATGATCTGATACTATTAATTATCTTTTTTCCTGTAAAGAATCATTTCTCTTCATCAAATGAGATCCCTAGAGTGGCTTCCAAAAAGTCAGCCAATAATTAATTGTTCTTGTTTAAATCTCATTTGCACAATAAGGAGCTGGTGTGATAGCCTTTTCCAATCATGGTAAATTCTTAGATATCTCCCATTTATACTCTCTTTCTTACTGTGGGCTTCTAATGAGACTGGAATAAAATACAAACTAAACTTTTATTTGAAATGTTTTATAAACACTTGATCATTGTTATTCTGATGCTTCATTTGTCCTATAGCTTAGTGCCCCTCTAGAGTTCCTTCGTGCAAGATCTGTTTGACCTGGCCTTATGGTGCACTGTTGGCAGGTCCCCAGCTTCTCTGAATATAGCGGTATTTAATATAGCAATACCTTAATTTTAAAGTAGAGGAGACCCTCCGTCTTTTCTTAACACAACAGTTGCCATCAGGAAGAAACCCTGAAAATTCACAATCCAAACCACGTGGGTGGGGGGCGGGGGAGATGTGAAATACTCTAACTAGTTCTCTTACCTTGCATAGTAGTCACTGGGTGGAACTGCTTCTTGAAAGAATTGGAACTGGTATAAGTAAAGCCCAATCAGGTGCCCAGCAGTGAAAATAGCCAGCAGAACACACAGACAGCTGAAGAGCAATGGGTCAAAAGTCCGGCACCAGGACCACCAGGTGCATAGACCCAAAAATACAAAGAAATACAGAGATGAGGTCAAAGATGGTAACATCATACCTGAGGGAGAAGAATTGAAATCATGAAACATTTGATACAACTGGAAAATAACGTACCATTCAGTACAAGTAACTAATTGCGTTCATTTACATCATGAATGATGTAGTATTGATCAGGTTTATTTTCTGAAAGGTGTTTAGCGCATGTGATTATATCATCCAGAGAATGAGTGGTGCTGGGCTGCCATCCACCAAGTTGGAGCGTCAAAGTCACAAGGTCCTCTACAGGCGATACATAGGACGGTCTGCTCATTTAAAGATTTAAAGTCCTGGACACCCCCAGACGTTCTACTCTGCCCTATGAGATCACCGTGAGCGGGCAGCCAATCAGGGAAGTGGGGTTGGGTTGCTGTAATTTACATAGCAGAATGTGTGCTGTTTTTATTGTGAGAAAGGTATACATGAAGTCTCCTCATTGGACAGTTTAAAGTGGTGCCTCATTAGAAAACTGTACTTTTTTTGTTGAGAATTTCAACTTCTTTTCCTCTTTTTCTTTCCTATTAAAAACAGTCAATCACTTCATCTTGGGAGCTTTCAGATAAGCAGTCTGGGTGAATCTCTTCCAATGGATTTAGCAGCTAGTTCAGGAGCCCTGTGAAAACTGCAATGAAAGCCGGAGCTAGAGGAGCAAGACCGCACAGCCATGGAATTGCTGCCAAAATTTAGAGGAAGCGACTGTCTGCACTGGAAGATTATAATCTAGTTTAGGGTAAAAAAACACACCATTATATCATGGAGAGTTCACTTAAGATGGACTTCATATAAACATGTACCTTTAGAAAGCACATGTGGAGGTCATGACTCATTCCCTCAGTGACAGAGAGGATCAGACAGGGGCTTACGGAAGAAGAGTAGTCGCTCTTCTGGAGTCAAAATAAATAGCAAGTGTGGTCACCAAGATATGGAAAAAGATCGCTTCCCAGAGGTTGACAAAATCATCAAAACATCCTTGTATGATTTGGTGGCTTGTAAATGAGGCCATTTCACGAAAGCTCAGTCATGATTTCGTGCCACGAAATAGAATGGTTTGGTTTTTCATTTTCTCTTCCACCATCCTGTTCTTTGCCAACGTGCTTGCTTGTGTCTTTCACCCTGCTCAGTCTCTTAGAAGGGACACTCACCTGATGAACCAAGTAGAATTGTCACCACGACCTTCCCAGCAGTGGTTATCATGTGGCCAATAAATGCCTTCAGTTTGGAAGCTACAGAGGCAAGCCTGCGGAACAATTTCAATTTCGTGCTTTCCTCCAATTCGCCGTCAACACCATCACCTCCATCTAAATCCTCTTCATGTATCAATGCCTCCTCGGAGTCTATTTTTTCCCCTGCAGTCTAAATAAATGACAAACAGAAAGCATTTCAATCCAGAACTCTGCCTCTCAGCAACTTATATGGTTAGGAATATCAGGGCTGGTCAATGAGGTGAATGAATGTTTTACAAACCAGGAGCAAAATTTCACCATTAAATAAATCATGCCAGAACTTGGAAAGTTTGGGTTTAAGTCCCCACAACTAATGTAAACAAAAAAGAAGTAAACCGCTAAAAAACAACATACCTAACAACATGTCAAAACTCCAAACTCACTGCTGTCAAGTTGAGTCTGACTCATAGCGGCCTCCAGCACTAGGTGGAATTGCCCCTGTGGATTTCCTACATTACTACCCCTTCTGGGATAAGAAAGCCTCCTATTTCTCCCTCAGAGTGACCGGTGGTTTTGAACTGCTGACGTTGCAGTTAGTAGCCCAATTTGTAATCACTACAACAACAGGGTTCCTCTCATTTTTTAAAGGTGCTCATTTTTATAGACTCTCATTTTTAAAAGGCAGAAGAAATTGCCTGAAACATCTATCGACAATGGACAGTGTAAAATATGAAATAATAATATGTAAGTGATCAAAGATTCAAGAGGGCGGGGAGGGGGAAAAAGAGGAGCTGATACAAGGGCTAAAGAAGAAAGAAAATGTTTTGGAAATGATGATGGTAATATAAGTACAAGTGTGCTTAATACAATTGAATATGGATTGTTTTAACATCTGTAAGAACCCCACAATAAAATGATTTAAAAAAATCTTGGCTCTGGGTCTTAAAATGTTGTTTGTTACCAAAATGACTGGAGATCTTGATAAAAATATACGTTGCTTTCACCAAAAGTGTGGGCATGATCAGTGCTCAGGAAATCCCCTTTGTTTCTGAAGTTTATCTTCATTGACTATTTTAGTATTTCCTGCCCATGAGAGGATCAGAACTTGGGTCACAGCTAAATATACAGTCACTTCCTATTTTATCCTTTTTCAAGAACACTCTTAGGGCTTACTCTTGGGCAATTTGATGCTTTAGCATTTCCATAAGAAAACCAGTACAAGCACTTATTCCATTTATTATTTTTAATGAGATCTAAGGTAGTTTTTTTTCAGTTTGTTTTAAAAGAATGAATAGGAAAATTTCTTGAAAAATTAGACCTTCTCTGGAAGGCTTAGGATTTCTTAAAGGATGCAGAGAGAAACAATTGTCTGAAGACAAAAGGAGTCTGATTGAGACACATGTAGCTTTTTTTACCCCCTCCCCGTAGTTCCCAGGCTAATGGATGGCACATAATTCAGTTGGATTGTGATTGCAAAAACTGAGTGGGCTGAGAGTCCCAGAAGGTTTTAGGGTCGAGATTGGCCTCTTCCCCATCTCCACCCCCATTTTAGAAATACTCTCTCAGTGTGCTTAGTTTAGATATTTCCATCATAGTCACAGATGTGGTGTGAACCTTTCCTTTTCCCACGTTTCTTGGAGGATGGTGGACAAGGTATTGGCTGAAGGTACTAGAAGACTTGGAGACAGCTCCAGCACACCCTCCCACATATTTATATAAGGCTTTAATCCTACATATTGGGACATTGGTGACTGTGGTAGATGGCAGCGGTTCTCAACCTGTGGGTTGCGACCCCTTTGGGGGTCGAACGACCCTTTCACAGGGGTCAACCAATTCATAACAGTAGCAAAATTAGTGATGAAGTAGCAACAAAAATAATGTATGGTTGTGGGGCCATCACAACACGAGGAACTGTATTAAAGAGTCGTGGCATTAGGAAGGTTGAGGACCACGGTGCTCTGGATTTCTTTCATATGGCCTTACTAGCACGGAGTTTATAATTCTCTCAAAAACCGCTATCAAGCTGCAAGGGACTGGTTTACTTACTATTTACATAAATGGATTGCAAGGATAAGTTGGTTTACTAGCCACAGAAGCACCTGGTAACCCATCCAGGAGGACTGAGTGGCTTGCCATCTACTAAGGAAGTTGATTAATTTTTCATACTGAGAGAGCCAGACTGGGAGACTGCCTATGTTAGCAATCAAGCTCACAACGATTTGGGGGGAACTTTATGATCATGAAAAGGCTGGATGAAGCACATCTTCTGGACTCAGGGTCTCTGTGCTGAAAACCTTCTAGCTCCAGGTAAACAACTATGATGCCACGGTCCTGCCATGGTCTACTCGCCCTCATGGAGGAAACGCATAAGATATGGTGTTACAGCAAAATGTGATGGTGCCCAGCCATCAGATAGAGCAGCATCTTGTTTTCAAAGAAGCAGCCATATAAGTGAGATGTCAACTAAGCCTACATTTGTAGAATCGGCATGTGGAATACAGGATTTCCCTCTCACCATAATTGAGGGATAGGAATAAGCTGGTTATCAGACAAAAGTATTGGAGAGAGGACTATAGTAGACGAAAACAATACATCTGACTGGAATGGTTCAAACCTTGTCACTTGCTCTCCTTTCTGATAAATTTTCTGCTTGATCTGACTTATAATATTTTTATTTTCTGTGTCTTTTCTTCCTATTGAGGTTTATATTTATTGTATTCTGTCATTGTTGGTAGCCTTCTTGACCCTCTGTTATATATTTTTCTATGTATTTTGGGATCTGAAACCCAGGATGGGTGGATCTATCGTGACAGTAATTAGAATAAGGGCGCCTGGGGGGTCTGGCAGGGGGTGTGGAGGAGCGGGCTAGGGGAGTTGATATCGGGGAGTACAAGGAGGAAGAAAATCTTCCATAACTGATTGTGGTGGCGATTGTTCAACACGGCTTAACACGCTTGGACTATGGAATACAAAGATGTCTGGACTAGGTCCTAATAAAATGGTTTGTTAGCTTGTAACCTATGTGTGTCATAACAAATGAAAAAATGTAAAGATATATTTTAATTACCCATAAAAAAGAGAATAATGTCAGTTCAGAGTTGTCACATGGTAGATGGAGAGAGATGACAGGCTTGCTGGTTGATGGAGAGCGATGGCGACGGTGGGCTAGTTTGTGCAGGGAGAAAAGCTAGGCAACCCCAGGCAGGAGAGAGCAAATGAATCTGGGGATTCTCCCGTAGGGGCTGTTCACAAATGCTTGCGAGCTCTTGGGCAGGGGTCTCTCTCCAGCAGCAATGAGCCAGCAGCACAGCCCAGCACCAGGACATAACGGAGTGTTAGCAGGAGCCCCGTTGTTTGTGTCTCCCAGCAGCGTGAGTGGACACACAGGGAGTGTGGCTGCATTCCGAGGGGGGCAGTGATGATGTGGACACAGGACTTGGTTGGCACGCCTGCTGAGTGCCATGAGTGAGGTTATGGGTGACTTATGGGGAGGTTAAGCTGCGGTTCCCCTTTGAAATGTAGGCAGGTCCCTCTCCTACAAAGTGAGCTTTATGTAGTAGGTGTGACCACCTCACGTATGGAATCTAGTCCTATTATTTACCCTTTGTTTCTATAAATAATAATAATGCTTTTCACTTTGTTACCACTGTGCATCAGCAGTGGTTGATAACACTGGGCACAATTTCTAGTTGTTCGATTGTTGTTTGAGGCATGATATTTCAGTGTGTGCAATATAGACAGACAGTTTGCAACACAGATATCTCAGTGCATGCAACACAGACAGCAGACAGCTTGCAACACAGATATCTCAGTGCATGCAACACAGACAGCAGACAG
>NW_022103900.1:42083564-42091921 GCF_000313985.2 Echinops telfairi
TTGCAACACAGATATCTCAGTGCATGCAACACAGACAGGTTGGCAGTAGAATTCTGGATTTCCATGAGGGAGACCTAGCTTAGCTTCCTGGTCAATGCGCTTCATGAGCTGCCTGTGGAGGCTCACATGCTGCTGTGCCGCTGAAAGGGTTATGGGAGAGCTTCCAGACTGAGACAGCTAGAAAGAAAGGCCTGGCAATCTACTTCCACCAACCAATCAATAAAAGTGCAATACAAAACCCGGGGTGCACCCGCCCATCATGGGAATTGTACAAGACTAGGTTGTTCTGCGGTGTATGCGGCCATCCTAAGCCAGGAGCCAACTTTACGGAACTACCAGCAACGCCAATAGCAATCCCAAGTCTCATTCCAGTTTACATATTCAAATGGGGCTGTCTTCTATTTTAGAACAGCATGTCTATATGTTTTTCCTGAGGCAAAAGGACTGTTTCTTGTTCCTTCCTTGAGCTTTTTCTATGTTATCAGGGCTTTGTAGATGCCAGTACCTCTAGTGAAAATATAGAAATCACCATGTACACACAAAGTAAGGCAGAAAACCTCTCAGTCCTAAACGCTCAGCAGAGAATTAAAAGAGGGGGTTGTCACTGTGAGGGGCTGAGAGGCTAATCCACGTTCCGGGGCCGGGGAGGACTCTTGGGGAGGGGCACTGACATGAAGAGCTGGTGTCCGCACCGGAATTAAGCATGGGATCATCCCAGAGGGATAATCCCAGAGACCCCGTTTCCTTAAGGAAGCCCCCGACAAAGGCTGCAGCATGCGTTCAAAGAGCAGGACTGCCTGGCTGTGTGGGTGATCTGACTAGGTCTACCGGGTGCCTTCCTCTTCCTCTGCCGGAGGAGGTAATGCCCCTCTTTACCCGCTACACGGTCAACAAAGCCCTTCGTGTCCGCTTTACTGAGGGCCGGAAGCCACCCCTGCCTGCTCATCCTCAGCACCACCTCCTTGCCCCGCACACCCAGTCTCCCTTTGGGCCTGTGGCTCACACACAACGCTAGGTCCCTTTGTTCGGGACAATGCATTCCCCTGCATCATCTTGTGGACACATATTTACCATCTTACCTGAGGAAAAAACACACCCCTCTTAGACCCCTGGGTGGTGCAAATGGTTACTGTGCTTGGTTGCTGACCCCTGAAAGAGTGGAGGTTTGAATCGACTCAGAAGTGCCCTGGAAGAAAGAGCTGGTAATTTATGTTGTAAAAAGCAACCACCGAAAACTCTGTAGCGCGCATTTCCACTCTAACACATATAAAGGTTCCCAGAGTCCAATGAACTCCAGGGTAACGGGTTTTTTTTGTTTTTGTTTTGAGTGGCGTGTTTCTTACAAGTCTTCTAAAATTGCTGGCTAAACACTCTGCTCCATTTTCTTAGTATTGAATTGCCCCAAATGCACATTCATTGGACGAGAGCCTCCAGGAAGGCCACTTTAACAAGGTACCAGTCCACCTAACCAGAGTGCAGCAGATTCAAAAGGCAGTCGGGGTTGTTGCCTAGGGTGGAATAGAAGGATCACAGCAGTCGAGATGTCCCTGGCCTGGGAGAAGGGGGCAGTGGTGTTGAAGAGGGGTCTAAACAGCAGGACTAGCTGGTCAAGGTAATGTGAGAAGATGATGGAAAGAAATGACTATAGATAATTTTTTTATAAGCAACTATTAAAAAGAACAGTGACTACAAAACATCATTGAAACGGATGAATCTGGAAGACATTGCAATGTATGAAATAAATCAAGGGTGATGGGTCCAATATTATATGACATAATTTCTATAAAAGACATACATTAGGCATGCTTGTATTTTTTGGTGATTATCATGGATGAGAGTAGGATGTGAGGATTAGTCTCTGGATGTTACACATTTAGTGTATTTGGTGACAAGAACGACAATACCAAATGTGGGTGAATTCTGAACAACCCAACCAAGAGAAAAATTAACAAAAAGAAATATACAAGATTAAGGGACCTTAGTTGTAAATTCTATAGCATATACAATTTGGCAACAACAGTAATAATACTAGCCACAGACAGGGGGGTGGTTTCATGGATATATATTTGTATACATGCATAGAAAGCATATATACACGTGTATGTATAGGGTATACCTATAGACATAGATATGTATGAGGTGAATTAAAAAGCATTGCTACAAAGTCATAGAAACCCTTCTTAAATAAATGATAAAATGTGAAATTATTGTTCCTTGGCAGATCCTCCATTCTTCTACAGATGGCTTTTCCAGATCTCTAACCAATTACTCTTTGATTGAAACATCAAAGTGTCAGTCTGTACATCATTTTGGAACTCAAATCCTGGTCATTTCATATGTCCTCTGAGTTTTCAGAACAAAAAGAAGTCTGCAGGGACAAGATCAAGGTTGCAAGGTGGATGTTGTCAGGTTTCCCAATGAAATTCTCACAGGATGACTCTTGCTACCCTTGAATGAGGAGGCACATTGCTGTGTGTGGGGAGGGGGTGGATGGTGGTAGTGGTGGTGGTGGTGGATGGTGACACTTTTCTGGCCTTTTCCTCACTAATGCAATTTTCTATTTTCTTAAAACTTCTTCATAATAAGTCCCCAAGCCTATCCTATATAATTTGAGAATGTCTATTAGATGACACCATTGTAATTTCAAGAAATAATCACCATAAACTTCTGAGCTAACCTCTGTCTTGAATTGAATTTGGCCAGCAGACAGCCTTACCACCCAGTTTTGATTGGATCTTTTTTTTTTTAGTGCACTCTAACTTGACGAACAAAAATGGATTTCTGGGAGAAAAAAAATAGTGAGCACACGTTATCTCCCCAACATAACCAAATACCTCACAGAATTGTTTTATCTGGTTTGAAGGCAAAAGATCATCATTTCATGGGACAACTCAATCAGCTGACACAACATAGTATGTTACACAGCATCTGGGATTTTGAAAGGTTTTGAGTAGTCACCTAAGATACAACCACGAGTCTTTATTTATCTTGAGCAAAAAGAAAGGAGGAAACCAAACATAAATATGCAGATATTTCAATATCTACATGACCTTGGCTTCATCTATCCTGAGATCAGAAGAACTGTGTGGTTCCCAACTGCCGGGACTGACTGTTATGACCAGGGACATAAAAGGTCAGATAGAATGGGAGGAAACTGTAGGACATATGCTAAATAAAAGTAAAAGGCCAGACAGACATTCAGGACCAGTCAAGAGTAGAAGAACCCTTGAGGCTGTAGCCCTGAGCCTGCCTTTAACCTTTGAATTGACACTACTCATAAACTACTCACACATAAAAACAATAGACTCATAAGGTAAACTCCTACAAGACCCGTGTTCCTTAAAAAATCACCTGCATAAACCAAAGAAGCCCTAGGTGGCGTAGTTGTTACCTGATGGGCTGCTGATTGCAAAGTCAGCTGTTAGAAACCACCATCCGCGTGGGGGTGGAGGTGGGTGTCAATTCTACCCTGTCCTATCAGGCTGCTATGGGTCAGAATGGACCTGATAGTAGTGATTCCACGAGACCGAACTGTCAACATTTCCTCTAAGGCATAGATAAGACTGTTGGCAGAGGGAGGCTGGTTTAATGGAAATGGAACAACCAGAAATAAAATATGAATAATGTTGACACAATGTGGAAAATGTAACCAATGTCATTGAACAATATGCATATAATTATTAAATGGGAATTTAATTTGTTGTTTAAACTTAATAAACATCAATAATTCTTTCTTCTAAACAAAGATAACTGTCCCCGCCTTCTTCCCACGTGATGGGAGAACCCCCCCCATCAAAGTGCGCATAGCTCTGAGTTTTCGGGAGGATTTATTGCCCTCACAGAAGGGTGTTGGCAACATTGTAGGGTCCAATATTTTCAGAGCGGCGTCCTGGTGTTCAGTGGGCTATGCACTGAAATGCTAACCACAGGCACTCCAGGGAGACAGATGAGGCGTCTGTTCCTGGGACTCGGTCCTAGAGGGTCACTATGGGTTGGAATCAACTTGATAACAGTGAGTTTTGGTTTAGGTTTTTGATTTTCATATTTGCAGATGCTGAGTTCTGACAGTAAAATTTACCACAGCTATTGGAGTTTGGGGAGCCTTGGTGGCATAGTGGGTTGTACATTGGGCTGTTAACCACAAGGTCAGCAGTTCAAAACCACCAGGTGCTCCATGGGAGAAAGATGAGGCTTTCTACTCCCATAAAATATTTCCAGCCTTGGAAACTCACGAGGGCAGTTGTACTTTTTACTGTAGGGAGTTGGGATCCATCTGATGGTAGTAAGTTATTTATTGGAGCTTGAGGTGTGGCATATGTTATTGAACTATAAACTATGTAAATCACTCATCATATGCTAAGACCTGCTATTAATTTACTACACCAATAAAGACATTGTGCTGCTTCCAATGTGGAGGAAAAAATGATAAGTTTCTATATTTTTGCCTTGGTCAGTCATATTGAAATACTTAAAAGTGTAGCGGGTTAGGAGTTCAGAATCAACATTTCTAGGATCTCTTTCAGAACTCCTCACTTGATTTTGAAATTTTGGAGTAGAGAGAAACTTCTGGAGGGTTGTACAAAGACAGGGGCAGATGGGATGTTTGGGGGTCCCTGGATATGGGTTGTACTGAGTCAGGATGAAGTTCCCCAGACAAAGCCCTGACATGCTCTACCCTGGTCCTACTCTGTCCCTTCAACCTCACACCCATCTCGTTGCCTATAAACACCGTCTCATAGCTACGCAGAGAGCCTAGAACAACAGACCCTAGTTCCTCTTTTTGAACTTGATCCTCTTATCCCCCTAGAGGCCTGACTCACTAACCTGAAGGTCTGGAGAACTGGTTTACCACCCATCTGTTCTCTCCAGATCCCTCCCTTTGTCCCATGAAGCATCCCTGCCAAGATACTCCCAGTGAAGCTCCCATTGTGACACCCACATTCCATGCAGACACACACAGATGACTCATCAAGCATCTCTCTTGCAAGAGGTAACACATTAAAAATCTACTGAGGCAGGAAGCTTGGTCAAAACTTTCCATCACTCATTTAAAAAAAAGATAAAGAGAGAATACAGGGCTGCCTGGGTCACTGTTAGAAACACACTTGTAACTTTTATAAATGGCTTGTTATTCAATTACAGAATTGCTACAGATGTAGATTAAATCAAATAGAAACCTCTAGTCCAGAAGCCTTGTGAAGTTATGAAAATGCATTTCCCTGACCTCTCTTAGACAGACCAGGGGCCACTGTGAATTTTTATAAACATACCACTGTAGTTTATGGTTTTCAACATTTTTAAAACCAGAATCCCTGAGACCTCAAGTTGGAAAGGCTTTTTGAAACTGTCCCACTGAGGGATAGAGAAGTTAGATTCTGAGCACCTCCTGTCTTGACAGAGGGAGAGCAGCAATTTGTCACATGGAGGCTGCTGATTAACATGTAGGCTTCCCCTGCACGCTGTCTGATGAAGGGTTAACACTGGCGCTCTGGATGATACCAGCTCCACCTCACACATTGACTCATAAACAGCCTGCTCCTTAGAGTTGTAATCAGTTCCTGTTTTTGGATTAGGCTTGATTCGGGCCTTCAGGGAAGGCAGAATAGCACACTGCCCGTGAGTCCATTATAACGTATAGGGGCGCTGTAGGTCAGAGTAGAAGTGCTCCCTAGGGTTTCTGAAACTGCAAATATTTACAAGAGCACAGACAATTTGAACTGCTCACCTTGTAGATAGCAGGCCTATGCTTAACCTATTGTGCCACCAGGGATTCTGAAGACAAAATAGCAATAAAGACAATCCCCCTGGCCCCTGAAAAAATCTTAAAAAGTCACACAGAGAGTGCGCCCTTTACAGTTTAACAAGTAAAATACTACATTCAATAATGATCCTTGTAAAAAGCAGGAACCAATTTTAAGAAATGTGCTTTATGGCGCTTTCTTTCTTTCTATTGTGTTATTGGGAGCTCTTACAGATATTCTAACAGTCCACAATTCAATTAGATCAAGCATGATTGTACAATTGCTGTCACCATCATTTTCAAACCATTTTCTTTCTTCTTGAACTCCCCTTTGTCCCCTATGACACCTTCTTTGATATTTTCACAACAGTTGTTTAATCAGAAGGATTCTCTAAAACAGTGGTTCTCAACCTTCCTAAGGCTGCGACCCTTTAATACAGTTCCTCCATGTTGTGGTGACCCCTCCTCCCACCCCAACCATAAAATTATTTTCGTTGCTACTTCATCACTGTAATGTTGCTACTGTTATGAATCAGACAACCCCTGTGAAAGGGTCATTCGACCCCCAAAGGGGTTGCAACCCACAGGTGAGAACCACTGCTCTAAAAAGAGAAAATGCAGATCAGAATTTTACATTCCTATGAAATCCAGACTTGGTAATCATGGCAGCTGGAGGAACACCTGAAACTACTGCTTTATGATAACCCTTAATCCAAAAATATCTCCTGAAGTCTTCCTAAAACCATTGCCCTTTAGGTTAACTAGTGAAAAATGCCTGCCTTGAACATTGTGCTCTTTTTAGGCGTATCTGTATGAGAATAAATGGACAAAAGCAACTGTAACGACTAGACAGGGCCATTAGCAATAAATTTATGTTAACAGAAGAGAAATAACTCAGTAAAAGAGAGCATGAATAGTTATGTAACTCAAAGAACATAATTAATGTCACTGAATCACACAGGTTGAAAAGGGTGTCTTTGTTTCAAAATTGAACAAGGGTGTACTTTCACACATGCTATGTCTCGGCGCTCAAGGACTAACTTAGCAGAAGGGCAGCCTAGTCTCTGCACGGAAAGAAAGTCTCATCATAAAACTGCCTCTCCACTAACAGTTCACAGCAGTCAGCTCACCACACCACAACCCCATACAGTCCAAATCACTGTGTTTTAATCATTTACACTGAAGTTTGGACCAAGAAGATACAATAAATTACTTCTGGGAAAGCCCAAGCATCCATTTATCTGCCTCCAACCACAAGAAGATTCAATCTCTGTTAAAAAGTCATAGGATTACCTGGGAACTTTAAGAGCACATTCTCTCAGGCTTCCTCCAAACATACTAACTCGGGCTATCTGGGCATGGATCCCAATGTATTAAGGACCTTCCCGCAGTCACTCTCGAGAAGCTCGCCTGAGACTCATGCATTAGTGGATACTTGCAAACCACAGAGAAACCAGCGCTATACAAAGGATTCAGCTGAATAAGCAAATTTGAAAATATTATGGGTCATATCTTAGGCAGATTCTCTTAATTGGAATATATTGGAATAAGTTATTTATGGAAACTTCTTTAGGTTTCCATCAAAACCCACTTCCCTCTTCCATGTGGTTAAAATTGAGCTAAAAAAAAATCTATGGAGGTGAATCAAAGTCACATGTGAAGAGGCAAAAGCTATGGGAAGCAAAGGAAGCATTTTTCTTAAGTGACACGTGACATATCCATTGTTTATTACGAAGAGTTAATAAATTATCTCAATGGCACAGGCTCATCTCAACCAACCTTGAGGAGGAAGGAGAAGGCAAGCGTTGTGACTCATTATAAAAGGTGAGCATTAGGTACAGGGCTCTTATACAAAGCAAAAGGCAGAGGAAAGCAGCTAGATTTGTTGGGTAGAGCACACATGCTAAATAAACCCGACAACACAGTAGCTTAGAGATAATACAGGTATTTTACTCTATTGCTACACTTTCCAAAGATGCATTTCTCAGACTTTCATAAGCAGTTTAGATACTTCCCTATTTTATTTGGGATTTTGAGTATGCAGAAGGATACTTTAACTACCATCTACAGAGTATAAAAGTTTAATATGTGTTGCTGTGATGTTGGAAACTATGCCACACACATTTCTATGGCCAACACGGTCATCCATAGCAAACAGGTTTCAACAGTTTCCAGAATAAGCAGAAACAGGCAGATTATTTTTGAAAAACAGTAGCCATTAAAAATCTTATGAATAGCAGCAAAATTGTGTCTGTGATAAGGCCCCTCAGGTTGGAAGGCACTCAAAATAAGACTGGGGAAGAGGTCCCTCCTCAAAGTAGAGTTGGTTTTAATGACATGGAGGGAGTCAGGGTTCCAGCATCTTCTTTTCTCACTTGGCCGGGGGAATATATAAAGTATAGAGCTAGGGAAATTTAAAGTCATTAAAAAATGAAATGGAATGCACAAGAACCAGTATACAAAGCAATAATGAGCCAAAACAGACGGCCAGCGGCCGTGTTGAAACAGATGATCATATAATCTACTAGGAGGGGAACAACAAATTGAAGAGAACATTTCAAGATCTGTTCTGAAGTGCACTGCAGTCAGTGATAGGACAATATCCATCTCTCTGCAA
>NW_022103900.1:42096615-42098517 GCF_000313985.2 Echinops telfairi
CAAGAAGAGATCAGTATTCATGACCTTCACTGGGAACAATGATCCAACAGAAGGCTGAAATTAAGGAACAATATCATTAACATGATATGAGTAAAATTTTGTTGAAGACAATTAATACCGGCTGCAGAAGTACATCAATAGGGAATTGCCAGCTACTCACGCCACATGGAGAAGAGACATGGAGTGAGGATGTCATTGTTTATATCGGATAGAGCTTGACTGGAAGTGAAAATATGAGAAAAACATTTGTCTGCGCTTTTTCTTTTGACTATGCAAAGACATTCAAATGTATGGGTCATAACAAATTATAGATATTATTTCAAAGAACAGGAATGTTGAAATACTTAACAAATACTTAATTGTGGTCGGGTGACTTTAAACTGAACCAGAGGAGAGCACATGGTTTACAAGCAGCGGATGTTTGGGTCAGTATTGCACTTTTTTACCATACATATCCAATATATATGCTGAGCAAATGACCTGAGAAGTTGGTCCAAAATACGAGGTCGGTCTATATGATGTGGGTGTGTATGAGGATTGCGAATCACGATTGAAGGGGACTCGTGAACAATCTGCAAAATGAAGATAACACAACCTTGTTTGCAGAAGGCCAAGAGGAACAGAAGTACTTACTGAGGATTATAAAAGACAACTCCCAAGATTCAGTATGGAATATAACAACATAGAAATGTAAACATTTCACAACTGGGCCAATACATAACATCATGATAAATGTAGAAAATATCATATGGTAAAGCATTTCATTTTCCATGGAGCTACAATCAACCCTCATAGAAGCAGCAGCCAAAAAATCAAAGTGCACCGTACTGGGCAAACATGTTGCAATACTGCACTGGGCCAGAGTGCTCACAACACCTCTTTAAAGTGTTAAAGAACCAAGATGTGGTTTTGAAGACTAAAGTCCACCTTCCCCAAGCTGTACTATTTTCAGTAGCCTCATATACACATACACTTTCCTCTAGTTCTTTAATACCCCCCTGCCTCCCCTATCATGACCCCAATTCTACCTTACAAAACCGACTAGATCAGAGCATACACACTGGTACAGATAAGAACTCACAACACAGGCAATCCAGGACAGATAAACTCTCAGGACCAATAATGAGAGTAGCGATACCAGGAGAGTAAGGGGAAGGTGGGGGAAGAAAGGGGGAACCAATCACAATGATCAACATATAACCCCTTCCCATGGGGACAGAAAACAGAAAAGTGGGTGAAGGGAGACCATGGTCAGTGTAAGATATGAAAAAAAAAAGATAAATTATCAAGGGTTTATGAGGGAGGTTGGGTAGAGGAAGGAGGGGGAAAATGAGCTGATACCAAGGGCTTAAGTGGAAAGAAAATGTTTTGAAAATGATGATGGCAACATATGCACAAATGTGCTTGACACAATGGATGTATGTATAGTATGTAATAAGAGCTATAAGAGTCCCCAATAAAATGATTTTTTAAAAAGAAACTGGAGAATTGATATATTTGGATTGTAGTGTTGGCAAAGAATACTGAATATCCCATGGAATGCTAGAAGGATGAACAACTCTTTTATGGAAGAAGCTGGATTTCTCTTTAGAAGGGAGGATGGTGAGACTTGGTCTTTCATTCTTTGGACTTGTTACCAGGAGGGCCCAGTCCCTGGAGAAGGACACCATGCTTGGTAAGAAGATTATTAGTGAAAAAGAGGTAGGCCCTCACTGAGACTGATTGACATAGTAGCAGCAAAAATTGGCTCAAATGTTGGAAAGATTGAGAGGCTGGTACGGGACCAGGTGGTGTTTTGTCCTGTCGTACCTATAGGGAGGCTACTAGACTGAACTACCTCAATGTCATCTAACACCACCACCACCAAAGACACAGAGATTTAGAGGACCCTGTACAAGCAAG
>NW_022103900.1:42099791-42116163 GCF_000313985.2 Echinops telfairi
CAAGAATTCGACTCCAACCCACAGTAACTTCCCATCTATGCTCCAAGGGGCTTTCCAAGGCTGATTCCCCAGCAGATCTTCGGGCTTCTCTTCCGAGGTACACACTCAGGTGGACGCTAGCTGCCAAGACTTTCTGTGGTTAGTAGCTACGCATGCTAACCATTTGTACCAACCAAGGACTCCTATTGATAGAAAACTATTTGCAAAGTCAGGATATGAGATCCCAGGAGTAAAAGAAAAATACCACACCATGAACTCAGAATGTCCCCCACTCTAAAGGCAGGGTTAGCAGGGCCAGTTGGGTCCACAGCTCTGCACCTGGGTTACCTTGCCAGATGACGGCATGAGGGGCACATGTTTCTATAGCTAATCCATGCCCCCAACTTTTGTTATTGTCTTCCTCCAGTGCTTTGATGTTTTGGCTTTATAATCTGCATTGCTTTGTGCAAGCATCCATATTAGGGAATGCCTAAATAATTAACCCAGGGAATGTATGAGTCAAATAGTAAATTAGTTTGCCCCATTCTGAGCTGCAATAACGAACAAGATAGATAGGACCCTGTCTTATATGGGGCTAACAGTCCAGCAAGGGAATAGATCATGCACCATTAAACAAGCAGCAGGGAGAATAATTACGGATTATGGTAAGTGTCCTGAGTAGAACACACCAGATCAGCTACAGAGAATTGACTTTGGAAGGTAGTCTGGTCACGCTCACAGTGACAAATGAACCAGTCCGTAAGTGTGTCAGTGGAAGAGAACCTTCTTTGGCACTTGAGGAAGCACAGCTTCCTTAAGGGGGTCTGCTCTGCAAGACACAAAAGGGTAGCCAAGGGTCACACATTAGATAGAAGGTCTCTCAAGACCGGCCTTAAGGGTCTGTAATTGTGACCACCTTTACAGCAGACAGCTTGAGCCTCATCTTCAGGTAGCAGAAAGGTGAAGGACTGTCAGAGAGAAGGTCGGTTCCAGGGGTTAGCTACTACCTTATTAAAACAATGCTGGACTGTAAAAGGGAGCTCAACTCTTCCAGACACCAGGGGATTCCTCTCGCCATTTCTCCACTAGATAAATGGAAGGAGAAACAATGCCAACAAACACTATTCTTTCAAAGTATCCCTAAAATCCAAACATTCCAGAACTCAAATTGCAAGATTTATAAGCAGCAGGAAACATTTTGGAGCCTCCAAAAGGAAACTAATTTTTCTCGCTTACACACAGATTAGCCGCATCTTCTTTTCAGACTCAGGTTCATTTTGCTCACATATATGAAATATTGCTTTGTGATAGAGGGTATGAGTTAGCCTGCCTTTAATAAACGTGCTAGAAATATACAAAATTTAAGCTTCATTTGTAAAAGACTCAAAATGTAACAGTCTCTTCCCCTGCCCTAAGAATTCATTTTAAATTTACTGGTAATCCTAAACCTTAAGGACTTTCTAAGGTCATTTAGATCAGCCATGGAGCAAGCCCCCTCAGGGGATGGTGGTGGTCTAGCAACCTTGGAGAAAAGTAGATGTAAATTGGTGGTCTGATAGCCCCCTACAGAGATGTCGATTACATGCTGTGAAAACCTGCTTCTTTTGTTACACTGTTTGGCACATCTAACTTGCTCCCTTTCACTGGAATTTGAAGCAGTTTGGAGGCAGTAGCAAAATGCACGGTTCCTTTATCCAGCACTTGCAAAAGTAAACTTAGAGGTCCTTAAATCAACCTGGTCTCTGTCTTTGACTGATACAGTGACAGACGATGATGTGGACCTGCTTTTCACATTTGTACATTCAGTTCTGAAGAGTCACTGCCACCTTGTTCTTCCTGAGCCACTTGGTGGATAAAAAACGGAAAGTCAGTATCTAAATTTGGCTAAAACAATTTGAGAATTGATCACACTTTAATGTTTTCCAAGCCTTAAATAAATAGCCCGTAACTCTATAGGTTTTTTGTTATTTTTAAATAATTGTTTTTTTAATAATAAGTATAAGAAGTCCTGGTGGTGTAGTGCCTAAATGTTGGGCTGTAATCCACAGGGTGGGCAGTTCAAAACCACCAGGAGCTCTGCCAGAGAAAGACTAGGCTTTCGCATCCTGTAAACAGTTACAGGCTTGGAAACCCACGGGGGTGGGGTGGGTGGGGTGTCTCTATGAGTCAGCATTGATGTGTCGGCAGTAAGTGGCTGAGAGCTAATAATATGTACAGTTTGAAGAGATACCATCATCTTCTCTCTGAAAATTGAGTGAGTGAGTGAGTGAGTGAAGGAAGGAAGGAAGGAAGGAAGGCTAGGAGGAAAAGAAAGGAGAGGGGAGGGAAGGGAAGAAAGAAAGAAAGAGAAAGAAAGAAAGAAAGAAAGAAAGAAAGAAAGAAAGAAAGAAAGAAAGAAAGAAGAAAAGAAAGAAAAGAAGAGCTTGTAGAGTTACTACATTCATTGGCTCACATTGATCAGCACAGTCTTCTGGCAGAAGGGTGTCTGTCCTTGGTGGCATAGGCTATGAATGACAATAGAAGCCCCAAATCCACTTACAGGGTCTTCTAGTGAATACAGCCCTTTGAACATAGTCCAGGGATATGAGCAGCCTTGCTATCAGAGAGCATCATGACATTATTATGGGGGATGTCCTTAGGCTAAAATGGAATGCCTTAGCATTTGGTATCCCTTTTGAAGTTATTTCAGTTTTTAATGTTGTCTACTTTCTCTCTGACTGAAGTTTTTCTATGTTTTGTCTCGTCATGATGGTCTGTTGCTTCCTATTTGTGTTTTGTATGATTTTCAGCATAAGATATCCAGGATAAAGATGATAACTGGATTAATAACTGCCTCAGGGCATAGCATGGGAGGATGGGGGGAAATGGCCCACTAACAACAATGAGTACAAGAGGAAATCTGAAACTGATTGTGGTGACAGTTGTACAGCTCTTCCTAATATGATTTCCTGATTAGAGTGTATGCTATGTGAATGATATGCCAATAAAACTTCTTTTAAGAGTTGTGGTTTAGTCTCTCTTGTTCGATAAGAATGACAAGAAAGAAATTCTTTCATTGAACAGGTTGGCTTCACATTTATGCTTCAACATAAGTCCAACTTAAGTTTCTATAATTCTAAGAGGAACCTGAATTTGAAATTGCTCAATGACTTCTCCCATCATAAAAGAACCTTCTGAGGGCAACACAGGGCATTTTATTGAGCATTTAAATTAAACAGGCACCATGCTAGGTGGTTTTTAATAGACACCTCAGTAGTACAATTATTTGATGTGTTATTAACATTATTATCTCCACTTTTGAGGAAGAAATAGACAATTTTCTCAACTAATAGACGATTGTTCAGCCACTATGTAATAGTTTCCAAGTATGAGTTTAAAGTACACTCAATTTTCAAGTAATACTTTTTTCTAACTTCTAGCAATTAAAAATCCTAAGCTTAGCATTCCTTTTTTTTTTTTTTAAGCTTAACATTCTTCAATTAATGAGTTTACTTGAGTTTGCTTTCACCCAACTTGGACCTTACAAGATTATTTATGCAAAATTACTATTAAAGTAGTAAATACTTAAAGATGAAAATATAAAAACATGTATTACAATTTACACTTCCTGTCAAACTTTTATCCTTTTTCAGGACCCCAATATTTGAATAGTTTCTATTTAATTATAATTACTTAAATTATAATTATCTTTTAATATCAGCCATAAAAATAACACAATATTGGCAGGGACTATGATAATATACATTTTACCCACAGCAATGGTGAAAACAGAACAAAGCATTGTTGGTGACAGTTTATAGAACAAATGAGTTTTCCTCTGAACAATTCATATGTATTTTGTTCAATTCCCACAATGTAACACCACTTATTCCACTTCAATACTGTCTTTCCCACTTCCATGTCCCCTTACTTCCTAAGAGGAGCCTTGGTGGCATAGTGGTTACACATTGGGTTGCTAATCTCAAGGTCAGCAGTTTGAAACCATCAGCTGCTCCCCAGAAAAAGATGCGGCTCTCTACTCCCTCAGGAAACCAGAGGCATATCTACCCTGTCCGATGGGTCACTCTGAGTTGGAATTGACTTGAGGGCAGTGAGTATTTATTTCCCAACCCTTTGTCCCCACTAAATTATTCTTGGGCAAATGCTGCCCTTTTGATATTTAATTAATTGTTCTCTGTTTTAAAAACTGCATACCTCCCAAGTGTTTACCCATAATCTTTATTTACTGATCTGTGTAGTTTTAAATTTTGCATTTGGATTTTTTCAAAACAATTTTTAATTGGGAATTAGGGGAAGTTTTTCATTGTAGATCATTGATTTTGTATTCAACTACTTATCAACATCCTAATAGTAAGTATGTTTAGATTTTGGTCCATCTCTAGTTCATTTTTGTAGATGGTGTCTGATATGAATCTTGTTTAATTTTTCAACAAATGGATATCTAGTTTTTCATTACCATTTTTAAAGAGACAACCCCCAGTTTGGTGAGTTCAAGCCTTTTCTTATAGGTCAGTTGTCAATGGATGGATGGGTTTGCTTCTGGGCCTCAATTCTATTCCATTGTTCTCGTGGTCTGTCATTTTACCAGCTCCAGACAGTGTGTCTACTCTAGTCGTATACTAGGCTTTGAGAATCGGAGTGAGAGGCTTCTTACTGTATTCTTCTTCAGTGGCGATTTGTCTTTCTGGGGTCTTTTTATATTTCAAATTGGTGAGAAGAAGCAGATTTCTTTCTTTCTTTTTGAAGCAGAAGATTTCTAAGGTTGTGAATTCAGAAATTGTTAGACTTTGGTTCAAATCTCTTTCTTTGAGCATGCCTGATAATTGGCAATTTAAGATGACCATATTTTTTGCTATTTCCGTACCTTGCACAGATGAGTGATATCCCAAGGTTATGGATTTGGAGGTTATTGGGACTTTATTTGGATTTCTGGCTTTGAGGGTGCCCAAGAATGAAAGTTGGCTCTCTATTTGCTATTTTCATGCTCTTTGCGTCTTTATGACATATGTTAGTATAGCAGGCAAGTCTGTATTTGTGTTTGAGTGTTATTGCAAGTTGTGTACCATCTCCAACCCTCATTGGTTGTATAATGTCATTTATTTAAGTTTTTAATCTGTGTAATCTGTATATTTTAGTCTAAAAATCTGTCCTACACATGTATAGTTCCTTTACTTAGCAGTCTTTTAAATTCTATATCATTGGCTAAATTGATGACATTATTTCTAAGATTATCATATGCCCCTTGGGGATTCTTTATAATATTCTCCTATAAAATGATAATGCTGTCTCTAAAGTATATCAGAGGCATAAATAAACCATAGATATGTGAATGGCTTTTGAGATTGCACATAATCAGAGCCCTAATCTAAAAAATAATCAGTTCTTATGACATGGTTTTGTTCAATGAAGTGATCCCCCAAGATATGGGGTGCTATGCAAAGTGTGGTGAAGAAACCAGGTGCTGCGTGGCTATCTGAAAGACTAGCATCTGGAATCTAAAAGGCTTATCTTCAGACAAGAAACCACCCAAATGAGGTGTCAGCTCAGTCTGCACCAAAGAACCACACCAACCAGTATGATCCAAGAATTATAAAAAATAAAATCCAAGATCAGAGGGGGAGATGGTAACAGAGCTTACATTCTGAGTACCTGTTTTGCAGAAGGCTATGGATGACTATGAAATCCCCAAAGCCATTTTCAGAGCCCTCAAATGAATTAAGTCTCCATTGAATTTCCAAGGTCCATGCACCAAAAATATAAACAATCTTGTCCCCAGACAGAGTGCATTAGAATGGGGATTACTGTATAGTTAAGCGTAAAAATTAACATCTTACCATTTGTTTTTCTTTTTAAACCATTTAAAATTTGTGCTAGTTTTTATTATATTCTGCTATCTTTTGGATTGAGGCTATTGTGTGTTTTATTCTGTTGTAGCTGCTATCATTTTGTTTCTTTTCTTTTCTTTATTACTTGATAGTTTCTTAGGGTTATAACAAGGGAGGTTGGGGAAAATGGACAGTTAATGATAATGGTTACAAGAATGAAGAAAATGTTCTAAAATGGATTGGGGTGGTGGATACACAATAATCTGTAATATACTTAAATGTTGAATTGTATGATACACAAATTATATGTCAATAAATCTGTTAATAAATAAAAAAAGAAAGCAGAAGAAAGAGGAATGCTTGCCACCATGGCTGAGGAAAGGTGCTCTTGACCAGACTAACAGTATTAAGAGTATTTCTGATCTGAAAAAAAAACCGGTAAGTTCCCCAAGAAAGCCCAAAAATCCGAAAAATGGCCGGGAAGCCGGGGGGGCAAAGCAAAAACCCAACAAAAAAGTAACATGTGGTGGGTGGGACCATTGGTGTCAGAATTGGTAAAGGAAGTTGGAAGGTAGAGGCAGGTCTGACCTCTGCCTCACGGAAACCAGTTTGGGGCTGATGTTGACGTGACCCTCTTCCTCTTCACAGGTGGTGTCGTAGAGGCCCGACAGGGCCCCCACGTCAGTCTCACCAGGTCTAAGAAGTCCTGGTTGATGGTTCGGTGTAGTTTCTCTTCATTTTGTATATTTCTAGTTGTTTTATTCTTCTCCAAAATGGTACATTAAAGTTTTCTACATGTATTGTAGAGTTGCCTATTTTTGTTTTTAATTTTGCTTTTGTGTTACTTATTTATTTGGGGGATCTTTTACACAGAGCATGAATATTTATTTTCTTCCATTGATCCATTTATTATATAACGTCCTTCTCTCTTATGCTGGGTTTGACTTTAAAGTCTATTTTATCAGAAATTAATATTGCCAATGTTGCTCTCTTAATTTCCATTTGCGTGCTCGCTTCGGCAGCACATATACTAAAATTGGAATGATACAGAGAAGATTAGCATGGCCCCTGAGCAAGGATGACACGCAAATTCGTGAAGCGTTCCATATTAAAAAAAAAAAAAATTCCGTTTGCTTGATATATTCTTTTATTTCTTTGCCTATTTTGATGAACCCTGTTTTTATATTTATTCTGTTACTTTACTCTTCATTTCTTAACCGATGCATTTAATCAATTTACATTCAGTATAATTATAGATAGGTATGAAGTTGTTGTTGCTATTTTTCTGGGGTTTTTTTAGTTATTTTTTAGTGTGGCTGGTTCCTTTCTTCCATATAATTACCTGTATTGAGTTCATTTTTAAAAATGAAACATAATTTCATTCAGTGCTGATATTTTAATATTTACTAAATATTATCTTCTTTTAAATTTTGATTATAATAATAAATTTCTCTTAGATGATAGTTTATCAATGCTTTCTCAAGTTTACAATAGTCTAGTCTATCTTGAAATCAACTTGACTTCCTCTCCCTTTCAAGTTCTGTAACTACACCATGGACTCCCTTATTTTGCTTTGGAGTTGTCCACATTTCCAAACTGATATCTCTGGTTTCATGTTTTAGTTTTGTAGGTTTATTTTCCTTTCAGTACTTCCATATCTAGTTTGTTTTAGAGTGATGTCTCATGTGAGTTAATCTAAAGTCACTGTTTATGACTGTTGATTCCTTGTCTGAAGTTTTTCTTCTAAGTTTGGTCAGATTTTCATAAATTCCCTCATTTCCATTTATGTGGAAATCTCCTAAAATTATATTTCAGGTGAATTTTCTTGACATAAAGTTCTTGGTCTGCTTTTTGTTTTTCTTTCAGAGTTTTCTGTATGTCATCTCCTTGCCTTCTTGCTATCATGGTTTATGCCAAGACATCATAGCCAATTTGACTGGCTCTCCTTTGTAGAGTTAAATGTTTGTGTTTCTAGTGTTCCTTTGGTTGTGGAAAGTTTGTTAATGATTTGTATAGGTGATTAATTTCAGAGTCTACTTTATTTGTGGTTTGTTTAGCTTCATACATGGATTTCTTCACATCTTTCATCATAATAAGGGAATCTTGTTTCAAGAAATCTTTGACAAAATTATCTGTGCATTTTTCTCTTCTTTTACTAGAGTCTGGACCACATGTACTTTATTTCTTTTGATGGTGCTCCCACCACTATGCTTTTTAAAAATTATTTTTTCTGATTACCCTTATAACAGATTAGCATTGTGAGATTTATCTCCAACCTAGCTAATTTGATCTCCCTTTAAATAAACTCTCCTCTACCCTTCAATGTGTTATCCATAGCTGAATCTTCATGCTCATTTCCTGTGTTCCTATTTGCTATATTTCATGATTTCTGCTTTTTCATTAGTTTGTTTTTGTGATGTTTTGCTGAAATTATATCGATCGCTTACTGTATTTTCCTTTACTGTTTCCTGCACGTTCCTCAGTACTTCTCTGAAACTAAATTAGAGGCACTGATACACCATTCTTTTGAATTCCTTATCTGGTAGGTATAATGTCATTTAGTTCCAGAAAGATTTTCTGGCTCTGCAGTGTGGTTACTTGTTTGAATCACCTTATCTTGTTTCTCCATGTTAACTAACTGATGTGTTAGGCTGGGTTGACTAGGAAAACAGATCCAGTGATGCTTATATATATGTATAAAAAAGAGCTTTACATCAAGAAGTAGTTAAATTCAAGAAAGCATCCCAGACCAGTCAAAATACAATCCAGAAATTGCATATGAGCCCATAAATACCTCTTCAGGCTCACATAGCCACATGCAATGATGCAGAATGCAGGAAGGTTACAGGCTGGTGGGGGCAGAGTCATTTGGATCCAAGGTTAGTGGAAACCTGGTAGGGCTCTGCCAACTGTCAAGGTCAGTGGCAGAGAGAGGGCGAGGTTCCCCAGGCCTTCTTTATAGAAGGTCACACCCCTAAGAAGACAACATCAGGCTTGCTTGACAGGCTTGACTCCATCCCCACACTTTCATACATCTTCAAGTTGACATAAAAGTATCCAACTGCCGTAACTGATGTTACTATTGTCTCTGAGACATGGTAGCATTGCTGTATTTTTACTTAATTGGTAATTTTATATTGGTGCATTTTGGTTGCCCCCCACCCGCCTTTATTTTGTGCGTACATGTCAGAGCAAGTGGGGCAGTGTACTTCTGTTTGCTCGCTTGGCTGCACGTAGCCATACACCTCGTCTAGTCTGATGGATTTGATGGAAGATATGAGTATGCTCCCCAGTGGTCTGTCAGTTTGTAGCACTGCGGTGGCATGTGCGCTGCTGTGATGCCGGAAACTATGGTGCTGGTGTTTCAAGTGCCAGCAGGGTCACCCAAAGTGAACCCAAGTTTCCAACAGTGCTTCCAGACTATGGCTTACTATGCTGCGAACGACACATCAGGAGGAATGGCTTTGCATCCACCGTCAAAAAGGATATTGAAGTACAGTACTGTCTGTGACAGCAACATAGCCATCTGCCGTCAAGGAAATCCAATCGTTGTAAGCATCATTCAAATTTATGCATCAACTATGAAAGCTAGTGATGAAAAAATTAAAGAATTCTACCACCATCTTCAGCTAGAAACTGATCAAACATGCAATCAAGATAAATTAATTATTGACAACTGGAATGCAAAAGTTGAAAACAAAGAAGAAGGAACAGTAGTTGGAAAATAGGGTCTTATTAAAAAAAATAGGGTCTTGGTGAGAGAAACATCTGGAGATCGTATTATAGAATTTTGTAAGACCAAACACTTTTTCATAGTAAATATCCTTTTTCAACAACACAAAACACAGTAACACATGTACTTCTCGAAGTGAAATACATACACAGAAGTCAAATTGACTACATCTGTTGAAAGAGATAATGGAGAAACTCAATATTATCAGTTTAAACAATGCTGGGGCTGATTGCGAAACAGACCACCAATTGCTCACATGTAAGTTCGGGTTGACGATGTTTGAAAATGAAAACAAATCCATAAGAGCCAAAATATGACTTGGAGTCTATCCCACCTGAATTTCAAGAACATTTCAAGAGCATATTTGCTACATTGAACACTGATGACAGAAAACCCGAATAGCTGTGGAAGAACATCAAGACTACTATTCATGAAGAAAACAAAAGGTCATTAAAAAGACAGGGAATAAATATAAGATCAAAGTGGATGTCGGTAGACTTTGAAACTTGCTCTTAATTGTAGAGCAGGTAAGGCAAATAGAAGAAATGATGATTTCAGTAAGCTTAATAGAAAATTTCAAATGACATCTCAAGAAAACAATAGAACATTCTAAGGGAATGTGCAAAGACCCAGAGTTAGAATACCAAAAAGGAAGAACATGTTCAGCCTGTATTAAATGGAAAGAGCTCACGAAAAAGTTGAAGCCTTGAGTGGCCATACTGAAATGTTCTATGGGCAAAATACTGAACGATGCAGGAAACGTCACAGGAGATGGAAAGAATGCACAGTCACTGGACAAAAAGGTCTGGTTGACATTCAACCATTTCAGGAGGCAGCGTACGAGCAAGAACCAACGGTGCCGGAGAGAGAAGTTCAAGATGCTCTGAAAACATTATTAAAAACAAGGCTCCAGGAATGGATCGAATACCCACTGAAATATTTCAACCAGCTAAGCACTGGGAGCACTTTCTCATTGATGCCAGGAAATTTGGAAGACAGCTACTTAGCCAACTGACTGGAAGAGATCCATACTTGTACCCATTCCAACAAAGATGACCCAACAGAATGCTCAAACGACAGAATGAAATCATTGATATCACATGCAAGTAAAATGTGATGATGATCTTCCAACAACATTTGCAGCAATACATAGACAAGGAACTCCCAGAGGTTCGGGCTAGATTCAGAAGAGGACATGGAACAAAGGATATCATTGCTGATGTCATATGGATCTTGGCTGAAAGCAGAGGATATCAGAAAGATGTTTACTTGTGCTCCATTTATTTTTATTGTGCTTTTTTATTGCAAAGGCATTCAACTTTGGATCATAACAAACAGGGGGTATCCTTGAGAAGAATGGGAACTCCAGAAACCTTTATTGTGCTCTGTCGGAACTTGTACATGGATCAAGAGGCAGTTGTGTGAACAGAACAAGGGAACACTGCATGCTTTCAGTCAGGAAAGGTGTTTGTAAGGATTGTATCCTCTCACCATCCTTGCACAATCTGTAAGCTGGGCAAATAATCAGAGAAGCTGGTTTGTATAAAAATTGAGGCATGAGGACTAGAGGAAAGCTTATTAACAACCTGCAATATGCAGATGACACAACCTTGCTTGATGAAAGTGAGGAGGACTTGAAGCACGTGCTGATGAAGGTCAAGGATTACAGCCGTCAGTATGAATTATAACTCAATGTAAAGAAGACCCAGTCCTCACAACTATACCCCCCAAAATTCAAGTGGCTAAGTATTTTGTCTTGCTTGAATCCACACTCAATACTGATGGAAGCAGCAGTCAAAGATTAAAAAGATGCATTGCATTGCGTAAATCTGCTGCATGAGTCTAGAGTACAGGTAAAAGGAAGGATGTTACATTGAGGACTAAATTGCACCTGACCAAAGCCATGATATTTTCAATCACCACATATACCTGTGAAAGTTGGGTAGTGAATAAGGAAGACCAAAGGAGAATCACTGTTTTGAATTATGGTACTGGTGAAGAATATTAACTGTATCATTGATTGCCAAAAAGGGGAACAAGCTGTCTTGAAAGAAGTACAGCCAGAATGTTCCTTACAGGCCAGGATGGAGAGACGTTATCTCATGTACTTAGAACATGCTGGAACACGGTCAAGAGAGACCAGTCCCTGGAGAACGTCATCATGTGTGTCCAAGTAGAAGGGCAATGAAAGAGAGGAAAACTCTCAATCAG
The DNA here is from genome assembly GCF_000313985.2 of Echinops telfairi. Lineage (NCBI taxonomy): Eukaryota > Metazoa > Chordata > Mammalia > Afrosoricida > Tenrecidae > Echinops > Echinops telfairi. The sequence goes on from NW_022103900.1 coordinate 42,111,540, forward strand.
GCGGATTGATACAGTGGCTGCAACAGTGGGCTCAAGCACTAGAACAACTGTGAAGATGGTGCAGGGTTGGGTGGGCTTGTGTGGGCTGTCACATAGCTATCCTTGAGCAAGTGGTACAGGATGTGTGGCTTTCACTTCGGGTTCAATGTGCTTGGAGGTGAGCGTGCAAATGGGCAGTGTGGCCAAAGTGCCTCTGTACCAGACAGGACTAAGAAAAGATTAGCAAAAGGAATAAAGTAATAACAATATAAAATTATAAAGAACATGTAAAAAGAATAACCGACAAGAACTAGAAATAAAAATAGCAAAGAAAAAGGAAAGATGGACCAAGGGAAGAAAAGAGACAAATATGTACATGTGAACTAGTGAAGAGGAGAAAGTAAAGAGTAGAAAAATAAATAGTAAATAAATACATGCTAAAGAATAAAAGATAAAGGAGTAAAGGGCAAATGAAAAGAGAAAAAAATAAGTAAAAGAAAGCGAGAAAAAAAAGTGGCCAGGGTGGGCAAAAGAAGGAAAGGGAGAGGACTCTAGAGCAGGGCGCCCGGGAGAAGTTGGTGTATTTTGTTAGCCTGGGAGATCACGAGGGGCAGAATTCCTGTTTCCAGAAGTTTCTGCCAGCCTGGATGACAAATAGGGACAGAGCACCTACATCCATTAAAAAAATCCCCTCTGTTGGATGTATGGCATCTAGTCACAGAAGGATTTCCTGCATTACCAGAGGGCAGCTGTGGAAAGCTCACGTGGTCTTGTACTGTTCTTTGGGCTGGCCCACAGGGGTGGAGAACACATGCCTCAAAGGTTGGGGTTGTGCCATCCTAGCACCTGCTCCACGCGGGAGCACCTTCAACCTTAGACAAAGTCAGGTGTGTGTACTGCAGGCTTCTCTGGCTGCTGGTGGAGTAGAAGTGGGGCTGACCACATTTCTGGCCACCAATGGGGTGAAGCGCATCAGGGGAAGCGTGCACCTTTCTGACTCTAGGTACTGGGCTGGGTGCTAGTGCAGTCCTTCCGACTCTTCTTTTCTGCTACTCCAGGTGAAGAGAGACCAACCGTTGCACTCTGAATGGCCACACTTCTAAGACACCAGGCAGTATTCCACAAAGTAGGAGGTAGAATAGAAACACTGGTCACATGATTAGGCCGATGAGATGGGATGTTCTATGAAACCATAACCCTGAACTTAAAACCAAGAGATTTTTATTGTACCTAAGCCACGTCTGCAGGTCAGCAATTCTAAAACACCTGCCACTCCTCAGGAGAAAGACAATGCTTTCTACTTCCATAAAAAATTACAGTCTCAAACGACAAGGGCAGTTGTATTCTGCCTTACAGGGGTCCTATGAGTCAGAATCCGTTCAATGGCAGTGTGTTGTTTTTTGTTTATTTTTTTTGGGGGGGGGATTCCTGCCAGTTTATTATCCCTTTGTGAAACACAACAGAGTTATTTGCGCTAATTGACAATTTTCATCACTTAATGCTTTCATGGTTGACATTTCAATTAAAATTATTTCAGTTAACCTTGGATCTTCAATGTGCCTAACATACTCCAAAAGCCATGCTAGAGAGATGTGATATAGAAACTCCACTAAGTGAACTGGGCTCTACTTCAAACACACCTGTAACCTGAGAAAAGAAGGCTGAAACTACATGGTATGTGAAGAAGAAGAGGACAGCTATACCAAGAGTATTGAACGGTTTGTAGGCAGACTAACATTTACTTATCACTTCAATGCTCTACTTGTTTTATTAAGATATGTATTATTCTGGCCTCCCTGCATCTAACATTGCTAGTGTGTATTATTGTAAATTTTGCCTGGTCACTGATTCCCATTGTTTGTGTACACAGTATCCAATAATTTAAGGACTTAATCTGTACAAAAGAATAATCCATGTAATGAGATTTGTAGTTGGCCTAACCTTGTTTAATCTCCTTTCTCAACTGTATTTTAAATACATTACCATGGGCTAAATCAGAGACACTATAATCAGAAGAACCTTATGCTTCAGGGAGATACCATAAAATAATAAAGATGACTTTAAGGTGAACAGGAGTCAGGTAGAAAACATAGATTTAGGAATGGATTTTGAGCTCTCACCTAATCCTAGCTCTAATCTAATAACAATTAATTCTTCAGATATGGCCTTGCTTGATACACACCTGCATGAAGGAAAAATGGAAGATATATGGGTGCTACTACAGCAAAGTGTGGGGAAGAAATTAGATGGTGCCTGGCTATAACAATGAACAGCACCTGGGGTATTAAAGTCTTGTTTTCAAAGAAGTAATCTCCGTGAGACATCAACTCAACCCACATGGAAGGACACTGTCAGTTACATAGTTTCATGTGAACTTGAAGGGTAGGGGTGGCTTTTAGCCTGTCAATCAGGTCACAGCCTGATGGTGTAGCTTTTTCATAAGGAGGTGTAGCTTTCTCATTAAGGAGAGCCCTGAGAACCTCCCCTTCTTTCTCTGCCTTCACTTTCCTGCTGGCTGACCATGGTTGCTGCGAGGGACCTGGATGTGTCCACCCCATTGGATCCACACATCTCTGCACCCACCAAACTGTGGTATTCGGGCATTCTGCATCATTGCTCGTGACTGTGAGTTTGAAGAGGGACTTATGGACTAATAGAGTTGGACTGGGTTGGGATGCTTTCTCAGTATATAATTACTTCTTGATATAAAGCTCTTTCTTACACGTATATAAGTGTCAATTTTTCTTTGTTTTTTTCTGCATATGAAACCCAGGTTGGGCAGATGTATAGAGACAATAACTAGAATAAGGGTTCCTGGGGGGTAAAGCAGGGGCAGTGGGGGGTGCAATGGGAGGCTGACCCCAAAGCGAACAAGAAGGAAAAAAAAAGTTTTGAAAATGATGGTGGCAGTGATTCACAACACTGTTCAATATGACAGTGTGATGTCTGGATTACGTCCTAATAAATGGTTTGAAACAAAAATTATTTCAATTAACTTCAGTTTCACAAGTTCAATTTCTTGCCATAGCTTATGAATGAAAACATTTGTAAATTTAAAGTATCTTGTGTCAAATTTCCAAATCAAATATTTTGTAATGCTTTTCCTATATAAATTTCACTTTTCATTTCTTTTTAAATTTTTTGTTGTTGTTGTTGTAAACTTCACTTTTCAATGATCAGATCAATGGCGTTTAAAATTAATGTTACCTAAACTCATATCAAAGGGGTCGTGGTGGCTCAATGGTCAGGTGCTCTGACAGAGGAAGGTGTAGCAGCCTGCTCCTCTGGAGATCACGAGCTTGGATACATTAGAGGGTTGCATGAGTCGGAAGCAACTTGATAACAATGAGTATAATTCATGTAGTTCTAGAAACACAGGGTATTGTATAGCAGACGGGAAAATGAGCTGTATGATATTGCTACATACTGAGGAAAGAAATCTGGCACTGTCCCTACATTCATTCCTGAAAACTTATCTTCTTGCTAAAACCAGATAAATTACTCATTATTGCTAACTTCTCTGAATTCTTTTACTTTATCTATTATCTATCTATCCACACATCTTGTCTGGGTTTCTTGAAAATAAAGTAAACAGGATATGCTGAGTTAACATAACTATACTTCTAAAGGGTAAAAGCATAGACCTGAAGGTTACTTATTTCAAGGTGAGATTATTATTATTTTCTCTACAAACTACCAGGTGGTACTTATATTCTAAATACTATGCAATGACTAAGGTATATAGAAGGAATTCTGGTGGCATAATAGTTAAGTGCTGAGCTTCTAAAGAAAAGGACAACTATTTGAATACACCAAGCAGTTCTACAATAGAAAGATCTGATGATCTACTTCCATAGAGATTACAGGGTTTAGAAACCCTATGGGGTGAAGTCTGTTCTGTCACATGTGGGATTCATAAGCTGAAATTGATTTAATAGCCCATAATAATAGAAAGTTATCCAGATCAATATAACAACAATAATAAAGCTTTAACATATTAACCATTTAATATAAGATTGTATCATAGGTTCTCCAATTCATTTGAGAGAAGAAAAATTACTCAGTGCCTCTCTGACAATCAAAAACTTTTGTATTATTGCCCATAATCCAGGATAAAGTGTAGGTATCTGTTGGGGTATAGTATTGCCCACTTTGAGAAACACAGGTTTAGATGCCAGTTTGGGATAGTAAAGAGAAGACTGTATTCAATTTCCTAAAGTCCTTTCTTTCTTGTTACTGGTGTAAGTGCTGTCTCCCTTAAATGCTTTGTGAGGCTGCTGGGCATCATAACTACTGGCATTTACTTCCAGCTCTACCAATCATAAAGTGCTGGGTATACTTAGCTATTACTGTTACAGTGCCACTTCTTAAGGGCCAAGGTTCTCAGAAATCAAAGAATTGCATGTAGCAGATTTACCAATTCTTCACTTTCATATTCCAGGTTATACTGTGCTTCGTCTTCTGACACTGGTTTCTGAACAATGTTTCTGCAGATGAGCCAGATGGTCAGACTGGCAAAGAACATCCCGATATCAGGCACAAACACTCTGATCCCATTTCCAGCGTCAGCTCCCTTTAAGCTATGAAGGAAAAAGAAAAACAAAGAAACAAACAGGAGGAGGGGAATTTAGTTCTTCATATAATT
>NW_022103900.1:42116825-42119422 GCF_000313985.2 Echinops telfairi
TCCCTTCATTTCTTTGTTATTAATAAATCATTTTATTGAGGGCTCTTATAACAATCCATACATCAATTGTATCAGAAACATTTGTAAATATGTTGCCATCATTTTATTTCTTTCTTTCTTTTTAAAATCATTTTATTGGGGGCTTGTACAACTTTTATCACAATCCATACATCCATCCATTGTGTCAAGCACATTTGTATATTTGTTGTCATCATCATTTTCAAAGCATTTTCTTTCTGCTTGAGTCCTTGGTATCAGCTCCTCATTTTTCCCTCCCTCCCCCAACCCCCTATCCTCGTGGACCCCTGATAAGTGATAAATTATTGTTATTTTCATATCTTACACCGTCCAGTGTCTCCCTTCTCCCACATTTCTGTTGTTCGTCCCCCTGGGGGGTGGGTGTGGGTTATACTATGATCATTTTAATCGGTTCCTGAAAAACTCCCTTTGAAACGTCATCACTAAGTATCTTCTAACTCTAGGGGCAAGCAAGGCCATTTAGATGAACAATGGATGCTCTGAAGGTCTGACAGCTCCTAAAGAGGAGAAATTTAGCTATCAATTGATAATCTGCTGGGGAAAAGTAGATGGTTTTCTTGTGAGGCCTACTCACATTGTTTAGGCTCTGGATTATTGTAAAACTTGTTAATTATCTCCTGAATCTGCTTTAAAACCTGCTAATTATTCTCCCTACCCCACTCAGCCTGCCACATAGCTTGGGGTAAAGAACTTGTTGGATGTTCACTGAGTATTTGAAGCAGTTTGGAGGTTGCAGCCCCCACTCTTTCCTTCTGTTGAACACTTGCAGAAATTAACAAAATTTCTCCATTCAACCTTGTCTCTGTCCTTGGCTGAAATAGTGAGAGGCAACTCTGGACCCCTTTGTCTCCAGGCAACAGTGCTGCTGGAAGATGAGTCATAATTTCTTCCTCCGTGACAATATCTGCACAGCAATATCTGCTCTCCTTAATTGAGTAGTTTTGTTAAAAAGAGTCACATATTCCTACTCAAATCTACTTTTTGAGACCAATAGTATCAATGAACACTTGGGTCCGTTTCATAAGCATGTGGTAATCTGTTGTTATCATTGGGATGCTGAAACAAACATGTCGGAGCCGATGAACAGATCAGAGGCTGAAAGGCAGAGGGGTCTGACGGGGGAGGGAGCTGCTGCAGTAAGGGGAACAGACACCCTCGGTGGAGTTGGGAGACATCCAGGAATAGCGAGGGTGGAAATGAAGGCGTTACAGAGTGGCTAGCATCACAGCAAGCACACATCACCTCATTGTCCTCTGGCTGAGGCCACTCTGCTTTGAGTGTAGGACAAAAGGCAGAAGAGCCACTGTGCCGTGGTGGACCTTTCTCACTGTTTGGCATGTGCCCAAGAACTACCCAGGCTGTCGCCATCATTCTGGGCTCTGTGGCAGAACGGTGACAAGAGCACTTCTGTCATCATTACAAGTCCATGCGACAAGCAATTTCTGACACGTTCTCCGTTTCTCTAAACAACAATATGTCACATGTATTGTTACATGTAACATGCTTAGTTCATCCTTTTGACACAGATTCATTAATTTATCAGTATTTTTACAGCACATTGGTTATTTTCATATATAATTATGCTTTGGGGCACATAGCAACTATTTAATCAGTCCACTACTGGTGCACGTTTAAAATCTTTCCATATATGAATATGAATAACATTCATAACAACATAATAAACATGAAAGTTAAATCTTCACATAGCAGAAGGTCTTCTAATCTAGGGCTTTCAGGAAATCAATCCTGACTAATTTAATTTGCTTTTGAAAAAGATGATCTGAAAGATGGAATGCTATGAAAAAGGGTCTTCATTTTTAACACATAATTCTATTCTCTTCTAAACAAAGAATTAGCAAGGACCGCCAGCATGCTCCTTAGATGCAGAGTGACGATAGTTTGTCTCGTACTCTTTGGACATGTTATCAGGAGAGATCAGACCCTGGGAAAAGGTATCATGCTTGAAAAGGTAGGAACAAGGGGGAGAAGGCTCTTGACAAGATGGGACGATGCAGTGGCTGCAAGAATGGCCCCAAACCACAGAACATGGTGAGGACGGCGCGGGACTAGGCAGTGCTTGGTTCTGTTGTATACAGGGTTGCTCTGAATGGGATCCAAGCGAATGGCATCTAAACAACAACATGAGAACCTATTAACATGTCACTCCATTAAAACAGATCTAGGTGCATCAAAAGTAAAAGAGAGAGGGGGGAAAGGCACATTCATTCTGTTTCAGTCAAGGACAAAAGAGTAGATTATAAAACTTTCATCCAAACTTCTTATAATCCTAAAACTAATAATTGGTTTTATTATAAGAAAATTGTCAACGTTCATTATACACTTAAAAAGGCCTCAGACACCAAGTGAGGAAGCAGTGTAGCAATGATGAAACATACAACTTTCCTCTAGTTCCTAAATGCTTCCCCCAGCCAACTATCATGATCTCAATCCTACCTTATAAATCTGGCTAGACCAGAGGATGTACACTGGTACAAATAGGAACTGGAAACACAGGGAATCCAGGACAGATGATCCCTTCAGGACCAGTGGTGAGAGTG
>NW_022103900.1:42120539-42122644 GCF_000313985.2 Echinops telfairi
AGCACCTCTTGAATGGAGTTGAGGGAAAGGGGTTCTCAGCAAAAGGTAGCAAGACCTGCGGCTGTGGCCTCGGCCAGCTCTGGTCCCAGAGCAAAGACGCAGAAGGACATTCTCTGCCCTTCCCACCTGTAGATGGTACCAAGCTCCTGAATTCCCAGTAGTTATTTGGAGGTAAATGCTGTATGGGAGTTTTTGCTATGTGGTCCCAGAGGAGACATTTGATAGTGTCGATGCATTCAGAGCATAAATGAATGTAGTTTGAAAATGCAATCATTCTACCTGCTGGGATAGACTTTAGCTACTGTATCAAGCTTTGGGCTTGATCCCTATTTAGAATGGAATCCTGTAGCTGCAGAGGTATTAACTGTTACTCTTAGCTTGCTGAGCTAACAAAGCAGTCCATTCATGATTCTGCTACTCTAGAGATAATCACACTTCTGAAGGACATAAGGTACTGTATGTATCTTTACCCCCAATACTATACATAGTATATATTATAATAGTATATACTATACAGTATAATTATTATGTATCATATTAACATATAACATATGTTGTAATATGTACATATTATATTATATATTCATATGTGTGTGTGTGTTAATCCACAGAATCGTTGTGCATTAAAATAAAACAAAAAAAGCATTTGGTCAAATCTTACTATAGTAAAGCACTTGAGCAGTTCTTAAGTAATACAACTGGCTTGAGTTTATTTAAACATCTATTTCTTAAAATTATTTGACCCAAAAATCATTTTTCTTGTATTTCATCTAACACTAACATTCAGAGCTCATTTTTCATAGAGCAGGCTTTGGAATATCTTGGGTACAAGTTTATTTGTTGGTTTAAATTTTGGATAATAATAAATGAAAAATGGAAACTATGCTAATTTGTACCTGATGGTTATAAATTTAGTTCTTAATAGACCTAAGTACTTTTAGAAGTACAGTGACATATCATTCCACCCCAAAATATATTCATCAATCTAACCATCGGTTCACTCAATAAAATAAGTCATTGAAGTTATGAAGCTGGAAGAAGAATGTGAAGCATTCTAGTCAATTTTCTTTATCTCACAGATTGTGGAGACCAGTAAGAGGTAGGATCAAACGATTTGACTCCTTGCACAGCCTGCAGGTGAGCTAAGATGGTCGTAGGCCTCCTCAGTGAGCCCATCCTCCTGAGCGCAGCTGATCCTCCCAATGTCCAGGCATTCGCTTTCGTCCATTTTCCACCTGCTCAAACATGCCCTTGGCCATCATTTCACAGGCATTGCCCTGTCAAATATTTCCCATCTTCTCCTACTGCAAAGTCCAAACGGGTCTCTTTAATGCTCATATTCTACCTCTGTGTTGCCTTTGGCAAGCAAGATAAAACTCTTCTGCTCTAAAATACCCTTTCCCTTGGTTTTCTTACTTCTCTTTTCTAGGTTCTTACTGACCCATGAAATCCCAGGAAATTTCCATTACTGAGATTGCCACTGAGGGATGCTGAGTTGGGTTATGCACATGAGACTCTTCTTTTTTTTTTTATATCTCCTCCTTACTGATAGCTTTAAAGTTCTGTCCTTCACTTATTGTTCTTCCATTGCCACAGGGTCTATCTACTGGGGTAATGATTTAAAGTCTCAGAAACCCTACGGAGTCATTCTGCTCTGTTCTATGGGTTGCTGTGGGTCAGAATGCTTCTACAACAGCGGTGGGAGCTTGGCTACATGATGCATACGAAGGAGAGAAAGTCAGGTAAGTAAGGTCAGGCATGCAGGATGTGCATGCAAAGCTGAGTTTGGATTTTTATTTTATTGAGTAGCCACTGGCAGATCTTTAGCAAAGGATTGGCATAGCCAGAAGGACCATACAAGCATAAATACACGTGGAAAACTCTCTAAACTAAGCATCAGTATACAGTATAGCATGATTTAAACCCAATCCAATTTTATTTCAAGTAAAACTTGCACATGGAACCACATTAATGCAGTTTTACCTAAAAGAAATACCATTTCGATAAAGCAGTGAGATTAACGTATATATTTTCCATCAAATGCCAAACTTCACTAGAAACAGTCTGCTTGCTAATCATACAATTGCATTTTTCATATATAAAAC
>NW_022103900.1:42123361-42125658 GCF_000313985.2 Echinops telfairi
CTACGAAGGAGCATTCTAGCTGCAGTCCCCAGGTGGATTGGCTCCTCCTTTGGCAGTCCACAGTATATTTGATCCCTGCTACTCCCCAGCACCTTCACTCAAACGCACCCTTCTCCTCCAGTCTTCCTTATTCTTTGTCCGTCTTTCCTGTGCATCTGGGTCATTGAAAACACCAGGGCTTGCGTCAAGCACCCCTTATTTTTTGAAGTGACTTCTTTGCTCTTTAATATTTTTAGGGAGGTCTTTTTGTTTTGTGTATTTATTTATTTTCAAGACCTACAGTTTGAAAATGACATCTGAGGACAAATGGTTTGTATGGGCTGCCCCAGCTCTCATGGAAGCCAGAGGAAGAACAGAAATATTAGCAATAGTCGGCCAAGTCTCTGAAAAATACTATGTAAGACTAATGCTGGAATATCTCCATAGTGAGAGAAACCTGCCATAAAGCATTCATCTGCATCTAAATCACACCAGTCGCAGCTGCGTTCTCTAAAATCCTCATGTTGGCCATGACGAAGCAAACTGGTGCACTCATCCATTAAGACACAACTGCCCCTTGGGTGACGTATCAGAAAATCTTGTCATGTTACTTTGCAAACCATAGATTAAACTTCATCAGCTTCTTTGGTTGCAGTTTTTATAAATTTGTTACCTTGACTAATGAAAAACTCCAATCTGACAGTCATGATATCTGGAGTCAGTCCAAAAAGACCCGGCCCCCTGTCACGAGTCCATTCTGCAGCAGATTTGCCCAAAGTAAACCATTGTTTGATTTCACAGCTCCTGCTCCCATGAGTGCGGATTGTGGATCCAAGTAAAATGAAATCCTTGACAATTCAGTCCTTTCTCCGTTTATTGGGATCTTGTTCATCGGTCCAGTTTACACTGTTGCATGCCAAGTTGTTTTCAACTTACGTTACTTCTTTCAATGCTAAAAACTATATATAAACTCTGTTCATCGTTCAAACTCGATATAAATGTCTGTATAATAATTGTTTCTTGGACTGTGGTTTCATTTGATAGACCATTATGTTCTTGATCCATATTGTTCTTTACATCCTTAATAAACCTTTCTACTTTTACCCTGAAATGGTGCCCACTTTTTCCCCTTTGCGACAGCAGTTTGCTGCCCAAAGTGGGGTCTAGAATGATTTGACAGCTCTGAGCTCAGGAGAAATTGGATTCATCTGCTTTCCCAATTCTTAGGGGTTGATATGAGAAAAACACTCTTAGGACCAGGACCTCTGGCCTCTTGACATTGACGTCCTCACAGAGGCTCATTAACGGCCTTCTTGTCTCTTCACTACTATTTTGCTATCAAGTTGATGTGATGAGTTCAGTTCCCTTTGAATTGTGGCCTGATGCAGTCATGCAAGCTTGCTGTGTTTTCAGTAAATGCTAGTTTAGGTACTTTTTTTTTTGAGTAAAGAGTCCAGATGAACTGGTTTTCACTTGTAGGATTATTTAGTGAGCATAGTGAATGTCAATTAACCACTGACTTGGATCAGGTAGGGGAATTTAGATTTGAATTAAACAAATTAAGTTCTCTATACAGTACATTAGAATCTAAAAGCATAATTCTTATAGCTATTTTAAAAGTTTCTATTGGAACTTAAGTTTTGAATCAATACTGCCTTTAGCTATAGTGTACATTTTTTTCCGAACAGTTTTATTGGCACCTAATATCGATATCATAGAATTGAATAGTTCAATCACTCACACGTGTCAAGGGGGAACCGACCATCACCACTGCACCCAGCCTGGAGCATCCCCTCCCTCCCGGGTTGATTCACCCCAAAGGGAGCTGTGCAGTCATGATCAGCTCCAGCGCTCCCTCCCCCTTCCCACCTTCATTATTGACTCCCAAACTGCCCCGCGCCTCCCTACCACCCACCCCCGCCCTTACATTCCCTGTAACACCTTGTATCAGTTATCATCATTGTGCACCCTCCTCCTGAGGTGCACATTTTTATCCTTGTTTATTTCAGCAAACGCTTTGAACACTCTTAAGTACTTGCTAATTCAAGGGACTAATTTATTTACAATTTGAAAAAGGAAATCTCTATTTGTGCTATCCTCAGGGACTGAAAATTTTTGTTAAGTGTTTAGTTAGTGTTTTGCATTTTTTTCTGTATTTTGCCTCAAAAAGCTGTAATTAGCTGCGGTTAGCATTGTTTTTGTTTCCCTAATGTAGTAGTCTTTTAAATTCTTAAAGACTGCTTATTGAGTCTAGGCTCCTAATAGAAATTCTGATAAAATTCACTATATATGCATGTATTTAAATACACTAAAAAGGA
>NW_022103900.1:42125995-42127001 GCF_000313985.2 Echinops telfairi
TTTGCTTTCTACTTGAGCCCTTGGTATCAGCTCCTCATTTTTTCCCTCCCTCATGAACCCTTGATAATTTATAAATTATTATCTTAATCTTTTAAGAAAAAAGTTAAGTAATATAAGCTAAATTGAATATATAGAATATGTGTTATTAACATGAAAAAAGTCATTGGGTCTAAAACAAATGAAATCAGTTGCTCCCAGCTGTGACATTAAAACAAAGACACAAACACTGCCTTAGCAACCCTTTTTCCTATTTCTGAGGTGAGACATCTTTACAGGGACAGACAGCCCCAGCTTAGTTTCAAAGAGAAGCTGATGGTGGGAACAGCTGACCTTGCAGTTAGCAGTCCACTCCTAGACCACAGCACCACCAGAACTCACGGGAAAAGTCTAGAGGGCTGTTTAAAAAAGTGGTAAATTACAAATCTGGCTAGACCAGAGGATGGAGACTGGTACAGATAGGAACTGGAAACACAGGGAATCCAGGACAGATGATCCCTTCAGGACCAGTGGTGAGAGTGACGATACTGGGAGGGTGAAAGGAGGCTGGGAGTGGAAAGGGGGAACCAATTACAAGGATCTACATATAACTCCCTCCCTGGGGGGGAGGGCAACAGAAAAGTGAGCGAAAGGATACATCGGACAGTGTAAGACATGACAAAATTTCTACAACATTTCAAGAACAGATTTACTGCATTGAACACTAATGACAGAAGACCTGAAGACAAGAATATCATTCATGAAGAAAGCAAAAAGTCATTAAAAAAGAAGAATAGGGATCGATCAAGGGCAATGTAACCAAGAGAAATTACTGGACCCCAAATGAAGGCTGAGCATGATAGTGGGACAAGAAGAAAGTTAAAAGGGGAAAGAACTAGGAGGCTGAGATAGTTTATTGTGCCAGCCTGGCGATAAACACAAGTGGGATTAACTGAAGGGCAGAGAGATAAATGGCTTGGCGAGCCTCGCCTTTCTTGTCACTCGCTCTTTGATCATCGGACCAGTGTGC
>NW_022103900.1:42127781-42136171 GCF_000313985.2 Echinops telfairi
AAGCACACCAGCCTGTGTGACCACAAGGTGTCAATGGATCAGGTATCAGGCATCAAAGAACAAAAAAATCATATCATTGTGAATGAGGAGGAGTGTGGAGTAAGGACCCAAAGTGCATCTGTAGGCAACTGGACATCTCCTTACAGAAGGGTCATGGGAAGGAGATGAGTCAGTCTTGGTGCAGTGTAGCAACAATGAAACATACAACTTTGATCTAGTTCATAAATGCTTCTATCCCACCCACTATCATGATCCCAATTCTACCTTACAAATCTAGCTAGACCAGAGGATATACACTGGTACAGATAAGAACTGGAAATACAGGGAATCCAGGATATATGACCCCTTCAGGACCAGTGCTGAGAGTAGCAATACTGGGAGGATGGAGGGAAGGTGGGGTAGAAAGGGGGACCAATTATAAGGATCTACATATAACCTGCTCCGTAGGGGATGGACAACAAAAAAATGGGTAAAGGGAGACATTGAACAGTATAAGATATGATGAAGTAATAATTTATAAATCATCAAGGGTTCATGAGGGAGAGGCGGGTGGGGAAGGAGGGGAAAATGAGGATCTGATATCAAGGGCCCAAGTAGAAAGAAAATGTTTTGAGGATGATGAGGGTAACAAATGTACAAATATGCTTCACATACAATGGATGTATGTGTGGATTGTTCTAAGAGTTGTACAAGACCCCAATAAAATGATTGCTAAAAAAAGAGAAAGAGAGAGAAGAATAAAAGCAAAGATCAGTGTGGATGTCAGGAGACAGAAATTTTCTCTTAATCATAGAGTGCTAAGACCAATGAATGACATGATGAAGTCAAAGAGGTGAAAAGAAAATGTCAAAGGGCAGCTCCAGGAAATAGTCAAATGTTATCTTGAAATGTGCACAACCATATGTTTTAAAGGAAAAGCTCATGAGAAAGACGTATACATAGTCCTCTACTAATTCTTGTGCTGTCAGACTTCAGGAACCTAAACCTTCAGTCCATCTCTTCCAGATAAAGAAGGCTGCCACTACTACCTCAGTTGTTCAACATACCAATGGAATGAAACTGAAATTTAAACATTGACGGAGGAGGAACAGATGTGAGTGATCAGTTATCGCAACATCATGAAATAAGTTCACCCACGTATTAAAGCCCACAAATTCATTAGCCAATGTTTTAATTGAACGCATTGGTTAAATCTACCTATATCACATTGTTAATTCATTTTTATTGCTTTATTGCATAAAACTATGTCATATTTTAATATAATATTTTCCCATGTAGGTGGAAATGATGCATTTGCTTATTGTTAAAATCAAATGTACTAATTTCATTATCTGTCTTATATTCACTGATGAAAATGAGTGAAATAGTAGCCCTTGAAGTAATTACTCTCTGTTTCATACTTACAACTTATGAAGTTGTCCTATGTTACCAACTTCAGTTTATAACCCAGTAATGTGACCACCTCCACATACCCACAACGTCTTATTATTTTGTAAAGGCTAGCCAAGTTCACTCAGCTGATCTGACTCCTACAAATTGTCAATCCTCAATCTTAGATTTTATTGGTTTGTTTTAACACTGGAAGATTGCATTTCAGTTATATTATCCCTAATCACAGGAAATCTTTCCTCAATAGAATTACCCTTTAAAATGCATTCAGCAATTTGTTTTTTACATATATTTCACTACCTTAAAAGCTATTTTGATGGTTTTCACAATCTAACACAAACATGCCATTTTGATCATTATAGGTCTTTTTGTGCATTTGAATTCATAATTTGTATGGGAACTTTAACATTGCAGTCATCTGTTCAATTTCAATGCCTTTGGTTTTTTGAGAATGGCAAAGAATTTGACAGTAAAAGTACTAGGAATCTGTTTTCTGAGTATCTTACCATTTCATCCATTGTGCCTGGTCTCTAACTGTGGAGTATTATCCTTGTTTAGATATATCTCTTTTTCTTGTGATCTAGATCTTTCATTTTAAGCTTTTATTAATTTCTTTGGTACTGACTTTACTTTGTACATTTTATTAGCCCATATGCTATTAGTACTTGTCATAGATTAATTTAGTAAGACACATGCATTCTGAAATAATGTTGTATCTTTTTATGAACATTTGTATCATACCTATACGTTTTGATGAATACTTTTATCACCTTCATTGACTGGGGAGCATTTTGCCCTCCTTTATCATCGCATTAGTCTATTTTGTTATAGCGATCATTTGTTAGTGGTCCCTTTTTTGGGGTTTGTTTTCTGCGAGGGTCTCTGTAAATTTTCTGCTCACAGTGCTGCTCTTTGTTGTCCCCACTAAAACTTGCTGGAAGAATCCTTTTGTTAAGTTAGTTCAGGTGATCATCAAATCGGCTAGTGTAACTGACAGGGGCAGGACAGAGATTTCTGCTAGGTATGAGAATATATGAGAATAATCCTCTGTTTGCCAAGTGGGGGAACAGTCTGTCCGCCCTGAGAAAACAAGCCAGGTAAATGTCTCAACCTTCAGGTCAGGCTGGGTAAGATACCTCCAGACCGACGTAATAGCCTGAGAGGAAACTCGAAACACCTGGACATAGAACAATAGCCAGAGAAAAGTTAGCAGGAGATGTGCAAGAGAACCAAGGGGGGACTCAGCAACTGATGGAAGGGCACCTGGACTGTCTGTGGAGCTGCGATCCTGACCCCTTTGAATGTGCCCTTGCAAGTAAGAAGCCTTTCTCTAGTTCAAAAATATAACGAGTAATATCTGGGATCTGAAAGGCTCACCACAGGAAGCAGCCACCTAATAAAAAGAGTTGCCATTCGAGTCCGTAGAGAATAATTGCCCTTTTCCAGAAACGTCATAGGGTGTTCAAAGAACCCCATGATCAAAAGGAGGGAATGGCCAAGAGCATTTAAGACAAAGTACTTGACATCCATGAAATGGCTGCTTTAGGGTATGAGACTAGACTCGGTTCCTGCTTCTGCTACCTCAGGAAATAGTGCTTCTGTTGTCATGAAGATAAAGGATGTCGCATCCTGTTCCCAGATGGGGTCAAGAGACAAATGATTATCTGAAACTTCCTGATGCAGGATATGCTCAGGAAAATATATTTTCATGAGCAAGTTATATTCAACTTATCTTACCATGGGAAAAGAATGCTGTTTAATTTATAGGTAATATTCTTTAAGAAACACCTGCATTATATCTTCTCAGAAAACCTGCCTTAAGATAGAATCATCAATACCTAGCATGTTTGTTTGCTACTTGCTATTTGAAATATCAAATTGTTGATATTTGAAATTGTCCTATCCTGACATGATCCTGTCAGCAGTCTGCAGGCCAGCTGTCAAATGCTCATAATTTAGTGCCATCACTGACAAACCCACTGTGTGATAGCTTGCCCCTGACTTCTGAATATTATAAGACCTGTCCTTTGTCCAAATGTTGTGTGAAGGAGTAATCAGTGTGCCCCAGACCCCATTGTTTCATTTTCATAGAACCTGAAATTCTTGTTTCAAACATTTCTTCTAACCTTTACTATTTTAACCCTAATAAAAAGTTCCATCTTACCCTGAAACAGCATTCAAGGTTTTTCTCTCTCACTACAATACTGTGTAGAACATTTATGAACGTTATTAAGTCAGGGTAAAGGGAGAATGGGTAGGAAAGAGGGAACCGATTACATGGAACTGTGTGTGACCTCCTCCCTGGGGGACAGACAACCGAAAAGTGGATGAAGGGAGACGTCGGACAGGGCAAGATATGACAAAATACCCATTTATAAACTATCAAGGGCTCATGAGGGAGGGGGTGCGGGGAGGGAGGGGAAAAATGAGGACCTAATGTTGGAGGTTTGAGTGGAGAGAAAATGTTTTGAGAAACGATGTACAAATGCACTTTACACAATTGATGTGTGTATGGATTGGGATGACAGTTGTATAAGCCCCTAATAAAATGTAAAAAAAAAAAAAAAGAATTCAAACTAAGTTCGCTGCCCTTGAGTCAAATCCAACTCACGGCAACCGCACGGGCCCAAAGCTGTGAAGCTTTTGCAGAAGCAGACGACCGCATCTCTTTTGCATGGAGCAGGTGTGGCTTCAAACCATTTACTTTTTGGTTAGCAGCCGAATGCCATCAGGGTTTCTCTTAAGTCAATATATGAGAAATAAAGACCAATTGGTACACTATGGCCATGATTATATTTGATATGATTGTTTTAATAAACAAATTCTATTACTATCCTCCTGTAAAGTCTAGAGGAAAAGTGAAACAGCTGAGTGTTTTTAGATGAACCATTTTTTCTAAACCTTCATTTTTGTCATATACAAAAATACATTTCAAACTCTAAATTTTAATTTTGACTGTTAAAAATCCAAAAAGAAGGTAATAACATTTAAAAGGGAATAGAAAGACGAAACGTGTCTGGACTTTTCACATAGCGATGAGGAGCAGCCTGTTAAGAATTTAACTACAACCATCTTCAGAATTTCAATAAAAAAAACTCAACGTATGCAACTCTCTTTGGGATGCTAAGCCTCAGAGACATAAAGTACTCAGACATGTGGGGCTCCTCCCATGTGCATCATGAATCCAGAGCACCCCAGAATTACCATGACCCAGGCTAGAGTCAATGCCTAGGGATGATCAATGGAATCAATAAATATAACTACAGAGAGGACATGCCTCCTTTTTTCCCTGAGGTAATCCTAAGTGTGGTCTTGGGGGATGCCGCCACACTTTGTTGAATGTCAGGAATCCTGAGACAAAGGTCAAACCAAGTCCATACACAATACATGCTCCAACACAGCCAGTTGTCAGTAAAAACAACAGCGACATCTTTTTAATAGCCTGTAAGATACCAAATACATTTGTCTGTAATTTTAGTTCAGATAAATTACTTTCAAAAATAGGTTTAATCTGGGTAATATACAGTATATTAATAAAAGAACTACTAATAATACTATTTTATATTTACATAATACTATGACGTTTGCCAAGTAATTTCCTATTCTGGCACATTCTGACATTCAATAAATATTTGCTAAAAGAATAAACGAATTAGGCCATCTAAAAAACATTCATTTTATTTCCCTATTTTTCAGACAAAGAAGCCACGGTACAATAATATTTACACTCAGTCCAAACATTAAAGTGTGTGCATTGGTGAGTTTCTAAATGTTTCAAAATACAGAAACAGTTGACATATGGGATATGGAATTGCACTTTCAATCAGACAGGAGACCCTAATAGCATTTTAAAAAAGCTGAGAAGGCTTCAAAACATTCGTGGAAAATTCTATTCTATTTCAGTTTCATTTTAAATTCAGATCCACTACTCTCAACCTAGAAAATATACTCTATGTGAGTAGTAGGACTGCTAATAATATTGCATACTTACAGAGTACTTTGAAGTTTGCAAAGTCATCTTTATAACTTCTAACAGGTTTCTTTATGGGTTTGAATACAACAATTTGGGAGTCCCCGACTTCTTCAGTAGTGGAAGGTAAAGAAAGTTCAAGGTTGAAGGCATAGCCCATGAGGACAAATGCATAGTTGCAAGGAATGGCTCATTGTTGCTGTTGTTAGGTGCTGTGGCATTGGCTCCGACCCATAAGGACACTGTGCACTACAGAACTAAACATCACCTTCACAATTGCCCCGGTGCCTGAGACCACTGATGCAGCCACTGGGTCAGTCCAACTCCTCCATGGCCTTCCTCTTTTTCGCTCCCCTTCCCCTTGATCAGATATGATGTCCTTCTTCAGAGACTGGGCTCTCCTGACGATATGTCCAAAGTATGTCAGACAAAGTTTTGCCATCCTTGCTTCTACAGAGCACTCTGGCTTTACTTTCCAACTTTCACAAGCATTTGATCCAATGGAGACCACCATGGCTTGGGTATACTTTAGGCATGTTTTCTTTTGATATAAACTAAGCCAGCCTGCATTTTCTACTTCATGGGACATGTGTATGCTGTGATGTTCCACAGCCTCCTGGAGCTTTAAGTTTCCAGTATGGCTTCCATCCCCCTTTCTACATTCCAGCGCTCCCCATCCATTCTGCTTCTGGTATCCTGGCTTGCATTTTATACTTTAGTCTAGTTCCCATTCTCACCTGTCCAGATGTTGTGTTACATATTCATTTCCCACTTTGAAGCATTGCCACATGCTTTCTTATTTCTTCATACTAAAGCTAAAGGTTTTATCAGTTCCTACTGGGATGCTCCATCAGTCTCCAGTACCCTGCACACTGCCACTCAGCTTTGCCCTGAGCTGGCAGTCTAGCCTCTCCCAGTTAGGGGCTCACGGGCACTGTTAGTTGCTAGAACTTTACCAGTGGATGTATTTTCATCAGAGAAATTGGCAAATGCTGTAGATCGTGTCTTTTCCTGGTAGAGATACAGTTAGAACATTGCTGCTACTGAACCACTAAAATAAGCAAAACAAGCACATGCACCAACAAAGAAGGAAAATCCCCAACAGTAACAACATATCTCACTATGAAGAATACCCGAACAACAGGGTGTGTTCAGGTAGCTACAAGAAAATAGGCGTTGGGTGCTGAAAATAATGAGGAGAAGGAGCAGGAGGAATTGGGTGTGGAAGGGATAAAGTTCAAGTGAGAGCGGGCCTAGAAGGCTAAGCTAAGGGGGGAGTATGGATAAGCTGCTTGCTGGTTAGGTGACATAACCCAAACTCCAAACTCATTGCCATCAGGTCAATGCGGATGCATAGCAACTGCCTGTGGGTTTCTGAGACTGTTACTGATGATGGGAAGGGAAAACCCAGTCTTCCTCCCATTGAGCTGCTGGTGGTTTTCAACTGCCAACCATGCAGATCTCAGTCCAATGCTTAACTACTACACCACGAGGGATCCTGACTATGTGTACACAGGGCAAGGTATTGACTCAGTTTAATAGTTTTTAAAGGGAAGAAAATATCATAGCCCTGATACTGTTGTGACAATAGATTGAGATGTTTATTGCCCCCGTACTTCCCTTGACGGGCATATTTTGCAGTGAATGGCAGAAGTGGGTTGGTGGGTGGGCAGGGTTGTGAGTTGGGATGAAAGAAGAATCAGCATTGCTTCCTAGTCAGGTTGTACATAGGAGTTTCAAAGGACGGTACAAATGAAACATTACGTCCAAGAATCATGGAGAATGAATCCAGCAAGTTCCTAAGAAAATTCTAAACAGGAGAGAATGTGAAAGTAGAGTAAGTAGTTCGGGAGACTGGTCCTCCTTGGAGGGAAGTGATATGGGGTGAGCTGCAGCCTTTTCTAGTAGCTAAGCAGGAAGGGAAGTGGGAGAAGCCTGCGCCATCTCTGACCATGCCTGGTGGAATAAAAGGGTGCCTGGGGAGTCCTCCCAAAAGAAAATGCAATCCTCAGACATTTCAGGAATGACAAAAATATAAAAAGTGTGTTTGTATACCACATGCATACAATAAATGCATGAAATCAAGCAAGCAGATCAGCAAGTGCATACCTATGTGCATGAGGTATGTGCCGGTGGTCTTTGTATGAGACAAGTTATGACAAGATATTGTATGTTGTTTCCACTTCTCTCTTTCTACACTAGTGTGAACTTCCCCCGAACCAGGACATTTTTCACCATGCTCACATTCAATCTTTCCAATCAGGGAACAATGCTGACATAGCCCTGTGCGCCTGCCCGGCCCGGTTCATGTTTTACTCAATGCCTTCACGTTATCTCTGACTTCTTTGATGTCAGGATAGCTCCACTTTGGCCACCAGACTTAGGTGGTCTTAAATGGGTGGTAGCCTGCATCCTTACTGCAGGACCTGCTCTTCCCCAGAATCGCTCAGAGTTGTGTAAGGTCAACTTCTGAGAAGAGAATCTTTTATTTCCTAAAAGAGTAACTCTGCTCCCCACGGAGCCCTGGCTTATATGGTCCAGTTGTCATTTTAATGGGTTGGTACAGCGTTTGCGGCTTATTACAACATGGCAAGTGAATGCCATCTGTGTGCGTCTGATTGACACCAGCCCATGAGAGGACTACACAGTCTCTGATCTCTCTCTGCTTGATCTGAAGCGTGAAGATTATGCATCTAATCCACAATGTATTTCTGAGTAAGAGCATCTCTGATTCTCCATGTGGTTCAGGCTGTAAATGCCACAGAATACTAGCATTATTATCACCCCAGAGGAGGGCTAACTAACTGATTAAAACAGGAAAGAACTTTGTATCTACTTTCCTACTTCCTGTATATGTGCTTAATAGTATCCTCTGTAAACTCACCATTTTTTCCGAGTGCACGTCATGACTAATTACTTTTCTGTGGTAAGGATCAGCATGAATCCTGTGCCCCAAATGCGGAGATTGTTCTAGGCTTCTGACTCTCATACCTCTACGTGTGTCACCAGCTACCTCTGTGCCACTCTCTCT
>NW_022103900.1:42137376-42139886 GCF_000313985.2 Echinops telfairi
GGGTAGAGATAAGAGCTGGAAACACACAGGGAATCCAGGATAGATAAACCCCTCAGGACTAATAATGAGAGTAAAGATACCAGGAGGGTAAGGGTAAGGCCGGGGTAGAAAGGGGGAACTGATCATAATGATCTACATATAAGCCCCCTCCTGGGGGGGAAGGACAACAGACAAGAGGGTGAAGGGAGACATCGGTCCTTGTAAGACATGAAAAAAATGTATAAAGTATCCAGGGTTCATGAGGGAAGAGGGTGGGGGAAGGGGAAAAATAAGCTGATACCAAGGTCTCAAGTAGAAGGAAAATGTTTAGAAAATGATTATGACAACATATGTACAAATGTGCGTGGCACAGCGGATGCATGTATGGATTGCGATAAGAGCTGTAAGAGCCCTGATAAAATGATTTAAATACTAAAAAAATTTTTTAAAGGACTTGCCTCTTCATACTGCTAAGTAATCAGCTGTAACATTCTGTGGGATTCCGCAGCTTTCTAACCTGCTCGTCACAAACTTGTGATTGGTTTCCCATTATCTTTTTAAGGTGCCAGTGGCAAGCTTGAGAATCCGTGAGCCACACCCTTACTGCCTGACCTGTGAGTTCCCACTGCCTCTTTAGGGTCAATAATTCACTGGAACAATAACAGTGAATTTATGGAAAGTAAACTATACTTCGGACTACAGGTTTATTATAGCCCAAAGGATCTAAATAAAGAGATGCATGGTTTGAGGTCTGATAAGCATCCTAACACAGAACTTCCTTCATGTCCCAGGGAACTCAATACTCTTTCCAAGAGCAGAGGTTCCTATCAACCAAGAAGCTCTCTGACTCTTAAGAGTCTCAACTTTTACTGAACAGGCCTGCTTTATAAGCTGAATTATGTCCCCTGAGGCTAATGCATACCAGCTCCTCAGCTGAGTTCTCTGGACTGGGCTTCCATTTGCCCGCACAGCTTCTCAGGTGTGTCCTGCAGCTACACCACCATCACCTACTCCAAGGATTATGTCTCTTGAACCAAAGACAAAAACCACATTACGTGGGTAAAACTAAGTCCTTACTCCACAATTTAATTACAAATAAATTTAGTGGACATACCCAATATTTTATTTTTCATAAGATATAGTAAAATAAAATGGAACAAAAATATTAGTGTATTATTACAGGCTATGAGAATAGCTGTTGTTTTTTTTTGCAATTTTATATAGTTTCATTTTACTAGATCTTGACATAAATTGTATTTCTTAGTGTGGCCACAGTTAAAAAAAAAAGGGTTGAAAACTACTTTTGGACAAACTTTTCTATCCAGCAGGTAGAGTTGTTGTTTTTTGTGGGTTCTGACTCACAGAAATCCCATGTGCAACAAAACGAACTGTTGGCCTGGCCCCGGGCCACCCTCACACTGGTTACTATGCTTGAGTGCACTGTGGCAGCCACTCTTTGACTCCGTCTTGTTGAGGCTCTTTCTCTTTTTCCGGTGGCTCTCTGCTTTACCACGCGGTGCCCTTCTCTAGGTTGTTCTTGTGAGGCACCTTCAAGTCCGTTCCTGCTTACAGTACATGACCCTGTGCACAACCGAAGGAAACCCTTTTCATGGAGTAGCTGCATTGTTGCAGCCAGCCACTGTGTCAATCCATCTCATCAAGGGTTTTCCTCTTTTTCAGCTGCCCATCGACTTTACCAAGTATGATATCCTTTCCAGGGACTAGTCTCATCTGATAATGTGTCCAAAGTATGTGAGATGAAGCCTTGCCGTCCTTGCTTCTAAGCAGAATTCTGGCTGACTTCTTCCAAGATAGACACTTGTTTGTTCTTTTGGCAGGCCATAGTACTTTCCATCTTCTTCATCAGCACCACACTCAAGTGCATTTATTATTTCTCATTTTTCTTGCTCGCTGTCCAACTTTCACAGGCATATGAGGAATTGAAAAATACCATAGCTGCGTCAGTCACACCTTCGTCAGTGACATCCCTGATCTTCAATACTTTAGAGAGATCTTGTGCAGTAGATTAACCTTATGCAATGTGTCCTTTGATTTCTTGACTGCTGCTTCCATGAGCCTTGGTTGTGATTCTCCAATGTAGTTAAAATAGCACAGAGGAAAATAACTCAGCTCTGCAATTTTTTATCTAAGACTCTTCCAGCCAAATCTATTTCTAACTTCATAGATTTTTCTAGATTATAGGAAGGAACGGACTTCACAATATTGCATATCACTTTCTGCAAGTACCAAGGCAGGGTTTCTATGTTCCTATCCACACAATAAACAGAAATATTCGCATTACCTGAAAGAGAGATTATAAATATCTCATATCACTTCCAGTAAAGTTTGCTTGCTGCCAAGTGAGCTCAAGTTAGGTTAAGTTTGCCATCATAAAGTTCATCAAAATACTGAAATTTTGAGAGCATTTCTTAAATAAAGAAATATATATTTATTTTGTTACACCTGTTGAGAGTATACACACAAAATATAGACATTCTCCATTGCCTGCATGTGCAATTCAGTGACAGTGA
>NW_022103900.1:42141012-42147265 GCF_000313985.2 Echinops telfairi
AATTGTGAATTAGGTGGGTTGTTATATTTCAGACGTTCACCTCTGAATTCAAAAGTTCAAAACACTCATGGATAATTCAACTTCCCCAGCCCCTGCCATATTCTATCCCAACTCCCCCCTTCTCACCTAAGCCCTCATCTCCCTCTCATGGAACTCCATCTCCTCTTTCACCCAAGTCTAGTCCATGGCTTCTTGAGCCCACCTTTGCCCTCCCTCTCTTGGGAACTTCCAGGTCTGTTCCCTTGGGTATGCAAGTCTTTGTCTTAGTTTTATGCTTGAAGTAGTGGTTTCAAATAATACTTGTCCTTTTGTGATTGACTAACTCAGCATGATGTTCTCCAGGTCCATCCATGTTATGCAGTGTTTCATGATTTCATCATGAGACATAGTGGTGCACAGTATTTCATTGCATACATGGACCAAGTTTCTTTACTGATGAGCATTTGGGCTGTTTCCAACTTCTTGCTATTGTCAGCAGTACTGAGATGAACGGGGAGAGCACATAGTCAGAGTATTTTTGATTTTTAGATTGTGGGTGAGGGATGTTGATCTGCACTCAAGCATGACTGGATCACAGACTCTAAGTACTAAGCTATAAAAGTAAATAAACATTGTTCCTGAAATAAAAATATAAATCAAATGGGTAGATGAATATCTCTGAACTTTTGAATGTCAAAAGATGTATTCCGAGTTAAGTGCATCTAAGAAATGGCAAATATATACATTTGGGAAACATAAACAGAGCATGATGGCCCACATAGCAAGTAGATTCACTGAGGCAAACCTCTAAATGTACTTTGCCATGCAGTCCAAATGTGGCTCTGCTTTCAAACATTAATACAGACAGAATGAAGTATAATTGAGAGTTGACAGATCGATAGAAGGCAGGAGAGCCACGAAGAGATTTGGAGATTAAGAGGAACAAAAACATGTTCAGTGTGCAAACATTTACAACACATTTATTCACAGTAACCAAAATGTGAGAATGACGCAAACATCTGTCCGCTGGCTGAGAGATCACGGTAGTGCCACTGAAAGAGGGGGGACAAAGCATGGACCTTTGTGACTCCACAGAAGTATATGAAATGCAATATGCTAAGCAAAAGAGGCCAGCTTCAAAAGGCCACATAATGCATGATTCCATTTCTATGACAATCTAGAGAAAATAAAATAAACCAGAATCAGATCTTTTGTTGATTGGAGGTGGGGGAAGGGGATGGGCAACTAAGGAAAAGATGAAAATACTGTGCATTTTGTTTGTCATGGTCGTTATATGATTGCATTTGTTTGTCAAATTGATAGAACTATACTCTTAGGAAGAGTAAGTTTTATAGAATGTAAATAACACCTCGATAAACCCGACTTTAACAAATACAACGGGAGAAACTCAGCATGAAGTGATAAAGGCCATCTGTCAGTTTGTCCTACACTGGTGGCTTACCTGTTGCTGAGATTCCAGGGTTATGACCACTCGTATTTCAAAGACCAGCAGGGTCCAGCCATGCTGAACAGGTTTCAGTGGAGTTTACATAGCAAACCAACTTGGTGATCTTTTGTGAAATTAGCCAATGAAAACCTTGTGAAACCCAACAGAATATTGTCCGACACAATGCTGGACAATGAGCTTCTTAGGTGCGGAGGCACTACACCACATCCACAGCAGTGGGCTCAAGCGTGCCAGCAATCGTGGAGATGCTGCACGACCAGGCAACGTTTCATGACGTTGGTCAGGGGTCACCCTGGGCTGGAGCTAACTCAGCAGCAGTTCACTATCGCAAAAATAAAGTAACTGAATAGGATTAGAGAAATGGAAAGTCTGAGACAATGCACATAAACAGTACTCCCAAATTTATCACTTGATACAGAGGTAATATTTTAAATAAGATCCATCTGTAAATAAAAGTCACACAGGCTTTGCACTGCATGGAAAACACAGACAAGTAGACATTTCCTAAGAATGACAGGGTGGGAAGCCAGAACCCTTGTCTGAGGAATTTCAACACAAGAAGCTGCTTCGTTGGCTTCTTTGCCTTAGAGATTTCCCTGATAGGAAAAGTTCTGTGAGGGGTAAAAAAAAAAAAGGATCTAAGCTTGTTTCAGGGGAAACTCATGCTTTTGCAAATCCTTTGCTTGAAATTCTGGGAAATGATGTTTTAATAGTTCAAAACCTATCACAAAATAACTAATTTAAGAGATTGTAGCTATGTTATGTAGAGAGTTTCTCCTAAACAAAGATTTGCTATTTTCACAAGTAAAAAATAGAAACTCCTACAATGTAAACTTAGCCTGTTTTCAAAAGACAAACCTTCTGCTCTCACCAGGCCCAAGTTTTCCACGATGCCAGGCAAGACATATCTACTGTCACTTATAGCTCCCTCTCACTGTTTCTCACCAGTACCCCCACTCTCTGGGCAGATACAAATCACTTTGGCCTCACTAGGGGGAGTGCAGCTTCCCATCAAACACTTTTGACTCTGTGGTGAATCTGACCTCTCTGCCTATCAGATTTCTGAAATTGTACCCTAAAGGTCAAGGAAAAGGCAATCAATCTGTGGTATCTACAAACTATAATTATTGCATCTGATTCTCTTAAAGATTGACAACAGCTCCTATGGATACATGGCAAGAATTTTCAAAAGTGATTTGATTTTCCATAGGAAGCAATTACTCAGTTTTAATGCCAGACTCAGTATTGAACAGCTTTCTCTGTTGTAGAATCCAGACTCTTCAAGTTCTTCTAGTTGAACAGGTGATGTGTCCTTAGGACAAAACTCTAGCTTGTAAATGGCCCATGAGAGTCAGCATTTACATGCTGACAGTCTGTCATACCATGGTGGCATGATTCTAACCCTTATAGGGGTGTTCTCTTGCAAGCACACAGTTTCTTCTAAGAGGAAATGATACACAAAAGACATCACATTTGGACAGAGAGATGTCAGAAAAGGCTTTGGGCTGGGCTGTGTGATCTAAGGGGGTATCTTTACATGGTAAAATTTGAACAAGAAGGCAAAGAGCAAAGGATGTTCTGGACAGAACAGCCAGCTGTGGGCTGTGTTCAGGTGTCAGATATCAGGAACTTAAAAAGTATGTAGAGGAAATTAGAAGATTTGACTGGAAATATGAATGGAGATCAGTTTAGAAGAGATTTTGAATATTATGTTGGGAACTTAGAAATTAATTTGATTGGCAGGTGCATGGTCTGATTATAGATGTGCACAGATAAAATAAATTAACCTTCCTATGTAGGAAAAACTAGACTTATCTTGAACAGCAAGAGTAATGTTAAGTGGAAATGTCATTCCACATTTTCAGGAAGGTAACTGTGTTAGTCTGGGTAGACTAGAGAAACAAATTCATAGACACTCATATGTGTATAGGAAAGAGCTTTATATACAAGAGCAATTAAATATTGAGAAAACGTCCCAGCCCTGTCCAGAACAAGTACATAAGTCCGATATTAGCCCATATGTCCAATACCAATCTATAAAGTCCTCTTCAGACTTACAAAACACATGCAGTGATGCCAAATGCAGGAAGATCCCAGGCCAGTAGGTGAGAAATCTTGTGGATCTAGAGGCATTATAATCATCTCAACATTGGCAGGGTTCTTCTTTTGGTTCTTCCAGGTCCAGGGCTCTCACTGCTATCAGCATAGCTCCATGTGTCTTGTCAGTACTGAGTTTCTCAGGGAGTGAGAAGAGAGAGAGAGTGTCTCCCACCTCCAAGAAGGAAGATAGGAGTTCCCGGAATCCTCAGAAGGCCATGCCCACACAGAGGCCTCATTGGCTATGACCTGATTGGCAGGCTAGACTCCACCCCCTCACTCTGAATCCTCAAATGGTGATCAGATTATGTAACCACCACAGTAACCAAACTCAAACTCACCACCAGGGAGTCAACTCTGACTAACAACAACCCCAAAGGATAGAGTACAAATGTCCCTTTGAGTTTCTGCGGCTATAAATGTTTATGAGAGCAGAATGCTTCACCTTTCTCCCACAGAGTGGGTTCAAACTATTGACTTTGTGGTTAGCAGCCCACCACACAATCCACTATGCCACCAAGCCTCCTTCAGGAAGGCAAGATGGGCCAGAATATATGGAATGATAGTAGGAAGTGAGAAGAAAGGAAGGAGTGGATACCAGAGCCATTTCCAAAATAGAAAAGAGTTCCTTTCCAGATGAAAATCAGAGGGACATAGGAGCAACGTGAAGAAGGGGACAAAAAGGAAAATAGATGTCTTAAGGGCGGGGGCTGGGGGGTCTCCAGTCTGACCAGGGTCCCCTGTGTCCTGTGAGCACATGTTACCCCCTCATGGAATTAGTTACCTGTGGGTATAGCTCACTAACCATTTGATTAATAGCTGAACACAACCCTACTGCTTCCAGGACTCCTTTTTGAATGATAATAGCATGTAACTCTCTGTATTACATATGATTATATAGTGATTTTTCTCTCTCTTAACCACCATGGTCCTCATAACAGGTGATCAACAAATGCTTGTAAGCCTGTAAGACTTGAAGTAAAATGAACACTATCCTGGTGGATTGTGAATGTATAGCGCATAAAGCCGCCTAGAACAGAATTCAATCCTGGCTTTGACACTCACCAGCTCTGATGGGGAGCACCGGTGGTTCATGGCTCAGCTGCTAATCAAAATGGTAGTGGTTTAAACCCACTATCCACTCTGCAAGAGCACTTGTATAATCTGCTTCTGTTAAAATCCCAGCCTCGCACACCCTCAGCGGCAGTCCAACTCTACACTCCAGGGTCCCTATGAGTCAGCGTGGACTCTAGGGCTACTGGTTTGGCTTTTAGATGATTTGATTTTGACAAAAGGCAACTTCTCTGATTTTCCTTTGTTCACAGGTGTGAAGGGAATGATACAATTTACTCCCAATTAGTCACTCCCTTTTTCTGCAGGAGTATCACATGTCCCAAAGCAGGCAAGTGGCTCTGCCTATAGATCACAGGTCTAGCAGAATGACTGGCTTGGGCCAGTTAACAATCAGTGAAGTGACATACATAATTTTCAGGAATGTTTATACATAGCCTAATAGAATTAGACCTATCTTTCACGAAAGGAGTTCTGGTGCTGTAGTGGTTACGCAGGGGACTGCTAACTAAGGGCAGTGGTTCCAAAGCAGGAGCTACTCTGCAGGAAAAGAGGAGGCGTTGGACTCCTGCAGAGTTACAATGTCTGAAGTCCACAGGGTGAAGCTCCACATTGTCCTAAAGGGTTGCCAGGCATCAGAACTGACTTGACGGCAGTGCATTTGGTTTGGTTTGGTAGCTTTCAGAAATTGAATGTGTCCTTGTTGTTAGATGCCAGTGAGTCTGTTCCTACCCACAGTGACCCTCTGTCCATGACCTGCGCTCTTCCTTTCTCACAAGTGTCACTGTACTTGAGCCTGTGGCTGCAGTCGCTGTGCCAATCCAGCTCCTTGAGGGCCTTCCTCTTTTTCACTGCCCCTCTGCGCTACCAAGCATGGCATCCTCCTTAAGGGACTGGTCTCTGACAACGTGTCTAAAATATGTAAGACAAAGTTTTGCCATGCGTGCCTCTAAGGAGTATTCTAGCTGTACTTCTTCCAAGACTCAATTATTTGTCATTTTGGCAGTACCTAGTACTTTCAAAATTCTTCTCCACCACCACAACATAAACGCACTAATTCTTCTTCTGTCTTACCTCCAATGTCTAATATTCACATACATATGAGACAATTGAAAATATCATGGCTTGGATCAGATGTACCTTAGCCATCAAATACCCTTGCTTTTCAATAGTCTAAAGAGGTCTGTGCAGCAGATTTACCTAATGCATCTTTTGATTTCTTGACTGCTTCTTCCATCAGCTTTGATTGTGCATGCAAGTAAGACAAAAGCCTTAACAGTGTCACCCTTTCTGCCATTTACCTCGATGTTACCTATGGGTTCATTATGAGGGTTGTGGCTTTCTTTAGATTGAGTTGTCATCCACACTGAACACTGCAATCCTTGAGCCACATCAGCAAGTGCTTCAAGTCCCCCTCACTTTCCTCAAGCAAGCTTGGGTCATTTGCATACTGTAAGCCTTCCTCCAATCCTGGTGCCTCCTTCTTCTTCATATATCTGCGTCTCTGATGATTTGCTCTACATTCAGTGAGAGACAAAACAACCCTGACATATCTTTCCTGACTTTCGGCCATGCAGGATTCCTTTGCTCTGTTCATAAAACTCACTCTGGATTCATGTATAATTTCTGCATGAGCAC
>NW_022103900.1:42148910-42150245 GCF_000313985.2 Echinops telfairi
TACGAAAATATTTGATTTACAAATAAGGAATCCTACTTCGCGGAATTTCATTTATCACGGTAGGGTCTAGAACCGATTAACCGTGATAAACGAGGGTTCACTGTATATAAATTTTATATATATATATAAGTTTATATAGCAAGAAGGAATATAACAGCTAATTAGTCCACACAGCAGTACAGAGAGCTCAGTTCAACTCACTTTCGAGGAACAGTTACTATGCTGAAGGTCCTTCAAATCCAAGGGCTGCTGGTCCAAGGTCAAGGAAGCAGATAGGGGAATCTGCCCTCAGGGGAGGCACGTAGGTGGGGCAGCAAGATGAGAAGATTGCAGGAAGATGAGAAGTTGAGGCATGGCAGAAGCCAGTTTCAAGCGGGATTAGTGAAGCAGACCAGTAGGATCCCCAAGAAGCTTGGCAAAGCAGGTCTTGATGGAACCACAAGCGATGGGTGCATGGCAAGGCAAGGCGACATGATTTACAGGTTGGCTTGGCCCACAATAGCACAGCATGCAGTTGAAGGCAAGTACTAGCTCAGCAGGCAGAGCACTGGTCTGATCACCAGGGTGAAAAGACAGGGTGCCTGCAGCCCAAAGAATTTATTTTGGTGACCCTCCAATCAAGCTACAACCTGATTAAACTCAGCCCACATGCTCCTATGTAGGCCTAGCTGGCACAACAAACCTAACTATCATAACCATAATCCAGGTGACCTCAGCAATTATCTGCCTTGTTCCATATCCTTCTCCGTATCCAGTCTGAACTTCTGGCAGCTCCCGGTCAGTTTCTGCTACAAGTATTGTTCGATGATCTTTAGCAAAATTTCACTTGCATATTATAGCAATGATATTGTTCTATAAATAGAGCATAATGATGGGTCACCTTTCTTTGGAATGGATCCAAATATAGATATCTCCAGTGAGTTGGCCAAGTAGATGTCTTTCAGATTTCCTGGCATGGGTGAATACATGCTTCCAGAGCTTCAGCAGCTTGTCGAAACATTTCCATGGGTAAGCCATCAATTCCTCGAGCCTGCTTTTGGCTAATGCTTTCAGTGCAGCTTAAAATTCTTCCTTTAGTACCAGTTCTTGCTCATAAACTACCTCCTGAAATGGTTGAATGTTGACTAGTACTTTTGGGTACAGTGACTCTGTGTATTCCATATTCTCTTGATTTTTCCTGCATCATTCAATATTTTTCCTACCGAATCTTTCAAGATTGCAACTTGAGAAGACAGTTTTCCTTGAGTTCTTTCGGTTTCAGGTATGCTGAACATGTTTTTGCTTTTTGGTATTTGAGTTAGTTTATTGTGCCAACCTGGCCGATAAACACATGTG
>NW_022103900.1:42151341-42153237 GCF_000313985.2 Echinops telfairi
TGAAAAAAATGTATTTGCTATGAACAAGTCTTGGTCTAGTAAAATATCCTGTAAAAATCTCAAGCTCTGCTTCTATCCTCAAAACCATATTTCCCAACTACCGTCCCTTCCTCGTTGTTCCCAACATTTGCATTCCAGTCACCAACAGTTTTCAGTGCATTTGATTAAATTTTTTATCACTATCCTACTGAAGATATTGGTAGAAATCCTCAGTTTCTTCATCACTAGCTTTGTGGCTGGTGCATAATTGGATAATAGTTTGTTTTTAATTGGATTTCCTTGAAATCTGATAGATATAATCTTATTTCAAACAGCATTGTATTTCAAGGCAGATCTTGAAATGTCTTTTTTGATTATGAATGTGATGTTAGTCTTCTTTTTGTGTCATTCCCAGTGTAGTAAACCACATGATTTTCTGATTCAAAATGACCAATATCAGTCCATTTCAGCTCTCTAATGCCCATGATATTGATTTTTATGTGTTCAATTTCATTTTTGATGACTTCCAATTTTGCAAGATTCATACTCCATACATTCCAATTTCCAATTATTAGTTGATGTTTGCAGCTATTTTGTCTTATCTTGACCTATGCCCCCTCAGCAGATGAAGATCCGGAAGGCTCCTCTCCCATAGGTTTTACTCATGCATGTCCCCATGGTTGACTTTTTGAGAAAGAAGCTGCCTCTCAGTCACATCTATAATTCCTTGCAACTGATGGGGTCCATCCTCCACCACGATCTCTGACAATGTGGTTTCCATTCATTAGGCCCCCGTATCTGACAATGTTTCTGCGTTATGCATAATATTTTCAGCAGCTGCTTCCTCCAAATTGGGAGCCAATTCCTTCTTCGTATTCTGTTCTTAGCTTGGAAGCTCTGCTGAAACCTGCTTACTTGGCTGACCCTGCTGGCCTTTGAAATACCCATGATATTTTCCAGTAAAATAGCTTCCAGTATCACAGCGACACACAAGCCTCCACAGTATGATAAACTGACAAGAAAGTGGGGGAGTAAAGTAGAGGGAGGCAAAAAAGAGGAAGAGCTTCGACAACAGCAGCTGCAACAATGGGCTCAAACAAGAACAATTGTGGGCATGGCACAGGCCAAGTGGTGCTTTGTTCTTGTGTAAAAAGGGTCCTGTGACTTGGAATCGCCCTGAGGGATGGCGCCTAACAATAATAACAATGCTGAGTAAAGTCACTCAGTTGCAAATGTACAAATATTATTTTCATCGTCATAAAAGAAAAAAATCAAGATGTTTTTCACACACCAAGAAATAGACTTTGATAGCTACCTGGGGTGGTAGGGAAAGGGGAAGATGGGGAAACAGTGCGATGTGGTAAAGGCAATCTATTGCTAGTTTTCATAAATTGCTCAAATTGTTGAATAGAAAAATGATGATATGAACTGTAAATACCTAATTTACTCTAAAAACTTTAAAAAATAGAAAAGAAATGTCGTATCCCCTGAGATAACAAGTATTTGGTGCCCAGCTCCAACTACTGACCACTTTGATCAGAAACAACATAAGGATCCTGATAAATGGAAGCAAAATTTGGATCAAAAATCAGATTCCTAAAATATCCAGACCTACTGGCTTTGGCTGAGACTATGGCCTGGAGATACGCCGTGCAACCTGAATTCAGACTTTTCACACGGCCATCTTTCAGCTAAGTAACAGATTTGCTCATGAAACATGCAGTAACATGCACGAACAATGTGCATGCTCAAAACATCATTTAAATGAGACCAAATGGTCAACATCTACTCAGAAGGGCTGGGGAGGTGGAGAGGGAGGAGGGGAGAAGGTGAGGAGGTGAGAAAATTGGTGCCTAAGGCAATGGAATGGAAATGATGAGAACATCGAAACACTGTGAAAAATGTATGCAATTCCAC
>NW_022103900.1:42154017-42171039 GCF_000313985.2 Echinops telfairi
GAAACAAGATACAGTTCTTCGATCAGGACAACTTCCAGTCAAGATAGTTCTTAGCTTCTTCTCGACTGTGCGAGCACACTGGCAGCTCTTCTTTGGCTTCACCAACTGACAGGCCCTTTTGGGTTGCTGTCCTGCTTGGCCAAGAGTGGCAATGCCTTAGCTCTGCTGACAAATGCCTGGAGCACC
This sequence comes from Echinops telfairi, assembly GCF_000313985.2. Taxonomy (NCBI): domain Eukaryota; kingdom Metazoa; phylum Chordata; class Mammalia; order Afrosoricida; family Tenrecidae; genus Echinops; species Echinops telfairi. Next base: position 42,154,204 of record NW_022103900.1, read on the forward strand.
CCTCTCCACCAGCCAGCCTCCTCTCTGAAAGTGCTTCAAGCGAGTTCGCTTGTTTTGTGGGTTGGCAAGCCCACTACAGTCATCTTGAACTGGGCTCCTGGTCCCTAACACTCATTCTACTGCCACAGTTTCTTTTCTACTTGGCTTTAATGAGGCTGCTGCTGTTTCTTGCCATATCCAGTAGTAAAACTCCCTGCTTTCTGCATCTAGGACGTTCTCCAAACAGACACTCAGGTTCAAAGGACATACGCTACTCCAGGCTCTTACTGGTGACAGGGAGTCCCTAACCTCCAGCCTCTGTGGGATTGCTCCTTACATAAGTCTACTTGTTATCCCCGTTAAGGCCTGGCCCTCCTACCTAGACAAACAACCTCTCAGTAAGTCAGAATCACTCCATTTATATAGTAATCAGCCAAATCCGGCAAGGTCACAAAATCTTACTGCATGGTTTTTCATCTTTGTACGCATAGTAAACTAATCAATCCCTTGCAACCTTGTGGCCAAGCCAATAATCTTTTGGCAGAATTATAAACCCAAAGTCAGAAATACTATATATAAGAGAATTACATTTAAATGCAATTGGTAATTTACTTGTTATTTTAAAATAGGCAACAATAAGCCTCCTAGAAAGTAGAGAATTTTATTTCTGCTGGAAGGTTACTTCGGTCCTTAGTTACCTAGTGTTGCTATAGCATCAATCTCATAAGTGGATGGACTTAAAGAACAGAAATTTAATTCTCCCAGTTCTGGAAGCTGAAAGTCCAAATCAGTATCTTGTCTATGCTGATCCTTCCTTCGGTGTTCCCTGATTCTGTGAAAATCTTCCCAAGGCATTTTCCTTTCCCCATGGCTATACATTCTATGTTTATTCTACTTTTTAAAAACCTTTGAAGTAGATAGGTTTATAGATTATGCAAAGTAATTGCATTAGATTAGATTACATCCACAGGTCTAGCTGTTAGGATTGTAATACATATTCTGAGGGAGTGCAATTCATTCCATGTTGTTGTTGTTAGGTGCCAGCCAATCAAACCCAACTCATGGAGTCCTTATACACAATACAATGAAACACTGCTCGGTCCTGTACCGTCTTCCCAATGATTCCTATGCCTGAGCCCACTGGCGCAGCGATTGTGCTAATCCATCTCATTGAGGACCTTCCTGTTCTTCACTGCCCCTCCACTTTATCCCTCCAGAGACTGGAATCTACTGACAATATGTCCAAAGTATGTAAGATGAAGTTTATACAACCTTGCCTCTAAGGAGCACTCTAGCCTTACTTTTTCCAATACAGATCTGTTTGTCCTTTTAGCAGTCCATGGTACTTTCAATATTCTTCTCCAGCACCACAATTCAAATGCATCTATTCTTCTACGGCTTTCCTTATTCAATGTTCAACTTTCATATGCACATTAGGTAATGGAAAAGATCATGGCTTTGTCAGATGCACCTTATTCTTCAAAGTAACATCCTTGCTCTTCAAAATTCTAACGAGGTCTTGTGCAGCAAATTTACCCAATGTAATACAATGTTTGATCTCTTGACTGCTGATTTCATGAGCACTGATTGAGGATCCAAGTAAGAGAAAAAAATCTTTGAGAATTTCAACCTTTTCTTTATTGTTCATGATATTACCCATTGGTCTAGTTGTGAGAATTTTGGTCTTCTTTACATTGAGTGGTAATTCATACTGAAGGCTACAATCCTGGATCTTTTATGCTTTTATTTATTTATTATTTTTATTAAGTACTTTTAATGGGGGCTTTTACATCTCTATCACAATCCATACATTCATCCACTGTGTTAAGCACATTTGCACATATGTTGCTATTTCATTTTCAAGGCATTTTCTTTCTATTGGAACCCTTGATATCAGCTCATTTTCCCCCTCCCTCCCTCCCCACCTTCCTTCTTCATGAACCCTTGATAAGCTATAGATTGTTTTCATATCTTACATCATCCTCTGTCACCCTTCAACTACTTTTCTGTTGTTCATCCCTGTGGGAGGGGGTTACACGTTGAAACTTGTGATCAATTCCCGCTTTCTCCCCCCAGCTTTCCCCCATCCTCCTGGTATCTCTATTCTCATTGTTGGTCCTGAGGGGTCTATCTATACTGGATTCCCAGTGTTGTGAGCTCTTATTTATAGCAGTGAACACGTTCTGGTCTAATCTGTAAGGTAGAATTAGGTCATGATAGTGGGGGCAGGGGGAGGAAGCATTAAAGAAATAGAGGAAAGTTGTATGTCTCATCAGTGCTATATTGCACCCTGACTGGATCATCTCTTCCTTGTGACCCCTCTGTAAGGGGACGTCCAATTGTCCACACATGGGCCTTGGGTCTCTACTCCACCCCCCACCTCCCACCCCCATTCACATTGTTATGATTTTGTTCTGGGTCTTAGATGCCTGATACTGATCCCATTGACATCTCATGATCACACAGGCTGGTGTGGTTCTTCCATGTGGACCTTTCTGCTTCTTAGCTAGGTGGCCACTTGTTTATCTTTAAGCCTTTAAGCCCGCAGCCACCATATCTTTTGATAGCTGGGCACCATTAGCTTTCTTCACCACATTTGCTTATGTACCCATTGCTTTGTCTTCAGCAATCGTGTAGGGAAGGTGCGCATTACACAATGCCACAAACCTTGATCTTGATAAGCAGGTGCTTCAAGTCCTCCTCACTTTCAGCAAGCAAAGGTGTTTCATCTGCATATTGCAGGTTATTAATAAGCCTTCCTTCAATCCAGATGCTGTACACTTCTTCATATAATCTAGCTTTTCTGATGATTTGCTCATCATATAGGTTGAACAAGTAAGATGAGATACACACCTTTCCCACTTTTAAACCATGCAGTATCATTCCCTTGTCCTATTTGTGCAACTGCCTCTTGATCCATGTCCAAGTTCCTCAAGAGCAAAGTGAAATGTTCTGGAATTCCCATTCTTCTTAATTTATTCACAGTTTATTATGGTCCACACTGTCTAATGCATTTGCAAAATGAATGATACACAAGGAAACATCTTCCTGGTATTTTCTGCTTTGAGCCAAGATCCATCTGATATCAGCAATGACATCCCTTGTTCCACATCCTCTTCCAAATTCAGCCTGAACTTCTGGCAGCTCCCTGTCAATGTACCGCTGCAACTGTTGTTGGGTGAGATAATCGTAACAAAATTTTACTTTTTTGTGATATCCAGGATATCACTCTATAGTTTAAGCATTCTTTTAGATCACCTTTACTTAGAATGAGTACACATATGGATCTCTTCCAGTCCGTTGCCAGGCAACTGTCTTCCAAATTTCCTGGCATAAATGAATGATTGCTCCCAGTGCTTCTTCAGCTTCATGAAATATTTCAGTGGGTATTCCACCTATTCCTGAAGCCATGTTTTTGGTCAATGATTTCAATGTAGCTTAGACTTCTTCCTACTGCACCATGAGTTCTGGCTAGGTGGCCACCTCCTGAAATAGTAAGCTGTGTACTAGTTCTGTTTGGTACAGTGAATCTGTATTCTTTCTGTCTTCTCTTGGCATTCTTACATAATTCATTATTTTGTCTGTAGAAAATTTCAAAACTGCAATTTGAGGCTTGGGTTTTTTCTAGAGTTCTTACCGTTTCAGATATGCTGAGCATGTTCTTACCTTTTGGTTTTCTAATTCTAGGCCCTTGCCTAGAATTATTACATTTCATTATAATATTTGGCTGTGTCTTCGTGAGCTGCCCTTTGAAATGTTCTGTCCAGCTCCTTGACCTTGACGTCATCCTCTTTTCCATTTGCTTTAGCTATTCTATGATTAATAGCAAGTTTCAAAGCCTCTTCTGACATCAACTTTGATCTTTTCTTTCTTTCTTGTCTTTTTAATAATCTTTTGCATTTTCAGGAATTATGGTCTTGATTTCCTCCCACAGCTCAACAGGTTTTCTGTCACTGGTGTTCAATACAGCAAATCTGTTTTTAAAATGTCCTCAAAATTCAGGTGGGATAGACCCAAGGTTGTGTTTTCTCTCTTGTGGATTTGTTTTAATTTCTTCAGATTTATCCTGACCTTTTACATATTAGTAATTGATGGTTTGTTCAACAGTTTGCCTGGTCTGGTTTAGCTGCTGAAATTAAGCTTCTCCATCATATCTTCCCACACAGATGTAGTCAATTTGATTTCTGTGTGTCCCATCTGGGGAAGTCTATGTGTCCAGTCACTTTTTGTGTTGTGAAAAGGTATTTGCTGTGAACAAGTGGTTGGTTTGAAAACTTCTCTCATGAGATCTCGAGCTTCATTTCTGTCACCAAGTCCATATTTTCCAACTACTATTCCTTCTTCGTTATTTCCAGTTTTTCATTCCAGTCACCAGTAACTATTAGTGCATCTTGATAGCAATTTTGATCAGTGTCCAACTGAAGTCGTTGGCAGAATTCTTCAATTTCCTCATCATTCTTGAAGGTGGATAGATATAATCTGATCACAGATAGCAATGTACTACTGATTGGGAGAAGAAATGTTCTCTTCAGCAGATTGTGCATGAGTGAGAAATTTGTTTCCCTAAGTCCCGGAAAATTGAAGTTTTTTGCCACCCTCCTTTCTTTTGGTAACAAAGCTATCCCAACTGATATAATAGTTAAGAACACACAGAATATCAATAGATTTATAAAGTATCCTATGTGGCATCACCTTAATGAATGACTGTGATTTGGATATACGTTAACTTCAATCTTAGAAAAATAGTGTAGAAAAGTGCTTGAAATAAAACTATATTGATAAATTATCAAGGGCTCATGAGGGAGGGGGGAACAGGGAGGGATGGAAAAATGAGGACCTAATGCCGGGGGCTTAAGTGGAGAGGAAATATTTTGAGAATGATGAGGGCAATGAATGTATAAATGTGCTTTACACAATTGATGTATGCATGGCTTGTGATAAGAGTTGTATGAGCCCCTAATAAAACAATTTTAAAAAATGAAAATATAAAAATATATTGTAGGCACATGCCTTTCTGTTTGAGTCAACTATGTTATAGGCAAATGAGTGTGTGTGTGTGTTTGTGTGTGTGTGTGTGTTTGTGTGTGGGAGTGTGTGTGTTCTCTAGTAAAAAGAAAGATACTTTATAGAGAGCAAGTGGCGGGGTGCCACAGCATGGAAAGGTGGCTGTTACCCCTACAAGCAGTACTGTACGGAGAGCATGTGACAGGTCACTGAGCCTTCCTTTTTGCTACAAAGTGATGGCAGAGGACAGCTTTGCTTCCTTGTCATTGGAGAAAGCTTTGAAGTGCTAGCTGGCTCCTTGCTCTCTTTCCTTTTGATGCGGCCACTTTCAGAGCCCACTGCAGGCACACCGAGTGATGGGAACACTTCAAAGGAGGGCCTGGCACTCATCAGTCACTGCTTCTCAGAGCTGCTCCAAAGGACCAGAGAGAGGCACTTACGATGTAAATGGAGTTCCCTCTAAGAAAAACAAACCAACCAACAAAAAACACAACGGGCTAAATTGGAAACGAAAATAAGCAAAGCCATGTTTAACATCATTTGCTTGCCACAACGAGTCTTGTAACTTTTAATATATAATAACTCCGAGAGATGAATATTAGCTCTACATTTCAAAATGCTTAAATATTTTCTGCCTAGTCTCTTCCTTGTGACCCTTCTGTAAGGGAATGTTTTGAAAACGATGATGGCAACATATGTACATATGTGCTTGACACAATGGATGTATGTATGGATTATGATAAGAGTTGTAAGAGCCCCCAATAAAATAAAATAACATTAAAAAATAATATAAAAAAGAATCCAACCCCCCCAAAAATCCCCAAATAACTTAAACCTACTGCCATTGAGTCAATTTTGACTCAGTTCAATGCTATAAAGGGTTTCTGAGGCCGTAAATCTTGACAGGGGCAGAGAAACTCATCATTCACCTGCAGAGCAACTGGTGGATTTGAACCCTCATTCTGTTTAGCAGTTATTAGGAGGTCCAGTTGCTGGAAGAAGCTGTCATGTTTGGTGAAGTGCAATGCCAGTAAGGGTGAGGGTACCCTCAAAAAGCTGGACTGACATAGGAGCCCCAAACATGACTCACATGTAAGGCAATCAAAAGAATGTTGCAAGACAAGGAAATATTTCCATTGCATGCAAGATTTTGTGAGTCAGAATAACTGTAATGGCAGATATCCATTTATCTATCTACTGTCTGTGATCCATCCATACGTCCATCCTACCAACCGTCATAACTGTGAGACCTAAATGTAATTGTGCTGAATAAGAAGGGAAGTATATATTGAGAAATAATTAAATTGTTCCATCAATTAAAATATGCAAAATCAAGTACCATTCTGGACCTGGTGATAACAGAACTATTCTCCAAAATGCGCTAGGCACACTATCACCGTCCACATACAATACATTTTTACTATCACGAAAGATTTACTTTTAGAATGCAAATATAGGTTTACAATTACTTTTCTCTTTCCATACCTGTACTTATAGAGAAAGTTCAATGTAACACCCCAAGGGCGGCAGCAGAGATCTGTAACAAGGCTGTCCCTCAACTGAAAGGCTGATTTGACTTTGCTGGCTTTACCTCTACAGTTTATGATTTTATACTAACCCAATCAAACTTTGTTTATCTGTTTAGGGAGAAATTGTTACATGACCCTGAGTCAATTCCAACTCATAGGGACCCTGTGCAACAGAACGAAACAGTGCTGGTCCTATGCCAGCCTCACAGTGGTTATATGTGAGCCCATGGATGCAGTCACTGTGCCGATCCATCCTGATGAGGACTTCCTCTTTTCCCTGCCCCACAACTGCGCCAAGCACGATGTCCTTTTCCTGGGACTCATCTCTCCTGATAACATGTCTAAAGTATGTGAGAGGAAGTTTGGCTGTTCTTGCCTCAGGAACATTCTGGCTGCAGTTCACTCAAGACAGAACTGTTTGTCCTTTTGGAAGTCCATAACACTTTCAATATTCTTTGCCAGCACCATAATTCAAAGGCATCGATTCTCCTTTAGCTTTCCTTATTCAATGTTCAGCTTTCAATGTATAGGAGGTTTTCAATGTATTGAAAGTACCATGGTTTGAGGTAGGCACACCTTTGTCTTCAAAGTAATATCCTTGCTTTTCAACACTTTAAAGAGATCATGCATAGCAGATTTACCCAGTGCGATGTGCTGTTTGATCTTTTGACTGCTGGTTTCCATCCATGGACACTGATTATGAATCCAAGCAAGATTGAATACTTGACAATGGTAGGCCTTTCTCCACTTTCCACAGTCTGATTGTCTGTCCATTTGGGGGAGATACTCACGCAGAGCAGAGACCTGGGGGTGCCGTGGTTATGAGTTGGGCTGCTAACCTCAAGGTCAGCAGTTCAAAGCAAACAGCTGCTCCGCAATGAGAACAAAGGGACTTTCTACTCTTGCAGAGTTCCCACCTGGAAACGCAAAGGGCAGGTCTACCTGGTCCTCCAGGCTCGCTGAGTCAGCATCAACTCGATGGCAGTGAGTTTGGAGTTTGTTTTGCTTTATTCATGCACGTATATTTTTATTTAAGAATGACATCATCTCAGCTCTTAAATTTGTGGCTAATAAGATCTGAATATTTTAATAATTAGGGAAACATCCATATCAATATAATTTTATCTCCATCAAAACCATAGAATTAACTACGGTATACACGGATTGAAGATAAAAAACAAAACACAATTTATTGCCATCCAGTCAATGCCAACTCACAGCAACACTGCAGGACACGGTGGAACTGTCCTTGTCAGTTTCTGAGACTGTAACGCTTGATGAGAATAGAAAGCCTGACTTTCTATTAGGAGCGACTGATGGTTCTGAACTTCTCAGGACCTTGCAGTTAGCAGCCCTTTGCATAAGCAGTAAGCCACCTGGGCTCTTGGATTGAAAATAGAGGAATGTTAACTCTAATTATAAACAGCTTTAGCTCTTTCCCACAATTCTCTTCAGTATTCAAGTTACCTTGTACAATGCTTCATAGTTTATGTAGGCACAAATTGTTCCAGTTAATCTATATTTTCACTCTGTTTAGGCAACTATTAAAAGATCTACATTATAAAGAAATTGAGGGAGGCTTGGAGGTGCAAAATGACTTGATCAAGGTCACACAGTGGTGGCAAGATTATTGATTTATAAAGCACCATTATTAATGACATGAAACAAAATTTTACGTTGCTAGAAAAATGTGGAACCATGCTAAATAGGGTTTACCTTTCAAAGCCAATTTGCCGAAATGTCTTCTCCCATGTTGAACCTAAAGAGAAAGAAAAATCAATTAGTTCCCACCAGTAATTCAGAAATTTCACCATATCTTTGCATGCCCATGGGATTTTACTTTTAACTGGCATAATTTGACTTTCTCTTTTTAAATGCATTTTTCTCACCTCAAGTACATAATGGCTCTTATAGAGAGCATACCACAAAGGATATAAGTGGATTTACCCTGCAGTACAGCAAAGCTCTCTATAATTATCTGTCCACACTGTGCTCTGATAAGGAGCGGGCCACCAAATTCTAAATTTGTCCTGCTGAAAATGAGTAAAACTCTTTTGTTAAATAAATATATAAATAAATAAAACCAAGCATATTTTAAGTTGCACTCACTAAAATTCAGCTTTTAATTTGTGTAACCCTTCTCAACATGATCTCTGAAGACAAAATGGGTTCATAAGCAAATGTGTTGAAGAAAGCTGATGGTGCCCAGCTATCAAAAGGGTCTTAAAGGCTTGACGATAAAAAAGTGACCATCTAGCTGAGAAGCAACAAAGCCCACATGGAAGAAGCACACCAGTCTGTGTGATCATGAGGTGTTGACGGGATCAGCTATCAGGCATCAAAGACCATGAACAAAAAAATTATATCTTTGTGAATGAGGGGGAGGGCAAAGTGGAGACCCAATGCCCATTTGTAGACAATTGGACATCCCCTCATTGAAGGATCACAAGGAAGCAAGGAGCCAATCAGGGTGCAGTGTAGCACTGATGAAACATACAACTTTCCTCTAGTTCTTTAATGCTTTCCCTCCTCCCCCAATATTATGACCCCAATTCTACCTTGCAAACCTGGCTAGACCAGAGCATGTACACTGGCACAGATCAGAGCTCCCAACACAGGGAACTCAGGACAGATAAACAGCTCAGGACCAATAATGGGAGTAGCGATACTAGGAGGGGAAGGGAAGAGGGTGGGGAGTAAGGGGGAATCAGTCACAATGATTGATGTATGGTCCCCTCCCAGGGGACAGACAACAGAAAAGTGGGTGAAGAGACAATGGTCAGTGTAAGATATGAAATTAAAAAAAATAAATTATCAAGGGTTCATGTGGGAGGGAGGGGGGAAGGGGAAAATGAGCTGCTACCAAGGGCTCAAGTAGAAAGCAAAATGTTTTGAAAATGATGACAGCAACGTATGTACAGATGTGCTTGACACAATGGATATATGTATGGATTGTGATAAGAGTTGTAAGAGCCCCCAATAAAATGATTAAAAAAATTTTTGTAGCATATTAGAATGAAGAAAGACTCAGAAATTTCAACTTACTAGATACAGTTTCTTTATCTCACAAATGAAGAATATAATGAACATCTCCTTTATTAAAGAAATAAATATTCAGCCATCTCTTGAATGCAAACATACTATATCTAAGTGGCATAACTTAAAGAATAGTAAGTATATTTAAACCCACAAATGAAGACTAATGGTATAAAAGATATTTCCTACAATTTTCCCTTGATTTACTTGTAATGGTTCCCCTAGACTTCACTGACATAGAATAATGTTTAAGTACTTGATATAAAGAAAATACACAATTTTTATGTAAAATAATTTAAATAAAAAATTACACTAATGCATGTTAAGGATTTGCATGAAGGAGTCCTTGGATGGTGTAAAGGGTTAAGTACTATTAACCAAAGGTTGGTAGTTCAAACCCACTCATAGGCACTTCAGAAGACAGTCCCAATATTGGCAACGTCATGGAGTGCAGTGTACTCTGCACGCCTGGAGCTGTCATGAGCTAGGACTGACTCGATGGCAACGAACAATACTGCAGACGAGGGTTGGCTCTAGCCCAGAGTTTTGCATTTTCTTGATAGTCAGCCAGTGGTACAGGATTTGTGTTTTAGAACTGTTCCAATTAAATATCCACAGTGCTAGTGCTAAACCCCTAAGTGTTGTCATTGTTTGAGCCTCACAGTGGATGATTAATGTAAAATTTAATTCTGTAAATATGAAATGGTGGATGTAGCATTGTATTGCCAATGCTGCTTTGCTTCTTTTCCTAAAGTTCCAATAAACGTACGCTTCCTTCTTGAAGACTGTACTTTGGATGCTTTATCATGTGCACTCAGTCTCTCCTCACAGGAGCCAGGCTTTCTCATGAGTCACAAGACTACTTACATGAGGCCAGGAACATCTCTTTGGTCAGTTCTGTGGACTAGTTTTGTTTGTTTTGCTTGGGGGAGACTGAATAATGCAGACACACAAAAACACATAAGCTGACTCAAGTTCATTTCCCAGATAAGGTTGGTTTTATCCATAAAACTTCCAATGTTCTTTGTGAAGTAGGAGAAAAAGACATGGGGATTTTGGCTAACCAGTTCAGGAATTTCTCCTAACTCCAGGCAGACCAGAGTGGGTCCTTATAAATGATATCTGTCCTGAGAGCATTCAAAGCTAAGAATCCCTAACTAGGGAATTCTTTAGAGACAATTGCCCAGGACCTGAAATCTTAGCCATTAGGGCATTGGGAAAGAAGATGCCAGTCTATCAGACTGAAGTACTGAAGGCCAGTTGGCAGCTGGGGCCTAACCCATGGGAAATAAAGGAGTAAGAGAGGCTAGAGTCCCCTGTTCAAGAGGAAGCCAGAATACATGAGCACAGAGCAAATGGAAGGGTCCAGAATTTCAAACTCAAGTGCAAGCTGGGAGGGCAATCATCCGTAAGGAGTTAAAGATGCTACTCTTCCTGAGTTCTGGCTTCCTGGGAGAAATAAAACACCTTTAATGTCCATTTCCACTGTGTTTCTCAAGTCCCAGTGTCTTCCAGAATTCATTTTTTCTCCCGATCTTTAAGAAAACCAAAACCAAAACCCCTAAAACCCCAGAATCATTCTATCATCAAACTAACAAAAAAATAAGTTATTTTGTTATTCTGCGCTATCAGGCTTCTCAAAGATGAACCTTAATTAAGAAATAACTCTATCTTCTTACTTCTGAGAAATATAAACTCTTATGCAGACAGAACAAGTTGAAAACTCCCCATACAAAACTCCTTAAAGCACCATAGAGATGGCTGTCCTAAGAGTCTTAGACGTCAACGTCATTAGTCATCTGAGCATCTTTTGTACTGTAGACAATCACCATGTTGTGCTAATGATGGCAAAGCCCTTGTTTTGACGTGCCACCAAGTCAGTTCTTACTCATTATGACCCGATGTACAACAGAATGACACACTGCCCATCCTCAGGATGGTTCTTGTGTTTAAGCCCATTGTTCCAGTCCCTGTTTCAATGCATCTCGTTGAGGACCTTCCTCTTTTTCATTGCCCTCTACTTTCCCAAGTATGGTGTCCTTCTACGGGCCTCATCTCTCCTGATCACGTGTCCAAAGTACCTGTCTTAGGATGCTAGGTATGAAATTGAGTACAATAAAATATGATTCCTGTCCTCAAAGACCACATCCACTGGAGGTTTGGGTTTTTATGCCTTTTGTAAGCACTTAATCACGATGAAATAGAAACAAACAATAAATGGAGTAGACATATGCAGATCCTTTGGCCCCCAAACCAGTTTTGGTAGCCCCTTATTCAGTTTCTAGAGAATTCTTTAAAATCCATTAACTAGGCTTTACATGGTAAGGAACTATTATTCATTTTTTTCCAAATCAGTTGGACACAGAGTGAAAAGAAAATGAAGGCAGTTGGCAGGCTTCCTTGAGGCAACACTTCAAAAATGAGATTAGCAATGTAGAGAAGTCTCAGGCGTGATTCTCGTCAGGGAAAGAATGAACATCGGCAACCCAATCAGGAAGATGTCTGGCTTAGAGAAACAGATCAAACTAAGGAGGGGAATTTTTGCCTCTTCTGTTTTAGGTGAAGAAGTTGGCCATAGAGAAGGTGATCTCTCCATTTAACAGTTGCATTTTATGCCACTAGTATCTGAAGCACAGAATTAAAATTTAGTGAGAGCCCTGAACCACAGGGATATCCAAAGTGGCACCGCCACATTAGATGCTTCAGTCCTGGCATCTCAGTCATCCACTCCAGAGGAAATTTCTGTGTCTTGGTGTGTGATGTGTTCTTCCTGGATAAATGAATACTGCATTTACACAGCAAGAGGAGCTCTGCTGTAGTTGTTTCCTACCCACAAGGTCTTCAGTTCAAACACACCAGCCGCTCCATCACAGGAGGCTTTCTGCTCCTGTAAACATTTAAAGTGGCGGTTCTCAACCTGTGGGTCGAGACCCCTTTGGGGGTCGAATGACCCTTTCACAGGGGTCACCTAAGACCATCAGAAAACACTTAGGAAACAAGACACCGCTCCTCTATCCGTCTCCAGGCAGGTCCGCCCACATGCAGATACGCCTACATAGGAGAACTCCCCTTCTACCCGCCCCCCCCACCGAGTGATGACATCATTGTGCCAAGCCCATCTCATACACCCCGTAAAAATACAGGTGTATGTGACAGGGTTGGCGCCATAATGTACTTATGCAGACCAGTCACACGTGTGTAGAGAGCAGCAACTGTGTAGAAAGTAGCTGCTGTGTTGAAAGCAACTACTCTGTTAAAAGCAGCTATGTTGAAAGCAGCAGTACTGGAGGCAAAACGACACTTCATGAATTATAATTACTGGGTAAATGTAAAATCATGTACTGTAAAATCATCAACTACTGCAACAACAAAAAATCTGTACCATCCGAAATTAATCTGAATACTGATCGGTCTTTTTATGTTCAGCTGTGGGTGATGTGAATACTGCCCTCTTGTGACAGTAACAGGTATATAAAAAAACAACACAGAATGGTAAATCATAGGAAAGTTTAATAAACTGTATTGACTGAACTATGCCACGTATCATCTTTTGCATTATTAAAGCTATTGTTATATATTATGTTCATTATCAAACTATCCCATAACAATGATTCGTGTAGAGAAGAATGTTAAGAAAAGAAAATATAGTGAGGAGTTTTTAACAGTATGGTTTTACCTCAATAATAACAGCAGGAATTGAGAAACTGCAATGTGTTATGTGTTGTGAAGTTCTATCAGCTGAATCTATGAAGCTGAACATACTTAAACGCCATTTTGGCAGCAAGCATCTGAGCTTTGTTGGCAAGGATACCAACTATTTTAGAAGCAAAGCTGATGGACTCAAGAAAGCCAGACTTGACACCAGTGGCAAGCACCACAAACAAAACATAGCAGCCGTTGAAGCTTCTTATTTGGTGGCACTCAGAATTGCCTGCGCTATGAAACCTCACGCCATTGCTGAGGATTTACGGTTGCCAGCGGCCACAGACATTGTTTGAGTTATGATCAGATATGAATTTGTTATGAAATTGAGTGCAATTTCCTTATCTAACGGCACTGTCTACAGAAGAATAGATGATGTCTGGTGATATTCTTGAGAAGGTAATCCAGGAACTTAAATCTGCTCCACTTCCAATATTTAGCATCCAGCTCAATGAATCTACAGATGTTACAAACTGTTCACAGTGACTGGTTTACGTGAGGTATATAATGATGGCGACTTCAAAGAGGAGTTCCTTTTTGGCAAACCTCTTGAAATGACAACTATTGCATGAGAGGTATATTGACACGGTTGGTTCATTTCTGAAAGGACATAAAGTCTCTTGGGAAAAGGTTTGTGGAGTTTGCACAGATGGTGCTCTGGCTATGCTAGGATGTCCATCTGGATTTCAAGATTGGGTACTGAGTCACCAAAAGTCATTGGAACTCACGGCATGATTCATCGGCAAATATTAGCAATGAAGATGCTGCCACAAAAGTTACAAGAAGTCATGAAAAGCGTCATAGCTTCTGTCAATTTTGTAAAGGCGAGCACTTTAAACAGTCGACTGTTTTCACAACTGTGCAATGAGTTGGATGCACCGTATAATGCTCTGCTATTTCACACTGAAGTGAGATGGTTGTTGAGAGGAAAAGATTTAAAATGTGATTTTGAACTTCGTAATGAACTCAAAACATTTTTTAATTAGAAAGGAAGACCGCAGTTTGAAGCACTTTACAGCAATAAAAGTGAACTGCAGAACATAGCTTACTTGGTTGACATCTTAGCCAACTTGAATGAGTTAAATGTATCACTACAAGGACCAAATGCAACATGTCTCGATTTGTCTGAAAAGGTCCAGTCATTCCAAATGAAACTTCACCTTTGGTAAAAAAATAATAGGATGAAAATAAAATTTACTTGTTGCTTACCTTAGCTGCTTTCTTTGTGGAACACGACATTGAACCAAACAAAAGGGTTCTGATGATAATTTCTGTGAAAGAACACTTGCACATGCTTACAGACAAAATTTCATCATACTTTCCAAATCTACGTGATACCCCTTTTGCAATTGCCAGAAGCCCATTCACAGTCAGAGTTGAAGATCTTCCTGAGACAGCACAAGAGGAGTTCATTGAACTCATGAACAGTGATGCAGTGAGAACTGATTTCTCTACAATGCCAGGTACAAAATTCTGGATCAAGTGTTTGCAGTCATATCTTGTTCTGCCTGAGACTGTGTTGCACCTTCTTCCATTTCCAACAACATATCTTTGTTAAACAGTGCTTTCCAGCTTGTTGGTTATCATGTCTAAATACAGAAGTAGACTCGTTGTGGAAGATGATCTCCATTGTGCTCTTGCAAAGACTGCCCCGAGAATTTCTGATCTGGTGAGAAAGAAGCTATCTCATCCTTCTCACTGACGTTGGCTTTTTATGCCCCTGTCTCAAAATATAGCAATGTAGTTTACTGTTGTTATATTAAGACTGTTACCCATGCTACACCATGCTTCAAGACAAAATTTCATTTAATTGTAATTAGAAATAAATATTTCTCAATAAATAATATTGTTTTTGTGATTAATCACTTCATTTTAATTATGTTCAAGTTCAACTGTACAATGTTCAGTTCCATTGTAACAATGGAAATGCATCCTGCATATCAGATATTTATATTAGGATTTATAACAGTAGCAAAATTACAGTTATGAAGTAACAACGAAAATCATTTTATGATTGGGGGTCGCCACAACATGAGGAACTGTATCAAAGGGTCGTGGTATGAGGAAGTTGAGAACTACTCATTTAAAGCCTGAGAAATCCTCTGGTGCATTTCTACTCTGCCCTATAGGGTTGCTATGTGTCAGAATCTACTAGAAGACAGTGAATTAAAAAATAAACACAACTCTAACACACACTATTATTCTCTCCTCTTCCCCTCTCATTCCTATACCCTAGCTACCTAACCTTCTCTGTCAGTTCACATTCTTCTTTCAATAATACTAACTTCATTCCTTTGTTAATGCTCTTTTCCAAAGTCAATCAGTTGCTTCTGTGGGGGTATCATGATACTACACCTCCCTCTCTGGCTATAGTGGATGAGCTTGTTATTAATGCTGTCCAGATGACTCTGACTCACAGTAACCCTAAATACAACAGAATGCAACATTGGTTGGTCTTGTGCCATCCTCACAATTGTTGTTATGTTTTAGCCCATTGTTGCAGCCACAGTGTTAATCCATATTGCCGAGGTCTGCTTTTTCACTGACCGTCTACTTTGCCAAGCATAGGGTCCTTTTCTATGGTCTGGACTCTACTGATAACAAGTTCAAAGTACAGGAGCCAAAGTCTCACCGTTCTTGCTTTTAAGGCTCATTCTGGCTGTACTTCTTCCAAGATAGATGTGTTTATTTTTTAGGAAGACCATGGTACTTTCAATATTTTTTACAAACATCATAATTAAAGTGCATTGATTCTCTTTTTGTCTTTCTAATAATATGCCCAACTTTCATATGAAAGTGAAGTGAAAGAAAACACTATGGTTTGGGTCACACAGAATGACATCCTTCGTTCTCAAAGTGACTTCTTTGATTTTGAAAGCTTTGAAAAGGGCTTGTGCAGCAGATTTAACCAATGCAGTGCCTGATTTGATTTCTTGATTACAGCTTCCATGAGCATTGATTGTGGAGCCAAGTAATAAGAAATCCTTGAGAACTTCAATCTTTTTGTTTAGCATGATGTCACCTTCTGGTCTAGTCATGAGGAATTTGGCCTTTGTGAAGAATAGTATTGTAATATAACTGAATTTTAATACAAATGAAAAGCTGACATCCTAGATCTTCATCAATATGTAGTATAAGTACTCTTGGCTTTAAGCAAACAAGATTATGTCATCTTCAAATTTCAGGTTGCTAATAAAAGCCTTCCTCCAATCTTGATGTCACATTCTTCTTTATACTTCAGTTTCTGGAATTATTTGTCTAGCATCCACACTGAGTACATTTGGTGAAAGGATACAACTCTGACACACATCTATGCTAAATTTAAGCCATACAGTATTCCTTTGATATGTTTGAAAAACCGCGTCTCAATCTAGACTCAAGGGTTGTATGGACACAATGAAGTTTTCTGCAATTCTCATGTCTTAAAACTCTATACATGATTCGTTCAGATCAACACAGTCAAACACCTTTCCACAGTCAATAAAACAGAAGGAATCGGACTTCCGGGAAGATGGCGACTGAGTGACACATACCAGAGGGACTCCGCAGAATCCAGCCCAGGAGAGTTGCTTAGAGGGAACTTTAA
>NW_022103900.1:42173700-42197482 GCF_000313985.2 Echinops telfairi
GCGGATTTTTTGAGAATGATGAGGGCAATGAATGTGCAAATGTGCTTTACACAATTGATGTGTGTATGGATTGTGATAAGAGTTGTGTGAGCCCCTAATAAAATGACTTAAAAAAAAACACAAGGAATCATCTTTCTGGTATTCTCTTCTTTCAATCAAGATTCATCTGATTTCATTCTTTGTTCCTTGTCCTCTTCTGAAGACAGCTTGAATTTCTGGCAGCTGTCAATGGACAGCTGTAGCTATTGCTGAATGATCTTCAATAAAACTTTACTTGCCTGTGATATTAATGATATTGTTTGACAATTTCCTCATTCTGTTGGGTCACCTTTATTTGCAATGAACACAAATAGGGATCTTCTCCAGTAGGTTTGCTAGTCTCCCAAAATTTCTTGGCATAGATGAGTGAGTGCTTCCAGTGCATTATAAGCTTGTTGAAACATTTCTATTTGTACTCCTTCAATTCCTCAGCCATTTTTGGTTAATGCTTTCAGAAGCTATTGGATACTTCATTTAATATCACTGTTCTTGAGAATATGCTACCTTTGAAATGCTTGAATATTGACTGGTTCTTTTTGGCACCATGACTCTGCATATTCCTGTCATCATCTGAGGTAGTTAGTTTATTGTGCCAACCTGGCCAATAAACATATGTGGGGTTAGTTGAAGGGTGGAGGGATAAATGGCTCAGTGAGCCTCACCTTTCTAGTTCTCGGGTCTCTTCCTTTGTGATGGTCAGACCAGGGTGCAGCTGCCTTAGCCAGTTTCCTGCTTCAGCCATCAAGGTTTACTTCTTGCAAGACATACCCGAATTTGAAGCATGGACCTACCAGAACTCAGCCCTGGGTCCTGGAGCAGCCGTGTGGAGACCCCTGCCAATGCTGAGATGCTTACACATTCACTGATTTGGCTTTCCTCCTGAAGTTGGCGTCATTGCGTGTGTTTTGTGAGATGGAGGAGGACTTTGTGGATTGGTGTCGGACATATGGGTTAATATTGGACTTGTGAGCTTGGGCAACATTGGCTTGGGATGTTTTCTTGATGTGCACTTAACCTTTATATAAAAGTCTGTCTTATACATGAGTTTCTGTGGATTTGTTTCTCTAAAGTACCAAGACTAACACATCAACTTTTGCTACTTTCTGCATTGTTCACAATTTGCCTACAGAATGTCCCTCAAGGTTAGGCAATATTGGGACTTGAAGCTGGGACTTTTTCTTCAGTCTCCTCACTTCAGATTTACTGAGTGTGTTCTTCCCTTTGGTTTTTCTAACACTATGTCTCTGTACATTTCATTAGATTATTTTACTTTGTCTTCTTTTTAAAAAACAAATAGTTTTATTGGCATATAATTCATATGTCATAAAATTCAATAGTTCAATTATATCAAGAGTTGTACAATCATCACCACAAGCAGTTTTATATTTTCTTGTTTCTTGTCATCATCATCATCAGCTCCTCATTTCCTCCCAATCTCTCCTGCCATACCTCCAAGGATCCTAGGTAGAATCTCTATAAATTCAACTATCCTGACTTGTATATACAGGAAAAAAAACACAAAACAAACCTGCAACTAATAAAAATAATAAAGTAAAACAGTGAAACCTCAATTGAAAATAAATCAGAAAATATTAAAAACTAGAACAAATTTAGATGGATTATAACAGAGGTCAATCGACAGGGCACAACATTTTAACCTAATTGCATCTTCAACAATCCCCTTTCCAATGAATTCTGCATTGACAGCAAGGCTATTCACCACCCTGGTCCATGCTCAGAGCGGGGTTCCCTGGGGCTTACTCCATGTGTATTTCCTCTTCACTTCAAAACAGAACAAAACTGAACTATCTTTAAAATGAGTCAAAGGGGAGATCAAAAGACAAGCGATTACATTTTAACCTAACTCCATCTTCCATAACTGACTTTACCATGATCTCTGTCTGAGAACGAGTCTATTCACATCCCTCAGCTATGGTCAGAGGGGACTCACCAGAGGCTTAATCCATGTGTGGACTGCAAATGGATTTTGGGTTTCCACTCTCATCCATAGCCTTCTTCAAATCAGCTGTTCACAATTTAAGCTCTGATATCATTCCCTCTTTTAGATTTGGTTTATATTGTTTACAATCCTTTGATCACACAGGCTGGCATGCGTCTTCCAACTGGACTTAGTTGCCACTTCACTTAGATAGCTACTTGTTTGAAAACAAGCATTTAACACCCAAAATACTATTTTTCCAATAACTGGGTGTCATCTAGTTTCTTTACCACACTATGCTATAGCTCTTATATTTTCAGTGATCTTTTCATGAGGGTGAGCATCAAGCAGGGCCATGTCATAAGGCCTAGATGTTCTTAGATTGGAGCTAGAATTACTGGAAGCCCCAAATCCATCCATGCATCCATAGTTTATAAATGTCTCAGGTTCACCCTAGAGGCATCAATGTCCTTTTATGTGGGGCATCCCTTCCACTGCCATCAATCACTGCTGACTCAGAGCTATGCTATAGGGCAGGGTAGAATGCCTCTATGAGTCTCTGAGCCTGCAAATCTTCAGAGGACTAGAAAGTCTCATCCTTCCCCTGCCGAGCTGGCTGATAGTTTTGAACTGCTGACCTTGCTGTTAGTAGCCCAATGCATAACCACTACACAATGATAGTGTCATTAGTTTAGCCAATGTTATTGAATTTAAAACGCTGTTCCAAGGCTGCTGGCTGTTGCTGGTTTTTCTTTCTTTTTTTAAAAATCATTTAATTGGGGGCTCATACAATTCTTATCACAATCCATTCATTCATCCATCTGTTGTGTCAAGCACTTTTGTACATTTGTTTCCCTCATCATTCTCAAAACATTTGCTTTCTACATGAGCCCTTGGTATCAGCTCCTCATTTTCCCCCTTCCTCCCCTGCTTCCCCCTCCCCATGAACCTTTGAGAATTTATATATTATTAATATTTTGTCATATCTTACACCGTGTGATGTCTCCCTTCACCTACTTTTTTGCTGTCTGTCCCCCAGGGAGGAGGTAATATGTAGATCCTTGTAATCTGTTCCCCCTTTCTCCCTCACCTTCCCTCCACCCTCCCTGTATCACCAGTCTCACCACTGGTCCTTAAGGGGTCATCTGTCCGGATTACCTGTGTTTCCAGTTCCTATCTGTACCAGTGTATATCCTCTGGTCTAGCCAGACTTGCAAGGTAGGATTGGGATCATGATAGTGGGAGTGGCAGCTGGTTTTTCTGGTAGCAATTGTGGCATTCATCCATGGGAAAGAAAGTGTTACCCAATTTAATGCCCCTCTTTCCCAACAAAACAGAAAGTGGGCATATATGGCACAGACAAGAGGGACAAAAAAAAGAATTTAAAATGCTGTTGAGAAAAGGAAAAGTATATGAGTATAGACCAGCGACAAAACATAATACATGAATTGTTGACCTGTAGAGATTGAACTTGAAGTGACTGAATACTATCTACACAAAAAATGAGGGTTGATGATAGGGCCAATCTTCCAATCATATTGATTCACAAGAATAGAATCACGCCTTCCAGAATAATGAAGCAAGGCGGTCTCCCTTCAAGATGGTAAGCCATGGTATTTCCAGGCCACCATCCATTGCCTCCAGGCAAGAGATTCTAACCAAGTCCGAAATCTACTAGTTCTCTGCCCTTGGGCTCATGGTCTTCTACTTCTTCTCACACTAGAGTTTCAGCCTAAGACCAATGGCTACCGGTGTGTTTGAGGTAAATCCCACTTCACTTAGAGTAGTGTCTACTCTGAGTCCCTCTACGAATGATATTGTGCATTTCAAAAAAAAAAAAAAGTCCAAAATCCCAGTATATAGCACATTACCTGGATCACCAAGAGCCATATAGAAAGTACAAAAAAAAAGTTTAGTTAGGATTCTAGTACCAGGCATAATCTCCTATTGGGTTCCACATATTACTTTGTCTTCTTAAACTGCACTTGACATCTTTTATTCAGCTGTTTTTGACCAACTAGATCTGGCAAAAATGGAGCAAGGCTCTGGGTTCCTTGTTAACTAGCTCCTTTGCTGGTTAGATTTTTAAAACTGGCAAGCAGCCCTCGTTCCTGGCTTTTTAGGAAACTGGTATCAGGGATCCCAGTTCTGGCAATGCTGTGCTCCATGACACATGTCAAAGCATGTCTGTAAAGAATGATTCAAATGTGCAGAGAAAAGCAAGGAGGAGAGAGAAGTCTTCCATATGGCATTTTTGATGATTCTAACCCTCATCTTTACTATTTAAAGAGAAAATAGCCTTTGTTTCTTCCTCTAGTTTTATGGTGTGCCTCTGATGCTTGTATTTCAAAGAACACTATATATGAAGACCATTCGATCTTAACAATTTCTTAAATATCAAAATTGGTGATGAAAATAGTTTTTAATAAACTTGAGTCAATTTAAATGAACAGAGTGAACATTTTCCTCAGTGTTAAAACTAACAAGAAAAGCAGGAGATAGTCTGAAATCCCTTATCCAATGCTAGATAAGATGATCATCTTTAAAACTCAATAGTCTCAGTTATGTTACTATGTCCTCTTTCCAGATAAGAAAATTAGTTGTGAAAGAGATTACAGACTTCATAGTGCATGCCCTCAACTTCCGAACTCCTTGCATTGCCAGACACCGGCGCTGAGTTCTCTCTTCCTTCTTCTTCAGTATTCTTTCCTTTATCTCCTTCACATCATTGGCCTTCTTCCTTGATCTGGGTATTATATAGAGTTCAAACTTGTTTTTGCCTTGACACAGTTTTATGAGTTTCATTATTAGTTTGAGAAGCATGTTAGTGCCTGAAGTAGAGGTAATTTTCATCTAACTCCTTTCGCACACCTTGAACCCCGGACCTATGAGTTTTCCTACAGTAGTTTTGTTAAGGGGTCGGCATGCGCAGCATCAGTGATGCCTGCGATACACCATGCAGCCATGTGTCATCTGCAGACAGTGGACCATGCGGTGGTAAGTTTAAAATGTATTCTAATTTTTCTGTAGTAGGTAGCTACAGCCACAGGATTTTGCTTATTAGAAACGAGACGCTTTAATCACCAGTCTACTTCTAGTAATCTGTATTTCCTTAGATATGTTGATCTTGGATGTCTCCCTTTCCTTAGCATAACATTATGGGGCTTTTAAAAGGGTCCCTTTCAGTTTGCAATATTACTTTTTCATAAATGCTACCACTGTAAATGATAAAAGAACTCAATCTTTACATTGTAAACTTGCTACTTTATATGTCATTATGTTTCCTAGCTCGTTATTTTTATCACATTCTATCAATGTATTGCTCAATTTCTAATACAAAAGACAAACAGAATCTGTATTTTTCCTGTGGTTTCATCGTAGAGTAAAATACTGATGGTTAAATGAGGCACAGAGTTTCCTCTAGTTATACAGTTTTATTTTTGTTTTTACAAAGCATTTCTAAGCAGTTGAGAACTGCTTGAACTTGGACCTTCACCTCTGCTTTTTCAAATAATCAGCAAAAAGGGCCTAATGATTCATGGCCGTGGTGAGTTTTGGCCAGCATCTGCCTATAAAACATCGAAGGGTTCTCATTCACTCTTGAGGCTTTTAGGTAGCTGAGCATGCGATCATGCACAAAAATGGGTGACAAAACATTAAAATATCAAGAAATTATACCACTTCAAACTTTCCTATCAAATGCCTCATTAATATTATTTTTAACTCTTTAAAGGAATGTTTTAATATCCAATAAAAGAAGTCATGATTTTACTACATATGGAACCAGGTACCTAATGTGAGAGTATTAGAGAAAAACATATTCTACTTCTGAACCCGACAGAACATTTTATTTTGTAACTATAAGATGCCCTCATGTGGAATTTTAGCTGAAATACATTGAACCGCAGAGACAGCTGCTCTAATTGAGGACATGCATCCCAGTGATGCAGTCTGCCGATTTCAAGGATTGAATTTAAGCATTTTGGGTTAAATGGTGAGACATGTAGATACTTCCATGTCCTAGTCCCTGGATGAGATTTGTTACTTATGAGTGAAAAGTAACTCTGAATATAAAGATGAGAATGTTTTCTTTTATAAAAAATTATAAAATGCTAATTTCATATAAATAACCTTATCTGAATAAATACCGTTTTTATTTCGAACTCAGTTCTCATGCTTTTGCATGGTTCATCTCTCCCTGGTCGGGAAATTAGTATCTAGGTGATACCTTTTTCCATGTTTCAAAGCGCTGCATAAGGGTTTCAGCGGCTCCTCCTCTGAAGTGGGCAACCGAGCCCTTCCGTGTTGTCTATTCTTAGTCCGGAACCTCCGCTGAAACCTGTTCACGCAGGGTGACCCTGGTGACCTTTGAATACCAGCGACACAGCTTCCAGCATCACAGCAACACACAAGCTACCGCAGTAGGGCAAATGGATAGACTAGTGGGTAGCAAAAACAACAAGAATTTATTATATTATAGTTTGGGGGCTTGACGTACAAAATTAAAGTAGCGGTGGTGCTGACTCCTTCTAAAGGTTTTGAGGAAAATATATCCTATGTTTATCTCAGAACTACAAGTAAAAATTGGAAATCCTTGGAGTGCTTTAGTGTACGGACACATCATTGCTTTCTCTACCTCCATCCTCACATGGCAGCTTCCCTCGTGTCTCTAATCATACACGTCCTACTCACAATGGAGGACCGTTTCCCCTCTCCTACGGATTTGAAGGCGCAATCTTTGAGAAGTCTTCAGCCTCTTGCCCGGCCAACAGTTTTTGGATTTGCCACCCGCTAAAGTCATACGAGTTCATTTTTTAATGTAAATTTCTCTCTCTGGGTGTGTTTGTGTACACATACACATCATTGTCCTGTTTCCCTAGAAAACCCTGACCCAAAACACTACACAGACGCCTATGACAGAACATTAAAAAAAATCTTGTCAAATGGAATTAAAATAGAATGAAAATTTCCCATAAACTGAAGCCCCTTGTATTTATGAGGATGTCAGACTTTGTTTCTAAAACTACCATCACCATCATCATGGTCCCTCGAACTTCAATAACTTTTTCCCACACTCAGTCCAATAATAAGAAACAACTGGGCAATAAGAGTGTGTTTGCATGTGTGTAGGGAGAGAGAGAGAGAGAGAGAGAGAGAGACAATAAGAGAGTTTGCTCTCCATGACTTGATGACTTTAGGGAGACGTGATACTCTGAGGGAAAAGCTATAGTTATAGCAACCCCAATTCACTGCCATCAGTCACTTCTGACTCACGGGCACCCCATACAACAGGGTCCAGCTGCCCCAGCTGATTTCCGAGACTGTAACTCTTTACTGGAGGACAAAGCCACATCGCTCTTACGTAAAGCAGCTGGTGAATTCAGTGGATTCAAACTGATGACCTTACGTTTGCAGCCCCTTGTGTAATCCACTATGCACCAGGGCTTCTGCTGTGCTTAGGAAACAAAGTGATGAATGCCAGTGGTACCATATGAGTATGTCGGGTCGGGCAGGAAGGATAGTTAGCTCATATAGTATTCTTGAAGGTCATCGTGTGGATGTCAGCTACGGGCCCAGAAAAAGGCATCCTGGTTGACTGCATACTTGGGTAAATGCAGTTACTAGACACCTAGATTTCGATTACCCCTTTCCAAAGAATTACAATATATGGCACACTAAAATCAGGCTAGAGAAATCCATACTTTATACAATACTGAAAATGGTTAAGGAGATGTTTTTTCATGATAAAGAGTAAAGATTTATTGTACATGCTTGGAGTATTGATTTCATCTGAATTGGCCTGGTGATGTGCTCTGAAAGCTACTTTTAAAATACCTATTTATTTTCTGCCTCTTTCTCATAGAAATTGTTTACAGAAGAGATTTCCAGTAACTACAGTTTCAGCTTTTTGAATACCAGATGAATAGGAGTTTCCAACACAGCTTGATAAGCATTACAGTCAGCCCAGACAATCGATTAAATTCAATACTTCAGATTTTTAAAAATAAAATGCTTCTATAATTTTTCTGCTCTGTAACTTAACACCAATTCTAAAATGCCTCCATCAGATTACATCCTGTTCATTTTTATACAAAGTTCATAGATGGTTTGTAAACAGAAATTTAATGAAACAAAAATCTGTGGGAAAATTATTAAGCAAGACATTTTGCTAACATGGGTAATATATCACACATTTTTCATGGCAATCACCTTTGAGGGATCAAGGGAGGCATCTCTCTGCCATTCAGTGGATGCAACTCATAGCGACCCTATAGGTCAGGGTAGAACTGCTCCTGTCAGCTCTTGAGACTGTAACTCTTTATGAGATTAAAAAGTTCCATCTTTTACCCTCAGAGCCACTGCTGGTATCAAACTTCTGATCTTGCAGTTAGCAGCCTAAAGGGTAACCACTGTCCCATCAGGACTCCTAATTGGGACACAGAGTTCCAACGATTCATTTGCAACGGCGGCTGTCATCTCATCTAACAGAGGGAAAGGCTGAGCCTTGGAAGAAGGCCTTCTGCAAGCATCTCCCTTCAGAGTTTGGCAATTCTGATCACTGTCCTCACAGCACATTCTACAGTTAATATGCAATTTACTTGCACTTATTCTCTAAGCCTCAAACATTTCAGTAAGCATCAGCAATACATAGCTTTCCTCCTTCCACACACCAGCTGGGGAATGCATGTAACATGAATAAACAGAAACACTGATGTTGATTTCTTTTTTATTTTCCTATTTCAGGGTGTCAGTTTTATTTCAAAATGCAAGATGAAGTGCCTGCTATTTCTGAGAAGGGCAGAGAGCAACTACGTCTTATACAGAAATAAATCTGGCTTTGAATCCCCACTTCACTCCTTACAATGGGCCAAATATTACATTAGGGCATACATTTTGTCCCTTTATCTGTACAAATTCATTAAGAACACCTACAACATGAAGCTAACATCTTCTTCACAACGGGTATGTAAACTATCATGTGCAGTATCTCGCACAAAGTGGTCACAGGAAAATAGTGACCGTTTCTAAGGATGCCGTGTTCCGTGCTGTTGTGCACAAGGTCACTAGGGGTCAGAGCCGAATGCACAGCACATACAAACTAGCAAATGATAAAAGGTCCCTCTCACAATCATCTTAAATGAACAGTGCCACAATATATATGATACCTTGAAAAATAAGAATGTTAACTACAAGTGTGCACACACATACTGGGTACATTAAATTAGGAAAAAATAAGGTTTAGCTCCTGTTTTAGATCATCCATTTTGTCTTGTATAATTTTCTTTTTAGTGTAGGTTTGCCAAATGTCTCCTAAAATAATTTTAGGAAAAAGGCACAGGATGTAGATGACTTTTTATTAAGCATCATGAAGAACTTATCAAGTTTACAAAAGTAGACAGATATGTGTTTCAGATGCCATCTTTTCAATATGCACAGAAAAACATGATTTGAATGGTTAAGAATTCTGTCTTTTCTGTACAAGCCAAAGTAAAAGAACTATCATCCGGCCAGGTCGCAGGGATGCACGCCAAAGACGCAGAATGAGTGCCAAGTGACCTACAAGGTGTCTGAAGAAACCCTCTGATTTCTCTACATTCTCACTCACCAACATTTGTTAATTTCTGTTTTTAATTAATTAATTAATCTTAGCCATTCTACGGTTTGTTTTTGATCGGTTCCATCAGGTTGGTCCCGAGTCACAGTGACGATATGTACAAGAGATCTATGTTGTGCAATGGGAGACTGCCCAGTCTGTACCGTCCTCACCAGCATTGTGACATTTGGGCCCATTTTTGTATCCACAGTGTCAATGCATCTCCTGAATGGTTCCTCTTCTTTGCCCCCTTCTATATTGCCAAGAATGATGTCCCTTTACAGGGACTGGATCCTCCTGGTAACAGGTACAACTTATGTAAGACCAAGACTCTGCTTCCTCGAGTCTAATGAGAACTCTTGATGTACTTCCTTTAAGACATCGTATTTGTTTTTTTGGCAGTCCGTGGTATTTTCAGTATTTTTTGCCAGTTTCTCTTTGGGTCCATGTCTATTGAATTCCTTTGTCCATTATTTTGGTTGGACTATTTGCCTTTCAGTTGATATTGAAGGATCATATGTATTTTAGTTATGAGGTTTTTATTGGATATATGGTTTTTGAAGATATTCTCCCAGCTGTTATCTTGTCTTTTCACTTTTTTGTAAATTCTGAGCAAATACACATATACATATATGTGTATAAACCTTTTTATTGTGAATTACGTGAAGGTTACAGAACAGATACCAGTTTTACATACCAAAAACCATGCACATATTGTTTCAACTCATCCATGGTAATCAAAGCCCTCAACGTCCAATTACTTATTCCACTTTTGTCCTGTTTCTTGTTACCACTCCTCCACCTTTCACAGCCTTCTGAAATTTGCTGTTGGGTAAAATGTTGCCCTAATGATCTTAAATAGTGGATTATTTTATTACAGGGGTGTGTTCAATTCTATACCTGAAGCGTTTTAAATTTAATGAGATCCCATTTATCTATTTGTCTTTTTCTGCATGTACCATTCTTATTATATGAGGGGGCTTCTAAAGTTAATGGAAAACATTAAGTTCATTTTTCCAAAAAGTTTCTGAAGCTCCATCATATTAGATAGCCTATTGTTAAAAGCTGTGCTCAACAATCTTGCCCTTGTATTTTCTAAGAAGAATTTTAGTTTCATTTGAATAAGGTTATAGTTTTTGTGGTTTTGATTTTCATATGAATAAGGGAGGGCAGAGAAGAATTGATATATTTGAACTATGGTGCTGGCAAAGAATATTGACTACACCACGTACTGCCAGAAGAATAAACAAATGTGTTTTAGAAGTACAACCGGAATGCTTGTTCAAAGCAAGGAAGATGAGACTTCATCTCATACACTCTGGTCACATTATCAGGAGAAAGACACCATGTTTGCTACAGAAGAGGATCACTGAAGAAGGGAAACATGCTCAGCGAGAGGACTGACACCATGGCAGCACACACACAAGTGACTGTGAGGCTGCTGCGGGACCTCGTGGCGTGTCGTTCTGTGCGCACTGGGGTTGCTATGAATCAGAGCTGACTCAGTGCCGCCTACCAACAAAAATGATCATATTCAGACTCTTAAAAATGTGGAATTTGTTTTTGCTTAGAATGTGAGCATAGATCTTGTATTATTTTTATTCATGAAGAAATCTAATGATCTCATTACCATTTACTGAAGAGCTTCTTCTTTCTCGATCCACCTGACTTAGTACCTTTTGAAAGTTTAGTTGGCCTGAAGTGTGTGGATTGATTTCTGAATTCTCTATTCTTTATCAATGGCATTCTTTTTAACTATTCAGGGTTTCTTTTAATTGCATATAAAATGGAAGAATGGTGTTTCTGTATCTGTAAAAAAGCGTTCAAAATTCTGATCAGTATTGCACTGAAAGTATAGACCACATTGGATTTTATTGATATCTTTTTGTTTGTTTGTTTAATTATAATTTTTACTTTTTATCCTCAATTAGTTAAATCATATTAGCAGAAGGTCATTAAGTTCAATGGTTAAGAAAAGCTGGTAGGTCCAATGTTTTGCACAGTGGACATCTCTTTTTTTTTTAATCAATTTATTGAGGCTCATACAATTCATCACAATACATAGATCAATTGTGTAAAGCACATCTATACATTTGTTGCCCTCATTATTCCCAAAATTCGCTTTCCTCTTGGGTTCCCGGAATCAGCTCATTTTCCTTTTTCCCCCTCCCCCTCCCTTCCTCCTCCCCTCTCTCCCATGTACCCTTGATAATTTATAAATTATTATTGTATCTTATATTACACTGCCTGGCATCTCCCTTCACCCACCCCTCTGCTGCCCATCCCCCAGAGAGGAGGTTATATGTAGCTCCCTGTAATCAATTCCCCCTTTCTACACCCCCCTTCTCTCCTGGTTTTGCCATTGTCACCCCTGGTCCTGAGAGGTTCATCTGTCCTAGATTCCCTGCGTTTCCAGTTCCCATCTGTACCGCTGTGCATCATCTGGTCTAACCAGGTCAGCAAGGCGAAATTGGGGTCCTGGTAGTTGAGGGGAGGAAGCATTTAAGAACTAGAGGAAGGTTGTGGGTTTCATTATTGCTATACTGTACCCTAAGTGGCTCATCTCCCCACTACCCCTCTGCAAGATATCTTAATAGCACTAAGTCTTCTAATCCATGAAGAAGGTAATCTTTCTACTTATTTAAATCTTATTTAATTTCTTGTACCTGTCTTATAATTTTCACTGTGTAAGACCTTCACATCCTGGTTGAATATATTCCTTGGTATTTCACTCTCTTAATATCTATTTAAATGGACTTGTTCACCTGATTTCCCTTCAGAATTATCATTTTTAATGTACAGATACCCGACTGATTTTTGTTTGTTCACCTTGTACACTATTGAAAAGTGTGGTAGTTCTATAATCTCCTGTCAACTTGCGAAGAGATGGAGTCAATCAGCTCACAGCCCTCATTTGGAGGCACGATGGAGATAAATAGCTGACTGGAGGCCAGATACAGACAGACTCTCTGTTTTGTCTTCCTACTGATAAGACACATGGAGCTATAAAAGCCCTGCAGTGGAAGGAGCCACTTGGAGACACCTACCAGTACTGAGATGTTTCCACTTCCACTGGATCCACAAGACTTTCCATGCACTGCCCTGTGATCTTCCTGCATTCAGCATCATTGCATGTGTGTGTGAATCTGAAGAGGAATGTGTATATTGGTATTGGAAATTTGGGCTAATATTGGACTTATGTACTGGGCTGGGATGTTTTATCAATATGTAATTACTCTTTATATAAAGTTCTTTCTTATAAACATATGAGTGTTTCTGGATTTGTTTCTGTAGTCAACCCAGACTAACACAACAGCTATTCTATGCTAGGAACACAGGGGACTTGTAGGTAGCTTGCTAGAACAATGTGCACTGCAGTATTATTAACAATCATCAAAAGCTGGAAAACCCAACTACCCATCAATGGTGAATGGAAAAATAAATGTGGTACATACATACAATAGAATAATAGTTAGTAACAGAAATGAGTCTTGATCCATGCTACAACATGGACAGACCTTGAAGATATAATGCTGAGCCGTAAGTCCATCACAAAAGGATAGATAATGTATGACCTCACATACATACAAACGTAAGAACAGAAGAACAGGCAAAGATATTGAGTCCCAAGATTATTAGTGGAGGGACTAGGAGGAGCCAGGAGGGAGTTGTGGAAGGAGGAGTCACTGTTTATGGAGCACAGTTTAACATGAAGGAACAATTGCACTGATTGGGAGTAGGCTACACAGTTGATTAATGTAATTTCTGTCATTAAATTTCTGTATAACTGTCAAAAGTTGAAATGGAAAAAGTAGAAAGATAGGTAATATATTTAAACCAATGACCAGAATAGTAGCATCTGGGATTTCTTATATAGAACCTTCTTGTACTCATTGCTACTAGCTCCCCATTTCCCTCCAACCTCCCTTCCCATAACCCCAAAAAGCCATTAAACCAGCTACTGTCTTAAAAACTTACCTATCCTGCATCTCATATACTAGGAAACATACACAAGGAAAACAGCAACAACAACAACAATAACAAAAGAAACAAGAGAAAAGACTTAATCGCAAAGAAGCAGGAAATATTAAAAGTCTGCACAAATTTTAAATGGGTCGACAGGGAGATGGAATTATAAGGTGTTAGAGTTGAACCTAACGTGTTCTGCAACAATCCACTTTCCATTCCAGTCTGCACGATGGCAAGGTTATTCAGATCCCTGGTCCATGGCCAGAGGGAATTCACTGGAGTCTCAATTCACATGTATTTCCCCTCACTTTTTTTTAAATATATGAAACAATTTTAAAATGGGTTAAAAAGAACATCAAATTATAAGGAATGGCACTTTAACCTAACTACACTGCCATAATTGAATATACAATGCTCACTGTCTGTTAGCGATGTTATTCACAACACTTGACCATGGTCAGAGGGGCTTCATTAAGAATTTAATCTGTTCAAATTAACAATCCATGTAAAGTTGTCTGAAGCTGACCTATCCCTGTATAGTTCCTTTTAGTCAACAGTCTGTTAAATTCTATACCAATGGATAAATTAATGACACTATCTATGTCATTAATGAATAACCTTATTTATGTCCCAGGGGTATAACTGACACTGTTTTCTATCATAAAACTATAAAGAGGCTTCTAAAGTGAACCAGAGATGCATGTAAAATCCAGATATGTGAGTAGATTTTGGGCTCTCATTTAATTCCAGGCCCTCTATAAGAACAATTCGTTCTTACGATATGGGCCTGCTTGATGGTTGCCTTCACGAAGAGATCCCTGAAGACATGAGTGCAAAGTAGGGGGAAGAAATAGCTAGATGGTGCCTGGCTATCAAAAAGAAGCGAGTCTGGGGTCTTAAAGGCTTGTCTTCTAAGCCTTTTCTGCAGGCTCCAGTCATACTATCAGGGCCTAGATTTTCTTTTGTCAACATACTACCTGGGCCCCAATACCTTGAGAGAGAGGCGTGCAATTCCTGCAAGGGCCACTTTCCTTTTGCACAAGCAAGTGTTACAGCTCTTTCAGCTCTGCTGGCAAGACTGACACTGAGAGACATCCAACTCAACCTTGGGAAAACCTCTAGTAGGGTCCCAAAGATGACTCCCACACAGACACACTCAAGTCTCATGTTATGTGAATGGACTCTTCTTTTTAAAAAAAATCATTTTATTGGGGGCTCATACAACTCTTATCACAATCCATAAATACCTCAATTGTGTAAAGCACATCTGTACATTCATTGCCCTCATCATTCTTAAAACATTTCCTCTCCACTTAAGCCCCTGGCATCAGCTCATTTATTCCCCTCCCACCCTGTTCCCCCCTCCCTCATGAACCCTTGATAATTTATAAATTATTATTTTGTCACATCTTACACTGTCCAGCGTCTCCCTTCACCCACTTTTCTGTTGTCCTTCCCGCAGGGAGGAGGTTATATGTAGATCCTTGTAATCGGTTCCCCATTTCCAACCCACTCTCCCTCTACCCTCCCAGTATCGCCACTCACACCACTGGTCCTGAAGGGATCATCTTCCCTGGATTCCCCGTGTTTCCAGTTCCTATCTGTACCCATGTACATCTTCTGGTCTAGCCAGATTTGTAAGGTAAAATTGGGATCATGATAGTGGTGGGGATGGGGGCGAGGGATGGGAGGAAGCATTTAGGAACTAGAGGAAAGTTGTATGTTTCATTGTTGCTACCCTGCACCCATGACCCTTCCATAAGGGGATGTCCAGTTGCCTACATAATGGACTCTTCTAACAGCTCTTTGAGCTCCACGGGCAAGCCTCCTACCCCAAGGTTCTCAGCTTTCTGTCACTACATGAACCTGGAGGTCAACTGCCACTAGGTCTTGCCATCTTTAGCATTTGGTCTTTCTTATGAATCTAAGACATTCTCAGCACAGGGATCCTGGGTCCTTATTCCAAAGTTAATGTTCTGCTTCAGAGTTTTCTAATCAATGATGGTAAAGGTCCCTATAAGGTCCCTTTAGGGGTTGGCCTTTTTAACCCCAAAGGAAGACAAAACTGACTAATCCCCTTGGCCGACCATGGTCACCTTAATTGCATAGCCATAGTAAATTGTCCAATAGTTGCAAGGAGTTTTACATATTTGAATAGACTCCAACTAATAATTTTGTAAAAGTTACAAGACCATGGCTAGAAATGCCATATAAGAACAATTCATTATAACAGCAATTTTTTTTTTCCGCCAGGAAGGTGTATCAAATTCACTTGCTAAACATCCAATAAAAACACTAGTGGAGCCTTTGGTAGTTGAAATTTTTACAAGACACCTATCTAACTTGACTTCTAATAGCAGTGTTAGTGATTTTCCTTGAACACAGGTGAACTTCAAGGTTCAGATAAAAGATAGGAATACTTATCTATAGGAAGCTAGGTGGATTTTCTTTCTTTACATTTAATATAGGATATAAAATATATTCATCTTAAGTAAAATGATGCATATGGAAAAATATCATCTCATCATCTGTTACACAATGTTAAAATTTATGTAATGATCACCATATTCCTGAGGATTATATGTAACAAAAATAGTTATCACATCACTCTAATTATCTTTTCACTTACAGGTCAGATATTACTTTTTGGATTACCAAATATCCACTCCCATCAATTATGATTCACAGCAAACCCTATGCAAGGTTTCAGAGATTGTAAATATTTATAGGAGTAGACAGTCACATTTTCTCCTGACTTTTTCGATTGTTTCCTGGAAACATAATGGCCTTACAGATCTTTTAAAAATTCATGAAAACAGGTAAAGGCAAGATACTCATTCAACTTATTGCATGAACATTTATGAGTGCAAATATATGCTACTGTAGCAACCCTATAGGATAGAGTAGAACTGCCCATTTGGGCTTCTGAGATCTTAAATCTTAACAGGAAGAGAATAAGAGCCATGGTGGCATAGTAGTTACTCATTGGATTGCAATCCCAAAGGTTAGGTGATCAAAACCACCAGCTATGCTGGGAGAGAAAGAGAAGGCTTTCTACTTCTCTAAAGAGTTCTGAGATACCCACAGGGGGAGTTCTACCGTGTCCTCCAGAGTCACTATGAGCTGACAGAGAACAGGAATAGAGAGATCCATCTTTCTCCCACTATGGTTTGGACCGATTCAATGGCATTAAGGTAGGCATATCTGCTAAGGAGTTCTTGGAAGGCACAACAATTAGGCATTCAACTACTGGCAGAGAGGCTGAGGTTCAAACCCACCCAGAGTGCCTCGGCAGTAAGACCTGGCAGTTTGCTCCAGACAGGTCATAGCTTTGGAAACTACAGAACGCAGTTCAATTCTGTACGCATGGTGCCACCATGAATCTAGAGTCAGTTGGACAGCAACTAACAAAAACGACATGTGCTAGGCAGTGGGATGATTGAAGTGATCACAATGTGTACAAATCCTGCTTTCAGGGGTCTTACTCTATGTGGAAGTTACATAACCTGGTGTCAATTTGGGACTTAGAGGATTAAGAGTGAAGGGGTGGAGTCTAATCTCTCAATCAGGTCTTAGCCAATGAAGCCTCGTGTGGGCATGGCCCTCCTTGAGCATTCTGGGAACTGGTATTTCCTGTCTCTCTGGAGACATCCCTGAGGAGAAGCCACGTGGACCTACTCTGATGCAGTCCTGGGTGCTGGAGGAGCCACATGGAGACCCCTGCCAGCACTGAGATGCTTACACCGCCACTGACTTTGAACCAACTGACTTGTGATCTTCCTGCATTCAGCATCATTGCATGTGTTTCGTGAGTCTGAAGAAGACTTTATAGACTGGTATTGGACATATGGGCTAATATTGGATTTATGGGTTTGGTCTGGACTGGGCTGGGATGTTTTCTCAATATTCAATTGCTCTAGTATATAAACCTCTTTCTTATTCACATGAGTGTCTATGAATTTGTTTCTCTAGTCAGATGAACACATTGTATAAAAGGGGAAAGTCAGTAAAAATGGTCAGGCTTTCTCTTGCTCAGTGTGTGTGTGTGTGTGTGTGTGTGTTTTGAAATATTGGTGGGAAAATTCCATTATCTTTTAATTCCATCTGTCCACAATTTTTTTAAACCTCTGCTCATATACACACACACACAAAGGAGAACAGAAAGAGGATGTAACTATTCCTACACAAAGTCAAACTTTCATATGTATATTTTTGTTCTTTTGCAGGTCTACCTTCAAAGTGGGTGATGAATTCCTATCCACTTTGGATTTTTTTGTGTTGCTCATTTAAAAAAAATCATTTTATTTGGGGCTCATACAGCTCTTATCACAACACCTCCATCCATCCATTGTGTCACCCACTTTTGTGCATTTATTGCTATCGTCTTGCTCAATCTTTTGGAAAATATTAATTTTATCTTCTTAATTGGTTTTTAAAGAAAAGCAATATTGTGTAGTTGCACAACCCATTTCATCAGATCCGATCAGTAATAGAATCACTGAGATACCTCCGTAAAGGTGGTGCTCTTTCTCCCATCCTGTCTTCTGTTCTTCCATCATTTCCTGTGCCGCCTCTCTCCCTGATTCCACTCCCACCCCTGGCCTCCTAGGAGTTTTCAGAGTCGAATCCTTTGGTGTGAAACCACTTTCCTTTGTTTTTCCTTATAATAAGGGTGTCATTCAATGTTTACCTTCATAAGCCTGACTCGCTTTGCTAAGCACAATGTTCTCTTGCTCTGTTCGTGTCTTGCAGTGTTTAACACAGTCAGCATTGGTTTTTGTTGATGCATAATATTTCAGTGTTCAAATGTACTAGAGTTTCTTTATCCATTTCTCTATAATTTGAGTTTCCTGTTGTTTATATATTTTTATTTTTGTGGAAATTTCTGCAATAAGCATAGGTGTGCATATGACTCTTAATTTTTTTATACCTTCAGGAAATATATCCAGCAGAGGGATTGTATGTCTTCTGCTTCTTTGTTAAGTTGCATATGTAATTTTTAAAAAACTTTTGGGTGTTTATTGTAAAGTTAGTGTTATTTTAATAGCCTTTTTGATGTCATCATTAATATACAAGAATCCAACTGATTTCTGTATATTGATCTTATAGCCTGCTATGCTGCCAAATTACTTCAGCAAGTTTAAATGGAATCTTGAGGTATATTATCTGCTAATAAAGATAATTTCATTTCTTCTGTGCCAATGTGGATCCTTTAATAACTTTGTGGTGTCGGGGTAAGACTCCCAGTACTATAGTAAATAAGAGTGGTGATAAAGGACACTCTTATCTGGTTTCCATTAGAAGGGGGAATGCTTTCAATTTCTCTCCATTAAGTAAAATGCTTTTCATTGTTTTTCACAGATATGGTCTTTATTATGTGGAGGAACTTCCCTTCTATCCCATTTTATTAAGCATTTTTTATCATGAATAGATAATGAACTTGATCAAATGCTTTTCATCATTGGTTGATATAATCAAATGATTCTTATCTTTCATTTTGTTTATGTGATGGATAACATTGGTTGTTTTCCTAATATTGAACCACGTTTGCACATCTGGCATGGATCCCACTTGATTGTGTTGTATTATTTTTTGATGCTTTGTTGAATTTTCTTGGCTAGAATTTTGTTGAAAATCTTGGCATCTATATTCTTCAGAGATATTGGTTCATAATCTTCTATTGTGGTAACATTTTTGCCTGGCTTAGGCATCAGGGTAATACATGCTTCATAAAATGTCTTTGGCACTATATATTATTTGTATATATGAAATAGTTTAGGTAGGATTGGTGTTAATCGTTTTCGAAATGTTTGGTAGAATTCCCTAGTAAAATTATCTGGTCCTGCACTTTATGATATTGGCAGCTTTTTATTTTTTTAATATTTTACATAACCCCTCCAATTGACTGCCATTGCTTAGAGAAATATTAATTTTTAAAATTTCTTACATGTATCAGAGGACAGGAAGTGCCTCCCCCAGCTTCCTCTTTGGTTCAAGGGCACTCCAGGGGAGAGTTGTAGTGATGGGCAACATACAGAATATTCACACCTCCCAGGGTCAAACTCAGTGAGGTGCCCAAAGGTTCTCATTCTCTCAGGTGGTGCTATCGGGGTTCTTTTCTAGATGCAGGGGGTGTGCTTGGGATGGTTTGACTTTCCTGAGAATCTCCCAACTCCTAATCAATGAGCTCATGCTTGCAGTTCAAAATCGCTGAGACTGGAGTAACTCTACCTTGTAAACAGGCAAATGCTACAAATTAAGCTTCCCTTTGGTTTCAACCTGTGGCGTTGGATAAACGTGTGGTCGATGTCTAACAAGTGGAGGGCTTGGCTCCAGCAGCTAAGCAGAGGAGCGATGGTGGGAGGAGACTGAGACGGTTGGGGCTCTGTCTGTCCATCCAGAGGAAAGCAGGTGGGGTGATTCCCCCCAAAACCGACTTATCTTGCATGCATTTCCCCCTCCCTCCTTCCCCATTTAGGAACAGGAACCAATTGAAACTGGGACAAAGAAAGCAATACTGCATAGAAAAGACGATTTCACATTCAGATTTTTCACATTCTGCAAATTCCCCTTGCTGTTAGGGCCCCGGATGGGGTCATGCTGTAAAGATAATGAATGGTCCTGCAGACACCGATGAAGGCATGCAACAGCAGATTTTAAGATGTAAAACTGCACGAACCGGCGAGCAGAATCAAAGTGAACACCTATCCAGCGAGTGGGCTCACTGGGCTCAGATTTTATTGTAATGGCCAAGTAATTTCTTAGCCTGGTAGCTACTCAAGCTCCTCCTCTCTCAGAACCCTCCCCAGTCCACTTGGTGGAGAGAATCAGTGTGTTCCCCTCACTGTTAGGATTCACGCAGAAGCCATGGGGATGAAGAAGAAACCAGCTCGGTGCCACCAGGGTCACTCGCAGTGGAAGGAGCCATGCCACACTTTTCTGGACTGTCATTCCCATTCATGCGTTTTATCTCTCCCGAGACCCTGGGCTGCTTTCCTGAGTATTGCTACGCAATTTCCTATCCATCTCTGACAGCGGTGGGGATTTGCCTGCTCCTTTTCTTTTTCCTTTTACCTTTTTAAAAACAGAGGTGAACTGAAATTTGGGCCTTTGGCCCCAAAACTTCTTGGACAGACTCTGATTTATATAAAGCCTGGTCACATGAAGGAGTTAACCTTGGGAGGCAAACGGTCCCTCATGGGCACTCAACACTGCGAAGAGAATGGAAGGCAAACTCCATTTCAAGCCAGGCCCTCTCAAGAGAATTGACGTAGTATAGTTCTTTGGCAGTGAAACTTCTTCAGAATCACGCTTCTGCTGATAAAGATTGCTAAATTTTATATTTACATTTAAGAATGTCTGACTAATCTCCTGGCACAGAGCAGAATTTCTGAGTTGAAGAGCAATCAACACACAGGTGAAGAATGCAGCAAACATTAATTTTTTAAAAGTATATGTAGGTACAGCATTTTCAAATTTGGTATATTTAAAAGAACCTAAGATGAAGGGTAAAGTTTTCTTGGACAAACTACAGACTTTCCCTCTCTCTGCAGTTTTATAGGAGCCCAGCTCCAATCAAGCCAGACGGACTCTGTCTATGTCTCCTAAGCTTTTCTGGGGCTGATAACTATAGCAGGCTCCCTTTATATAATTTTCTTTGGCTACACTTTAGTTTAAGATGGCGTTATAAAAATGGTATTTTCGAAGAATAAAATGTTTATGAAAAAGTTAGGAGAACTTAGACATGAATTAATGTATTTAATATAGAACATCCAACGTTCCATAAGCACACACTTCCTTAATAACCAGACCATCAATTTATACAGCAATATTCAGTTTGCACAGCTGCGAGCCTGACCTGAGTTAGTAGAAGCAGTGAGGGGAGCCTCAGAGACAGACCATGAGGAAAGAGAGGGCGAAATCCTCCAAATCCGTTAGCTTTGAAACAAGGATTAGTGTTTCTATTTTACAGAGAGGAGAAGAGGGACGTGAATTTGAACCAGAAGTTCTTCAAATCAAAGGCAGGCCTGGGAATGTCAATTTATGGATGCCTTCTTATGAGACCTTCTCACCACACATATTAAGCATTAAAAAAAGCCTCGGATGTTGCACGCGTGCTGACTCACAGCGACGCTATACAGGGTTTCCAAGGTGTCCTAAGTCTTTCTGGGAACAGGCAGTGGCCTCTTAGTCGCACAGAGCAGCTGGTGAGCCTGAACCACCGACTTTGAAGCTAGCGGTCCAGCGCTTACCCAACAACATGACCAGGGCTCCCTAAGTTCAGCAGTTAGCAGTTGGGAAACAGACAGAGCCCACTGCTGCTCAGGAGAGCGAGTCTATGGGTTAGCACTGCCTTTGTTTAACAGTGGGAGACTTGCAGGTGTCACCGTGAACATGCAACGTAATGTGTTGCACAGACACAGCTCGGCTTCATTGGGTGATTCTCTTCGTTTCTGCTTCAAGCGAAAGGAGCCACCTACTTATTTGTGTTTATCTCCAGTTGTTAAACAGTGCCTGGGGCATAGAGTGTATACATATTCAAAAGAAGAAAAGCATTCATTGCAAATCAATAAATGCAATCAATATGGAACAAATGATTTAGTCAATTAAGGCCTGAGTACCCTAATGTCAACACCTCTATGCCACAAATGTAAATTGAGATCAGAATTCTCCGGGGCCCAGCACGGTCAGTTCAGCTACTAGCAATCAATATTTATCAGTGACATAAAAAGATAAGTAATCATCTATCAGACCACCCATCACTCCCATTTTACTGGCCTCAATGTCCCTTCCCAGTCTGTAGTTGAAAGCAGAGGAGTTTTTCGGAAAGCGTTTATGAACCATTTGGGATAAAAGGTGCAGAGTAATACACATCCGGTCACAGTGCTTCCAAGTGAAATTTCTATTTGTGAAGAGCCTGTACAACATTCCACCTGTACAACTCCACAGGCGGTAATGGAGATTTTTTTTCAAAGAAGAAGGGACTGCTAGTTTGTGTTGGTGCTGACTCACGGAGATTACAGTACTTTACTGACATTTTGGCTGAGTACAGTCTTCCAGCTGTTGCTGGAAAGGCACTGATCCATCCGTCTTGATGTAAACACAGCGTTCACTGTAGCAGCAATATAAATCAGAGCCAAAGAGAACACTCTTGTTTATGTGATGAGCTGGAGATCTCCACTGACAGTCATCCCAAAATCCATGGCTAAGATCCGGGTGAACAAACTGACCATATTCACAGATATTCCTGACACATTCTGGTGCTAGATGGGCACACTGTTCCAAACCTCTTAGCCATCTGTGACTCGGTCCAGGATGATGGTGAGTTATGGCAGAAGCCAAGAAGCTTCTGAATTATTTTGATCAGATTCCAACATATTTTC
Source organism: Echinops telfairi (assembly GCF_000313985.2). Taxonomy (NCBI): domain Eukaryota; kingdom Metazoa; phylum Chordata; class Mammalia; order Afrosoricida; family Tenrecidae; genus Echinops; species Echinops telfairi. The sequence continues at coordinate 42,196,625 of NW_022103900.1, forward strand.
CCGAGTCTTCAAGTCAGATTGGAGGAAGAAGAAAAAGTACTATCTAATTGTTACTGGAGTTCCAGGGTAGTAAAATTGGTTAACACAATAGGTTTACTAAATGGGAAGATTGAAGCCCACTTAAAGGAGCCCTTCAAGAAATAGCTGGTGATCACTTCTGAAAAACCAGTCACTGCAAACACTGTGGAGCACAGATAAATTCTAACACCTATGGGGGCACTGGGACTCAGAATCAACTTGATGTCCACTGGTATCATTAACTGCTGATGGCAAACAATCATTGTACATTTCAGAAGTATCGCATTTCTGAGGCCATTTCAAGTAAAGCACATTTAAAGAATGGAAACATGGTCCCACCTCTCGCTTTTGAGAGGCTGAAGGAAGAATGCTACTGGTCAGGAAGTGAAGGAACCGCTCCTGCTGCCGCCAGTCCTCACAACAGGGGCTGCCGTTCTTCCCCTCTCATTTCCTCAAAGCTCATCAGGATACTTTTTATGGACATAATGAGGAAACACAGCTTTGCATTCGGTTTTACAGGTAATTGGTATAATACTTGACAATTTACAGGGATTGGATGTCAAGCTCTTTCATGGGTTGATTTACTAAAGTATGTTATGTATTGCAATCCAAATCCTTTTGGAAATTATTGCTAATTGAAGGCAATATGGTATCATCTAATTATTAAAAGGGACTTTTTTTTTTAATGGTCCAGGACAGAAGCTAGGTTGCCTTGCATTGCAGAATGGAAACGAAAGCTCATATAAAGGGAGAAGAGAGGACACTTCAATGCTTATGAACACATGCTTATATGAAAAGGTGATTTTAGTGGGCCGAAAAGGAACCGGATGAATTAAAATT
>NW_022103900.1:42197978-42200703 GCF_000313985.2 Echinops telfairi
AAAAAAGACAAACTTGCTTCAAAAGAAAACTCAATTAAAATCAATTTTCAAGAGCCCAAACCTTTCATTTTACTGCTTTTAGAGAACTCCCTGCCTTTCCCCGCTTGCACCAAAGCTTTCTAAACCTTCACTGTTCCTTCAACAGCCACCAGTTGCCTATGAATTGTGGGGCTGGGGCAGCATCGTGAAAGTACCATGGACTTCTCCAGGACAGACAATTCTGTCTTGGGACAAGTATGGCCAGAGTGCTCCTTAGAGGCAACAGACTTCATCTTATGGACTTTGAACCTGTCGTCAGGAGAGATGAATCCCTAGAGAAGGACATCATGCTAGGTAGAGTAGAAGGCAGCAGAAGAGGGCAGGGCCTCGAGGAGATGGATTGACACAGTGGTTGCAACAGTGGACGCCAGCACGGGAACAATGGTGAAGTTGCACAGGACCAGGTAGTTTCATTCTGTTGTGCATAAGGTTGGTTGCTTTGGCTCAGAACCAACTGGATCACACCTTAGAACAACAAAATGAGGCTGGAGTAACAAGTCAGGAAGAGAGCAAGGGACGTTGGGCATGCTATCAGGAGAGATTAGTTCTTGGAAAAGGACAACATATAAAGTAGATAGCAGCAAAACACATGTCCAAAGTACCTGAAATGAAGCTATCTTTGAGTCGAAGAAGCATGTTGGCTGTACTTCTTGCAAGACAGATGTTTGTTATTCTGAAAGTCCAAGGTAATTCAATATTCTTGGCCAAACCCATAATTTAAGTGCATTAATTCTTCTTTGGTTTTCTTCATTCATTGTCCAACTTTCATATATGCACACCAAGTGATTGAAAAAACTATGACTTGGGTCAGGTGCACCTTCACCCTCAAAGTGACATCCTTGCTTTTCAAATCTGTAAAGAAGTCTATGCAACAGGTTTGTCCAGTGCGACACATTGTTTGATTTCTTGACTGCTGCCTCTATGGGCATTGATTGTGGATGAAAGCAAGATGATTATCTTTGACAACCTTGATCTTTCTCCATCTATAATGATGTTATCTATTATCTCACTGGTGAAAACTTTGCCCTTTACAGAGTTGTAATCCATACCGACAGCTGAAGCCCTTGATCGTCATTAACTAGTATTTTAAGTGCTCACTGGTTTCAGGAAACAAGGTGGCATCGTTTGCATATTACAGGTTGTTAGCAAGTGTTCCTTTTATCCTGATGCCAGGTTGTTTTTCATATAGTCCAACCTACTGAATTATTTGCTCAGTATACAGATTGAATAAGTATAGTGAAAGGATTTAACCCTGACGCACACACTTCCTGATTTGAAACCATGCAGGATGCCCATATGTGTTTGCATTTGCTTTCTCTTGGTCCATGTATATGTTTGTGGAAGCACAATGTTTTTCAGAATTCCCATTTTTCTCAGTCCACACAATCAAATGCCTATGCATAGTCAATAAACACACAAGGCAGTATCTTTCTCATATTTTCTGCTTTTCACTAAGTTCCATTTGATGTCAGCAATGATATCCCTTGTTTTACATTCTCTTCAGAATTCAGCTCCCTGTTGATGAAATGCTACAATCATTGTTGAATGATCTCCAGCAAAATTTTACTCAAATGTGATATAAATGATATTGTTCAATGATTTCCTCATTCTGTTGGGTCATTTTTCTTTGTAATGGTTGCAAATATATAGATCTCTTTCTGTAAGTTGTGCAAGGAGCTGTCTTCCAGATTTTTTAGTACAGATGAATACTTCTATTGCTTCATCAGCTTATAGAAACATTTCAACTGGCATTATATCTATTCCTGGGTCTTGTTTTTCATCCATACCTTCAGCGCAGGTTGAAATTCTTCTTCCAGTTCAGTACCATTCTTTCTTGGCTATATGCTACCTCTTGAAATGGCTGAATGTTGACTATTTCATTTTGATTCAGTTACTCGGTGTATTTCTTTCATCTTATTTTGATGCTTCCAGTATCATTCAATACTGGAGCCCTGGGCTGCAGTCCTCATTGTCAGCAATTCAAATCCACCAGCAGCTTGGTGGGGGAAAGACTGAGCTTTCTACTCTAGTAAACAGCACAGACTCAGAAACCCACATGGGCAGCTATGAGTCAGCATTGACTCGAAGGTAGTAAGTTTGCGTTTTCTGTTTTATTTAATATTTACACTGTAATCCTCTAATATTCCAACTAAAGGATTGAACCTTTTCTTCAGCTGTTCCAGGTTGAGATATGTGAGTTCTTTCGTTCTTCCTTTTCGACATTCTAGCTTCAGGTGTTGCACATTCAGTACATAATACTTAATTCTGTCTTCTCAAGCTGCCCTTTGAAATGTTCAGTTCAGCTCTTTAGCATCATAATTTCTTCCATTTGCTTTAGCTACTATATATTCAAGAATATGCTTCAACATCTCCTCTGACATACACTTTTATTTTTTTCTTCCTTTTTGTCATTTTAATGACCTTTTTCTCTCTTCATGTATGATATTTTGGATGCCATCCCACAGCTCAACAGGTCTTCTATTTTTTATGTCAAATACACCAAATCTGTTCTTGATATATTCTCAAAATTCAGGTGGGATAGCTTCAAAGTCATATTTTGGCTCTTATGGAATGGTTTTAATTTTATTCAATTTCAACTTGAACTATATATATATCACTTCCTTTATGGTCAAAGCTACCTAATTATGCTTTTTGTGGCTCACTTGATAAATAAAAGCAAAAATTT
>NW_022103900.1:42203893-42207063 GCF_000313985.2 Echinops telfairi
ATATTAGGCCTCTCTATATAAAGCATAGACATACAGTATATATGCACATACACATACAAATATACATATAGATGCACATACACCTATACCATCTATATTACATATGTATGTATACACACACACACACACACACACACACATTTACTGTCGTCGTTAGATGCCATCAGGTTGGTTTGGACCTATAACAACCCTGTGCATAAAGATAGGAAACACTGCCTGGTCCCGTACCTTTCTCACAATTGCTCCCATCCTTGAGGCTACTGCTGCAGCCACTGTGCCAAGCCATATTCCTGAGGGCCTTCCTCATGTTCACTGTCATTCGACTTTACCAAACATGATATCCTTCTCCAGAGACTAATCTCTCTTCACAACATGCCCAAAGCAGGGAAGATCTTGGAATATTCTTTTCAATGATGAATTCAATGCCATTCTTCCTGATTGTGTCCTTTGGGGCATAATGAACCATATGATTTTCTGATTCAAATGGCCAATACCAGTCCATTTCTACCCACCAACAGGTAGGCTATCAATCTTTATGCATTCCATTTCATTTTTGATGACTTCCAATTTTACTAGGTTCGTACTTCACACATTCTAAATTCTGATTATTAGAACTTTGTAGCTGTTTCTTCTCACCTTCAGTGGTACACTACCAGCAAATCAGGATCATGAGGGCTCCACGCCCACAGCCTGTACTCCATTCACGTCACATGGGTGACTCCACTCCTCGCTCATATTTTGCGCACCTTCTGACCCAAGGGGTATATCCTCTTGCACATCTCTGACGATGTCCCGCTTCTGTTCATTAGGCCTTGCTTTCTGAGAATGCTTCAAGGCTGTGCATAACAATTTCAGTAGCAACTTCCTCCAAAGTCGACAGCCAAGTCTTTATTTGAAGTCTGTTCATAGTCTGGAAGCTCTAGCTCCACTGAAACTTGTTCACTTTGAGTGACCCTGCTGGTATTTGAAATAAAAGTGGCACAGCTTCCACCTTCAGTGCACACTCAAGCAACTATAGTATGACACACTGAAAGACAAGTGGTTTTGTGTGTGTGTGTGTGTGTGTGTGTGTTATGGATCTACTCAATTGCCATAGCAGAAAATCAATTAGATTAAACTGAAAAGGAAAAAGACAGGGAAAGGAGAAAAAAAACACAAAAACAACCTGCTTGCCTCTCGGAATTCTACAGGCAAGAGAAAAGCCTATCTCCTCCATCTGCTCCCGCTAAAAAACAGATGAGGGCCAGCCAGCCCTCTAGCAGCATGGATATCAGCAGATGGGTTGAAAGGCAAATGGGAAGCGAGGCTGACCCTTCCTCAAAGGGTGGAGCCACAGCCTTGTACAATCTAAATAATGGAGACAGAGCTTCCTAGCTTCAAGAGGTGGAATCACCACCTCTTTTGTTTCAAAGAGCCTGACCTCTACCAACTCAATTCAGGATATGGAGTCACTGTTCAGGTTGAGGGACTGGGGCTGCCCAGATCAAAGGAGAGAAGAACGTGGCCTGATAGGCACAACAGATGGGATTAGCCTTCAGATGGAATAGGATAAAGGGTCTAATCAAATCCCAGGGAACAAAACTGACAGGAGTGGGCCTGGAAGGTAAGGCTGAAGCCCCAAATACAGAGAGTATGCAAAGATGCAAACGCTGGAGGCCAAGGCCATTGCTGATATAATCAGAATAAAGGAATATTTTCCAGCCTCGACAGCTAATGTAATATATTCTGTGGTGTCTTGGAATGACGGGGTGTTTGTCACCTCTTTTGTTCATTTAAAGTTTCCCATTTGTAATGAAAATATCTACTTTGTGCCTGCTTTAAAGAAGATGCATTGTGGTCTATATTTCACAGCTGACCCTGGATGCAATCTGCCCCAATCTCACTCATAAAATGAGATTTTTGGACATGGAGCAGATTTAAAATGTCTGCTACGATGTGTTCTAAATGTGAGCAAATTACGAATTTTGAGGGGGTCAAGTGTTAAATGTTGTGTATTGAATTATGCCCCCCAAATATGTGCTGTAAATCCTAAACCTTAAGGTGCTTCTAATACATTTTAGGAATGGACTTTCTTTTTTATATTTTCACAGGGCAGTGTTCAAACTCAAAACTCACTGCCACCGAGTCAGTTCTGACTCAAACGGACCCTATGAGTTTTTGCCCCTTCAACTTCCTGAGATAGTAACTATGGGAGTAGAAAGGCTCATCTTCATTCTTCGAGCGGCTGATGGATGAGAACTGCTGACGTTGCAGTTTAGACGTCCACTGGTAAATTTCAATGCCACAGTGTTATGTTAACCCATTTGGGACCAGCAGAACACATATCAGCCACTAACATTTCCAGCCTCTCAAGTTTCTTGGGAAGCTGTTACCCCAACTGTAGTGCTTGCTAGTCCCTAGTGAGGACTTACATAACTGTGTGAATGTGAAGTAATGGGCTTCAGTCTATCAATAAACAGCAGAGTCCACTTGGGATAAATATGTTCTACACAATTGTACCATATTACCTCAAAAGTTTCCCCATCATTTCACGTAGTCTCAAAAAAAAAGAAAAGCAGAAAATGAGTTAACCATGATGGAGGCAAATCAACCTCATTTTCCAGCTGTAAAAGCGAAGAGAGGCCAAAGGAACACAGCTGGGAGAGGCAGATGCCTCACTGCAGGAGATCCCCCAAGAAAAGGAAGCCAAAAAGAGACAAGGGTCTTCCCCTCCATAGCCAACCCAGACAGAAAGTCTCTCCACAGAACGGACACCTGAGTGCCTCCCAAACTGTCTGCTAACCGAAATCTCTGGTTGTAAAGTTTACCCACCTGCAGTATGTCTGTGACAGCCGCACGAGGTAACTAAGATGGTCATTTTTTCAGGTATAACTCCTTCCGAAAGCCCTCAGAGCCCAACCACAGCAGGTGCCTGTTCTCTGTGTTTGCCTTGTTCTTAGTGCACACCCAACCACAGCACTATGTAAGTGGTCGTTCATGCTTTTGCTGCTTTGCTTTGCTTTCCCTTTCCAATCCAGCATGGCTGTGAGGTCTGGCAGGCAACACAAGCGCAGTGTGTGGATCACTGTGTGCTAGGTCCCTAACAAAGTGAATGCACACTTGTTGTAAGGTACCCTTGGGTTTGTTCTGACTAACAGCGACCCTATGCGCAATATACTGCCTGGACCTGT
>NW_022103900.1:42208600-42231560 GCF_000313985.2 Echinops telfairi
TTTTCTATATCTACCCATATTCTATAATGGCAATCACCAGAAAAGGTTTAAATGACTAAAAAATGAATGTATGTGCTAAATTATATTACCATGTCCACTGTCAATCTTCTAGATCCTAAAATAGATATTTAATACTTAATATTAAGAAGGATTTTCTAAATCCAAACTTCTGCTTATAGGGAGCTGAGTTCTATGAAATATATCAGTTTTATAAATCTGAAAGATAGCTAAACATGACATATGGCTAGTGTTTTCTGGAATGTCATGGCTATATTTAGTCCAATTTTGCTGCTTCCATTATGCTCTTGAAACATCCTTCCATTATTCAATAGATTTAAAGTCATGCTGTTTTAGCTTTATGTTCATCTATAATTGCTAGGTGAAGTTTATGCCCATATGTCACAGACTTGTCTTATTCCTTTTATTGTAAATAATTTACACTAGAGATGCTGAATCACGAAATTAATGTTAGGGAAACTGTTATTTAAGCAAACAAAATCGATTCAAAATCAGTTCAAATTTCCTGAATTGTGATTGATCTTCCAGCAAGGACTAGAAAGTGGGGTAGGGAAGTGGGCAGATGAGGAGAACATTGCGAATATTAGTTATCTGAAGTTTGTTCTTCCTTTTCCTCATTATTAATAATTATACACAGATACATACACACCCCACAGAACTCCCTTTCCCCCTTTACTTCCCTGGTTACTTATAGCTCAAGCTTTTTCTTATAGTTTTGCTCCAATTGCCTCAGATCTAAGTGAAAATTAAAATTTCCTTTTGCAATGGAAACTAAAACTAATTTTACTTGAGAACTATTTTTTTAAAGAGAAAAAAAATCTCTCCTCATTGGTATCATTCTCACATTTCTTCATGAATTGAGGGGGGAAATGTCTTCAAGGCACTCATTTCAGCATGCCTCTAGAGGGCTGATGGCGAATGAACGAGGAGGTCAGCGCATTGTGGGCTACTCCCTTCCACTCCCTTCCATGGTAGGCACTGCCTAGGGCTGCTCACCAAATAAAGGCCTACAGTCACATATTCCATCATCGTCACAATCTCATTTCCTTTCTTGGTGCTAATTTATTCATTTATTCATTCTTCCAACAATTATTGGGCAGCATAGCAGGTGCTGCCACCCCGTAGTAGGTGCTGAGGTTTACAAAAATGTATAAAACATGGAATCCTTACCCTGAATTTGCTCATATTCAAATGAAAGAACAAGTGGCTATCAACATGAAACGGGTTAATATCTGAAAAGTAAAGGGCTATGACCAGATTATCTGTAGTTCTAACTCAAACCTCTTAGAGGCAGCAGGGAGGAAGTACCAGTCAAAGAGAATGAGTGTGGGGAAGAGTGAGAGCATGGGATGGGTAAGATAGAGGGGAGGGGATTCATAGTGATGGAGAGGGGAGAAATGAAGCTGGAGTGCTCACTGTACCCTGAGACCCCTTTCTTCCCCCCCTCAAGAACGCACTGGCCTACAAACTGATAGACTCCCTGAGAATGCCAACAGGCTCCCTCAGTGCACCTGTAGTTACTGTCAGAGTGTTTCTTTAGCTCATCAATAGTTTCTTTTGCATATTTCTCAGTGAGTAAAATATCAAGTACTTTGCAGAAACATAGAGTAGTCCTAAATGTTATAAGCCATGTCTGGCAGAGATTGGACAATTCCACATGGTTAATGCCATCATTGCTGATTTGGTTCACAAATTAGAATGAAAAAATGTTGAAGAAAAAGATGATGAGAAAATACGGCGGCAGCAGCAGCAGCAGCTTGATATGACATGATGAGGGAGAAGCAACAGTGCAGGGAACAAAGATTGACGGAATGCTTGCTTGGTGTCAGATGCTATAAAAACCTTTATTTCACTTAAATTCAAACTGAGAAGACACCAGAGCATAAAAAACGATGACCTATGTATAAGTAGAATCAAAATCACAAATCTCGGATGGAGCATATCTGCCTTAAAAGATACAGAGACAGAATTTGACAAGACTTCCATCTCATCACTTCGTTAGCCAGGAGTCCGCATGGGTCCACAGATGGACCAGCAAGAATCCCAGCGGAACCAGAAGGACGTCCCCAGACCGAGGACAACTGCAGCCCCTCTCCGCTCAGCAAGGGTCAGGTCCTCCCTAGTGCAACCCAGCCACTGCCGCACCTGATCAACCACTAATGATTCTGACCGTCTGCACAGTTCTCAGGAACTAGATAAAATATTAAGAGCAACACAAAGGCCATTCTCAGGGATGTGAGAGTGATGGAGAGGGAAAATATCTGCCATATGAGGCACATTTCAGGACAGGATCTAACCCTCTGGCTCTCCCTCCCAGGAAGTCCATTCCAGCACACCAAAATGCATCAAATAAAATCTGATTGTCAATTTATTACAGAAGGAGAAAAATTTCTGCTACTTTTAGGCTTCAGAAAATGCAGACTAGAGCCTGCCAGTCTAGAAGGGCTTGGGTAACAAGTTGCCATAGGCTCCCATTGCAGGACCTACCTGAAGAGAGAGGCAAGGAAAATGTGACCAGAAAAAGCCAAGAAACACTTGCTAATGGATGTTATCAGCCACCTCTTCCATGGACCCTACAGAATGAATGATTTCCAACTCGCATCTGGATGACTTTAAGTTCATATGACTGTGTGTCCACGTGAATATATATCAACGTGAATTTATATATTTGTGATTGTGTATCTGTGTGAATGTGTATTATCCTCAGACAGGGCTATTTCTAGGGATCCTGCTATTATTTTGTAGTTGTGTTGATCTTGAAAAGGGATACGACTTCAATAACAACAAAAATTATAGTATCTTACACGTATGGGGCACTTACTGTGGGCCAGAAATTTTCCAAAAGCATGACTATCATGAACTCAATCCCGACGACAATCCTGAGAGAATGTGTCTAGTTTTATCTATGGATACCTTTCAAGAAAACGGATCCACATCAATCAGGGAGAAGACTGGGAAGCTTTCCCACGGTCACCTAGAGTTGATTTTATGTTCGATAATATAAAGTGATGACACTGTCCCCATAAAAGGATCTGTAAACTGAATACCAAAAAGTGACTTTTACTCCAAATAAAATCCAGAAATCAGTCAGGAGTTTCAATCGCAATGGGCTTCTCCTCACAAGGCATCTGCTCGGTTTGATCTCTGGTCCGGTCCAGCTTTGTGAAGTGCAAATGCATTGTGTTCTCTGTCCCAAGAACATGAACCCCATCAACCCCATCAACGCTCAGGTTGTGAGTGCTCTCTTCTAGCAGAACTCTCTGTGCACAACACGCTGAGAAGAAACTCATCCGGGGTTAGACTAGCAACAGCACCATGGGCGGGACATCAGGCTACGCCATGTGCCTCAGTTCTCCAAAACAAACAAACTCACTTCCCTCAATCCAATTCTAACTTATGGTGATCCTACAGGTCCGGGAAGAACTGCCCCTGTGGGATTCTGAGACTATAACTCTTTATTGGAGTAAAATGTTTCATCTTTCATTAGGGACAGCAAGGCTTTCCTTTCATCAGCCACTCTGTATGAGACTTTCTACTCCCATATCCCTGTTTTCAGAACTCTCTTTCAATGAAAGGGATAACAAGCCTAACTAAGTGAGTCTAAGGAAAAAGTGAAGAGGTAGAAAAGAGAGAGGAGAGAGGTAAACAATCAAGACTATTCCAGCCAGATGATCCTCTAGAATGCAGTAAGAAAGGTCTCTACAGCCCCTCCCATCCCCACCCCTCTGCCCATATAAGGCACCTCAGCCACCCCAGCAACTCAGAAAAGAAGGTCCTGAGCATCCTTGCCCCCTCGCAAGGAAGGCCTCAGCTGTCCCTGCCTACCAGCAACGGAGGCCTTGGCCATCCTAACAAGCAGGAGAGGGAGGCCTTAGCATCTAAGATAAACAGCAAGAAAGGCCTCAGGTGTCCCCATATCCCAGGAAGGAAGGCCCTGGCCATCACTGAGACCAGGCAGGAAAGGCGTTGGATATCCCAGCAAACCAGCAAGAAGGCCTAGGTTGTCCCTGGTTTCGGTCAAGGAAGGCACCAACCATCTCAGTAGCATAGGAGGAGTCAACTACCCCTACTCAATGTGGCAGTCCACCTAAGACTAATAGTGTACCACAATCCTAGGGAAACAGCAGCCAATCACAACACACACACACACACACACACACACACACACACAATCAAGAAAAAAAAGCCACCACAAACAACTGAATAACATACAGACTCAAAGTATTACTTAGAAAATGAGGCTTTGCAAGTACCAGAAACAAAATTGAGGAGAATAATGTTAATATGCCTTCAATAGATGGAGGTAGCAATTGAACAAGTATTAAATCCTAAACCAAATAGATCTCCAGAAGAAGAACAATATGAGAACAGAATAAGAAAACATAGATTGAAAAACTAAGTAATGGAATTGAGGAATAAGTACTTAAAAGAAGTGAGTTCAAAGACAATTGTTATGAACACAACCGAGGAGAGAAACAAACAAAAAAAGCAAAGAAATCTGAAGAAAGTGCAAGTGTTGTGGGACACCATCAAGAGGAACAACTTTCATTACATTGGGAATCACATTGGACCAAGAGAAACAAAAAATGCACAGGAAAATAGTACAAGAAATCATGGAACAGAACTTCCCCAATACCATAAAGGAGGAGAAAATAACTATAAAAGAAACCAAGAGAACCCTATAATGATACAGACACAAACTCTTCAACATCAGTGAAAATGCAAGAATCTTGAGAACTGCTAAGGAAAAAAGATCAGTCTCCTACAAAAAACAAACAAACAATAAAGACTTGTCATCAGAAACCATGGAGGCAATAATACTTTGGATTGATGTGTATAATATTCTGAAAGAAAACACCAAAACTCCTAACTTGGAGTCTTACATCCAGCAAAATGCTCTCTCAAATATGAGGGAGAAATACATGTATTTCCAGACAAGGAAAAATTAGAGGAATTTGTAAAAACAATATAATCCTTATAAAAAATACAGAAACACAATGGACAGGGAATCAACAACAATAGCAGACAAACCCGAGAGCAGCATACAGTAAACAACATGTAGAAATCAATACAATGAGAACAGCTCAGAAATAGAGGAAACACAGAAACCAATAGGATCACAAACAAAAACCCCGCAGCAAAATGACAGAAACAAACCCACACAAATCAATGTGCAGTGTCAATGCATTAAATGCACTAGTTAAGAAACAGAGAGTAGCTGACTTAGAAGAAAACAAGCCTTATCAATATGTTGCCTACAAGAGACACATTTTAATACAAATACAAAAACAGTCAGAAAATCAAAGGATGCAAAAAAATTTACCAAGCTAATTACATTCTCAAAAGGCAGGAGTGGCAATATCAACTTCTGATAAAATCGATTTCAAAGCAAAAAACATCGAGAGAGAAAAAAGGATATTACATAATGATTAAGGAACAATAGAAGATATAACCGTATTAAACATTTATATTCACAATAAAAGATCCTCAAAATATGTTAATCAAAATACTATATAAGCAAATGAAAGTTTGACAATTATAGTTGGAGATCTCAATATACCACTCTTAAGGAAAGACAGATTATCAGGAAAGAAAGTCAATTAAGAACCAGAAAAACTAAACAACGCCATCAACCAGCTCAACCTCCTAGAACAGTGGTTCTCAACCTTCCTAATGCTGTGACCCTTTAATACAGATCCTCATGTTGTGGTGGCCCCCCAAACATAAAATTATTTTTGTTGCTACTTCATAGCTGTAATTTTGTACTGTTATGATTAGGGCGACCCCTGTGAAAGAGTCGTTCGACCCCCAAAGGGGTCGCAACACACAAGTTGAGAACTGGTGTCCTAGACATTTATAGAGTCCTCCACCAAACAACAGTGTAACACGCATTTCTTCAGCACACATGGAGCATCCTCCAGAATAAACCACGTCATGTCCCAAAACAAGCCTTAGTTAGTTTAAAAACACTGAGATTATACAGCCCATTTTTCTTAGACCACAGTGCTATAGAATGTAAATTCAACAATACAAGGAACACAGGGAAAAAAATCAATTGCATCGAAACTGAAAAACATACTACTTAAGAACTGTGTAGTAGACTCAAGAAAGGATGACATAAAAATTCCCTGAAACAAATGATAAAAAATACACAACATATCAAAACTTTTCAGACACAGGAAAATGAGTTATTAGAGGATAATTTATAGAAATTAATACACATGTACAAAAAAAGGAGAAATCAAGGTTCTGAGGGTTCGGGCATAGAAGAGAAGTGCCTGTACATCATTCTCCTTTCAGAAACAATCAAAACAGTTGGCAACAGTTCATAAGATTAACAAGCAGATATTAATGGGAGTTTTGTGCACAAATGAAGACACCAAACAACAACAATACCATTTACAGCAGCAACACAAATGATGAAATAGGTACTAATAAACATAACCAGAGAAACAAAGGACCTATACAAAGAAAACTACAGAACACCGTTACTAGAAATCAAATAGAATATCCCGTGTTCATGGATAGGAAGGTTTAATATTGTGAAGATATCAGTACTATCCAAAGCAATCTATGAAAACAACGAAATTGCAAGTCAAATCTCAAGCTCGTTCTTTAAAGAAATGGAAAAACTACTTCATCAAATAGTGCTAGAAAGACGGATCCCCAGCTACAGAAGAATGAAACAGGACCCACGACTCACCTCATGGACAGAAAGATCTCCAGAGGGAACGAAGATGTGAAAGTCAATCTCAGAGCTGTAAGTATCACCCATGAGAAAACTGGGGCAAACTTCAGGGGTCAATTGCAGAGCATACATATATGACCAAATATAACGAAAGAAACACACACAAAAGACAAAATAGATGACTAATGCCTGTTAAAAAGAAGAAACTTACATGCCTCCAAAGATATCATCAAAAGAGTTAAAATAGAGCCCTTGGACTTGGGAAAACAAACAAACAAAAACAACCTTTCATGGCTGATGGTACCCGGCTATGAAAGATATGGCTATAGCGTCTGGGGTCTTAAAGGCTTGAAGGTAAACAAGCTGCCATGCTAGGCCAGAAGCAACAAAGCCCACATGGAAGAATCACACCTGCCTGTGTGATCACGAGGTGCCAAAGGCACCAGGTATCAAGCACTAAAGAACAAAAAATCATATCATCATGAATGATGGGGAGTGCGGGGTGGGGACCCAAGGCCCATCTGTAGGCAACTGGACATCCGTTTGCAGAGGGGTAGTGGGGAGGAGAAGAGTCACTTAGGGTACAGTGTGGCATCCATGAAACACACAACTGTCCTCTAGTTCTTAAATGCTTCCCCTCCCTTCCCACTATCATGATCCCAATTCTACCTTACAAACCTGACTAGACCAGAGGATGTACACTGGTACAGATAGGAACTGGAAACACAAGGAATCCAGGACAGATGATCACTTCAGGACCAGTGCTGAGAGTGGCGATACCCAGAGGGTGGAGGGAGGGTGGGGTAGAAAGGGAGAACTGATTACAAGGATCTACATATAACCTCCTCCCTGGGGGATGGACAACAGTAAAGTGGGTGAAATAATAATAATTTATAAATTATCAAGGGTTCATGAGGGAGGGAGGAGCAGGAGGAGGAGGGAAGGGGGAATGGGGAGGGAGGGGGAAAAGGAGGAGCTGATACCAAGAGCTCAAGTGGAAAGCAAATGTTTGGAGAATGATGAGGGCAACAAATGCACAAATGTGCTTGACACAATAGATGGATGTATGGACTGTGATAAGAGTTGTATGAGCCCCCAATAAAATGATTTAAAGTAAAAAAAATACAAACCCTTCCTAGTGATACAATGGACAAAGGACTAATCTGTAGAATCTGTAGAATACTTCAAGACTTCAATAAAATAAAAACAAACAATCCAGTTAAAAAGTGGACTGAAAATATGAACAGAGAGTTCACCAAAAATAACATTCATATGGATAACAAGCACATGAAAAATGCTCATGGTCAATAGCCACCTGGGAAATGCACATCAAAACAATAATGAGTGCTCACCTTACACTGACAGACAAGCCAATTAAAAAAAAGCTGGAGAAGATGCAGAGTGATTGGAATGCTCCTACACCATGGTAGGCTTGTAAACATCATATAAACAAATGTGAAAAGTGACATGGCAATACAGGAAAAAAAAAACCCAAAACTGGGAATGAAAACCCCACACAATCCAGCAATACCTCTGCTGGATATATACTATAAAGAAGTATGAGACATAGCATGGACAGACATGTGCATTTCCATGTTCACACTAGCAAGAATTTTGAAATGGTCCACAAGCCCAGCTAGAGAAGGGTGGTTAAAGAAACTTTGGTATATGCCCAAAATAAAATACTGTGCATTCTTAAAATTTAGATGAAACTACAAAGCACCTAACAACATGGACGGACCTGGAGAACATCATGATTATAGAATTTGGTCAATCACAAAAGGATAAATATTACAAAGACAAATACCAAGACAAAGACAGATATGTATATGTTCTCACGTTGTGTAATCATTTAATTTGATCTCCCAAACAATGTGGTGGTGTGTCTATCTAAGCTTATGACCCATTTAACACTCCTTTATTGTGCATTTTAAAAATCACTTCAGAGGAAGCCTTGTCTCAGCTGGGGTGGATTTAGGGGAAAGAAGGATTGGACAAAATTGTTTCTGCCATATAACACTGTCCCATGGTCACTACAGTTCAATAGACACTCATAACGTGATCAGCGCAGTTCAATGGCAATTCATGACCAGAGGAGGGAGCATATGGCAGTCTTTGAGAACCTGATTTCACTTCTGTTGGTGGGGAAACCAAGGATAGACAGACCGCCCTTGGGCAAAATGCATAACATTACCTACATAGACTCCCTGTGTGAGAATCCTACTGTATTTCCTTGCTAAGCATTCATTTTTGACCTGGGCTGCCTGCTATAAGCTACCTAAGAGTTTAGATTTTGGCTTTTTGAGGTGTACAGAATTCTTCATAGACCATTTCAGAATTATATGCTTTGAAAACCCCACTAAGGGAACTGGACTTTACTTTAAGTTGCAAATTAATGAATCTGAAATACTCCTTTTTACTTGAAGGCACACCACATTAGTGTGAGAAGAAGCAGATCGCTGCTCTTCCAGGGTCTTGGACTTCAATGTCATGAACTTTGGTTCACACCTCTTGCTTTTGAGGTTTTCTACTTGTCAAGGTCAGCAATTACCTAGATAACCTATGGAGTCTGAATGATCTGTCCTGCATTATCTCACTTGATCCATGCTACTGGTCATGTCAAGAACAACTAGAGATTTGAATGAGAGGTCATGTCCAGATAACATATCTACTAACACTAGCCCATGTGATAATGAAGTGTGAAAGCTGTAGATTATGAGACCAACCACTATGCTAAAATAAATACCAATCAGGATACAACAATAAGGCCCAATGAGAAAGCAGGATGGGGGCTGAAAGTAAGTCAATAGGGTACCATCACTCAGTCTCCACAAGACCTGATGTAATGCCCCTAGACAGAGTCTTCCTCAAATGGAGAGGAACATTGATTGTGAATCCAAGTAAGACAAAATCCTTGACAAATTTCAACCTTTTCCCCACTTATCATGATGTTACCTATGGGCCCAGTTTTGAGGAATTCTGTCTTATTTACATGGAGTGATATTTATACTGAAAGTATAATCCTTGATCTTCATCAACAAGTGCTTCAAGTCCTCCTCACTTTTAGCAAGCAAGGTTGCGTCATCTGCATATTGCAGGTTGTTAAGAAGTTTTCTCCAATCTTGGTGTGCATTTTCTCCATATAATCCAGTCTCTGATATTTGCTCAACATACAGACTGCATGAATATGGTAAGAAATACAACCCTGGCACACACCTTTCCTGATTTTAAATCATGCAGTATTCTCTTGTCCTGTTTGCACAACTGCCTCTTGATCCATGTGTACATTTCACCTTAGCACAATGAAGTGTTCTGGAATTCCCATTCTTCTCAAGTTTATCCGTAGTTTGTTAAGATCCCCACAATTGAATGCTTTGGTATAGTCAATAAAATACAAATAAACATCTTGCTGGCCTACAACCATTGTCATACAATCTTCAACAAAAGTTTACTTGCATGTCACAGCAATTATACTCTTATAATTTGAACATTCTGTTGGGTTACCTTTCTTTGGTATAGGTACAAATATAGGTCTCTTCCAGTCAGTTGACCAAATAGCTGTCTTCCAAATATCCTAGCATAGATGAGTGAGTGTTCCACTGCTTCATTAGCTTGTTGAAATGTTTCAATTGGTATTCCATCAATTTCTGGAGCCTTTGTTTTGGCTAATGGTTTTAGTGCAGCTTAAACTTCTTCTTTCAGCATCATTAGTTTCGGCTCATATGCTACCACCTGATATGGTAGAATGTTGACTAATTCTTTTTGGTACCGTGAGTCTGTGTATTCTTTCTGTTTTCTTCTAATGCTTCCTGAATCATTCAATATTCTGCCCATAGAATCCTTCAATATTGTAACTAGTGGCTTGAATTTTTTCTTGAGCTGTTTCATTTCCAATTTGAAGTCATAGGTAGGATTCCTCAATTTCTTCAGCACTGGCTTTTGTGGTTGGTCCATAAGTTTGAATAACAGTTCTATTGATTGGATTTCCCTGAAGGAGGATAGACATAATCCTATCACAAACTGCATTGTACTTCATGACTGATTTTGAAATGTCCTTCTTGACAAATAATGCAACACCATTCCTCTTGATTGTGCTATTACATGATAGTAAATCATATGATTTTCTGATTCAAAACAGTCCATTTCAGCTCAACAATGCCTAGCATATCAATCTTTGTGTTCCAGTTCATTTTTGACCACTTTTAATTTTCATAGATTCATACTCTACACATTCCAAATCCTGATCATTAGCAGATTTAAGTAGCTGTTTCTTCTTATCTTGAGTTATGTCCCATCAGCAGATGAAGATTCCAAAGTCTGCATTCCGATAGACTTTAAATGACTCAGGTCACCATGGTCTATTCTGCTCCAAGAACTAAGCTCCTCCTCAGTCCCATTTCCAGTGCCCTCCAATTCTAGAGGCCCATCCTACCTCACTATCTCTGACAAGGGTCTGCTTCCATCCATTATGTCTTCAGTATCAAGCACACTGCTTTCAGTGACTCCTTCCTCTGAAGCTGGGATCAAATTCTTCTTCATTGTCTGGTCTTAGTCTGGAAGCTCTTAGGTGACCCTGCTAGCATTTAAAATATCAATGACATTGCTTCCTGCATCACAGCAACACACAAGCCAGCACAGTATGACAAACTGACAGAGACAAGTGGTGCATATGAAGTTTGGATGTAGGAAAATTGGAAATCATCAAAAATCAAACGCATAAATATTGATATCCCATGCATTAGTGAACTAAATTGGACTGATATTGGCCATCCTTAATCATATAGTTTACTATGAGGACATGACAAATTCAAGATCAATAGTGTTACATTAGTCATCAAAAAGAACATTATAAGATCAATCTTAAAAGACAGTGCTGTCTGTGATGGAATAACTTTTATATACCTACAAAGAAAACTAGTTAGTGCAACTATGATTCAAATTTATACATCAATCACTAAAGCTTGTGATAAAAATCTTGAAGAATTCTATTTACTTATTTCATTAATATTGATGAAACATGCAAACAAGAGGCTTGGTGCTTATTAGTAAATGGAACAACAAGTTGAAAAAAAGAAGAGTAGTTGAAAAGTAGGGCCATAGTAACAAAACAAAATTGGATACTGAATGACAGAAATTTGGAAGACCAATGCCTTTCTACCTTCCTAATGATTTTTTTCAACAACATGCATGGTAGCTGTACACAAAAGCTTTGAAAACATTGAGTATGTGGGAATGAAATTAACTATATCAGTGGGAACACATATGAGGAAGCTCATTATTATTAGCTGAATGAGGGCAGGGGCTGACTTTGGAAAAGACCACTAATTTCTTATCAATTGTGTAATTTCCAATTGAATTTGAAAAATTATTAACAATACACAAGGATCAATATAGGACCTTCAGTATATCCTACCTCAATTTTGAGATTAATATTTCAAGACCAAGTTTGATGCCTTAAACCTGACAACGGAAGACTTGGTGAGCTATATGATGACATCAAGAACATCATGCATGAAGAAATCAAAAGTTCATTAAAGACAAGAAAGAAAGGATAAAATAGATGTCATAGAGACTCTGAAACTTGCTCTCAAACACAGTAGGTAAAAGCAAATGGCAAAAATTGATGAAGTAAAAAAGCTGAATAGA
The DNA here is from genome assembly GCF_000313985.2 of Echinops telfairi. Taxonomy (NCBI): domain Eukaryota; kingdom Metazoa; phylum Chordata; class Mammalia; order Afrosoricida; family Tenrecidae; genus Echinops; species Echinops telfairi. The sequence continues at coordinate 42,220,953 of NW_022103900.1, forward strand.
AATTTCAAAGTGAAGCCCTAGAAGACAAACTATCACAATGAAATGGTCAAAGATTTGGAGTCAGCACAAAACAAAAAAAAGAAGAAGAAGAAGAAGAAGAAAGAAAACACACAGCATAGCTCAAGTAGAAAACTGAAGAAGAAAAAAATAAAGCCTTGGGTTGTAATATTGAAGGATTTTATGGGCATAGTATTGAACGCTGCAGGCAGCAGAAAAAGATGGCTAAAGGAGAACACAAATATATTTTTAACATCAACACATCAAAGGACTTGTTAACATTCAACCATTTGAAGTGGTAGCATATGAACAAGGATCAAAGGAACCAAAGAAAAGAATCCAAGTTGCATTGAAGATATTAGCAAAAAACACAGCTCCAGGAATTGACTGAAATATGCAACCAGCCCTTGATAAAGCAATGGAAACACTCACTAATCTATGCCAAGTAATTAGGGAAAGATACATATTTTTGTCCATTCCATAGAAAGGTTAAACTACATAGTGTGGGACTTATCTAACAATATCATTAATAGTACATGCAAGCAACATTTTGCTGAAAATAATTCAACAAAGATTGCAGCAGTACATAGACAGGGAACTGCCAACCTGGATTTGGAAGAGGCCATGCCACAAGGGATATCATTTTGCTGATATTACATGAAGAATTGGCTACAAGTATAAATACCAGAAAGATATGTTCTTATGTTTTATTGACTATGCAATGGCATTCCACTGTAGACTACATTAAACTATGAATAATATTGAGAACAATAGGAATTCCAGAAAACTTCACTGGACTCATACAGAATGTGCACAGGAAACCAAAGGCAATCATTGACAGAAAACAATGGAATGTTGCATGGTTTACGATCTGGAAAGATGTACATCAGGCTTATAAATTTTAGCCATAGTTATTCAATCTTTACATAGAGCAAATAATCCGAGAACCTAAAACATAAGATATTCAAGACTGAAGGAAAGCTTATTAACAACTTTCAAAATGCAGATCACACACCCTTGCTTGTGGAAAGCCAAGAAGACTTAAAGCACTTGCTGTTGAAGAACCAAGACTGCATTGGTTACAACCCAATGTAAAGAAAACCCAAATCCTCACAACTGGACCTATAAAAATATCATGAAGAGAGAAGTATTGATGTTGTCAAGGATTTCATTTTGCTTGGTTCCACATAGAAGCAGCAGTCAAGAAACGAAATATTGCCCAACTAGAATCTGCTTCCTGGCTCTTTCTTAAGCTTCTGTGTGATTCCACTGGTACCTCCACCATGTCATCTGTCAGGGTAACCCAGATCCTACAAGGTGTCCTCCTCTGGCCCCCAGACCTCCAGCCACCCCTATATCAACTGGCCCAACACCTAAATCAGTTCCTTGTCCTTCTTCAAGGTGAGCAGCAGCAACATCTTCTAGATTAGCCTGGTTGCCAACATGGATATGATTAACGCAAGGGATTTAGTGGGGTAGGAGGTTTGGAGGTCATCATGGCCATCATGGTGAACTAGATCCTATTGAGCCCTCTTAGGCTGGAGATGGACCCCAACATCCAGGCCATTCACTCCCAGCGAAGGAGTAGATCAAGATCATCAACAACAAATTTGCCTCCTTCATTGACAAGGTATGGTTACTGGAGCAGTTGAATAAGATGCTGGAGACCAAGTCCACACTTCTGCAACAGCAGAAGACATCTCAGAGCAACATGGCCAACATCTTCAAGAGCTACATCAACAACTTTAGGCGGCTGCTGAAGATGCTGGGCCAGGAGAAACTACATTTGGAGGCAACATGCAGGGGCTGGTGTAGGACTTCAAGAATAAGTATGAGGACGAGATCAACAAATCAACAGAGATGGAGAATGAATTTATCTTCATCAAGAAGGAAGTGGATGAAGCTTCCATGAAGGAGGGAGAGCTGGAGTCCGGGCTGGAAAGGCTGATGGATGAGATGCCCTTCCTCAGGCAGCTGCATGAAGAGGAACTCAGTGAGCTGCAGGCCCAGATCTTGGGCACATAGGTGGTGCTGCCCATGGACAGTAGGTACTCTCTAGACATGGATGGCATCTTTGCTGAGGTCAACACCCACCACAAAGAGGTCACCAATTACAGCTGGGCTAAGGCTGAGAGCATATACCAGATCAAGGATGAGGCCCTGCTGATGCTGGCTGAGGAGCACTGAGATGAACTTAGATCCACAGAGCCTGAGATCTCTAAGATGAAATAGAGGATCAGCCACATCCAGGCTGAGATTGAGGGGCTCAAAGGCCAGAGTGCTTACCTGGAGGCTGCCATTGTTAACACGGAGCAGCATGGAGAGTTGGTCATTAAGGATGCCAAGAACAAACAGGCTGAACTGGAAGCTGCCCTCTGGTGGGTCAAGGAAGGCATGACCCAACAGTTTTATGTGTACCAGGAGCTGATGAACACTGCGCTGGCCCTGGACATCGATATTGCCATGGACCACAGGCTACTGGTCAGCAACGAGAGCCAGCTGGACTCTGGGATGCAGAACATGAAAATTTACACAAAGACCACCAGTGAATACTCTCATGTGCTGACCTCAAGCTACGGTGGGGGCCTCACAAGTGCTGGTGTTAACGACAGCCCGAGGTTCGTGCAGTCCTGCTTTGGTTCAGCAGGAGGTTCATTTTCCTTCACTTGCACAAGCCCCACCAAGGCCCTGGTGGTGAAGAAGAGTGAGACCCAAGATGGGAAGCTGGTGTCCAAGTCTTCTGATGTCCTGACCAAGTGAGTGGCCTCTATGACCCCTCTCACTCCGTCTCTGTGAAGCCAGGAACATTTGAGGGTAAAGGAGCCATTCAGGGACTCAAAGAGAACAGGAGACCTGAGGTTTGACCCAATCCTGAGCCCACCCAGAGGTGATCTACTGGTTGGGGTACCCTCTGTCCATGACCCCAACTAAAGCTAATTGTCTTTTCTAAAATAAAACTTGAAGCAGCCCACTCCCCACTCCAAATCAAATACTGCATTGTGCATATCTGATGGACAAAATCTCTTTAAAATGTCAAAGAACAGGGATGACACTTTGAGAACTAAAGTGCACCTGGTCCAAACCATGGCATTTTCAATGACCACATAGGGAAGTGAAAGCTGGACAATGAATACGGAAGACTGCAGAGTAATTGATGCCGCTGAATTGATGTTGGCCAAGGACACTGAAAGGACTGTGGACTTCTAGAGCAAACAGGTCTGTCTTGAGAAAAGTATAGTTAGAATGCTCATTAGAAGCAAGACTGGGGAGACTTCATCTCACCTAGTTTGGACGTGTTATCCCAATAGACTAGGCTCCGGAAAAGGACATCATACTTTTTACAGTGAAAGGGCATAGACAAATAGGAATACGTATTCTCTAGTCGACGGACTGACACAATGGCTACAACAATGGGCTCAAACAGAGCAAAGATTGGAATGGTGCAGGACTGGGTGGTGTTTGTTCCTTTGTACAAGAATCAAACAGACTTGTGGGCACCTAAAAACAAGGATAGCTATCAAAATAGGAAACTAACATAGCCCACATGGATTAAATGCAAGGACATGAAGTGGACAAATCCTAGGACATGGAATGGACAGAACAATCCTAACCAGATCAAAATGGAAAGTTAGACAGCTCAGAATCAGCTCCCAGCCCAGCAGGGACTCTGTGGGACTCTGAAGCGCTATGCTCACTTGGAGCGTGTTTTGATGGTTGTGATCCATACTCTTAGCACCACTTGCCATTGAGGCCGTCCTTGGAGGAGAGGCATTCTAAAATAGCACTCACTGCCTTTCAGGGGCAAGGCACAGAAAACACAGATATCACCCTGTTACTGGATTGGGTCCTAGTTCTAGGTGAACCTAGCCTAGAAACAGGAGGCTTCGCCTGGAGATCAGGCATGAGGAAAACAAAACATCATTGCATGTTTATCCCTATAACTTTACAACTCATAACAACCCTGTAGGGCAGAGTAGGACTGACCTTGTGAGTTTCCATGACTTTAACTTTTTATTAAAAAATCGTTTTATTGCATATTATTCATATATCGTACAGTTTAACAATTCAATCATATTAATAAGATTTTTGTAGTCATCAGCACAATCAACTTTAGAATACTTTTCTTCTTATAGTCACTGTTGTTAGTGCCCCATTTCTCTTTGACCCCCCTTCCATGTTTAAGTAATTATGAATCCAGTTCCTGTCTCTTCAGATTTACCCATCCTGGGTTTCCTATACAGAAAATCATACAAAGCTAAAAGAGAAACAAAAAACAACAACAAAGAGAATATAAAACAGAGGAAAATCTAAATAAAATAGGAAGTAGAAAATATTAAAAACTAGAATAAATTTAAAATATGCCAAAAGGGAGATTACATTTTAACTTAACTATATCTGCCATAATCGACTTTACTATGCTCTCTGATAGCAAGGTTATTCGCATGCCTGTATGGAGGGACCCTGCAAATGGATTTTGGGTTTCCACTGTAAACCATAGCCTTCTGCAAAATAGCTATGCAGAATTTAAGTTCTGACACTGTTCCTGCCTTTGAATTTGTACTTCATTATTTATGATCCTTGGATCACACAGGCTGGTGAGTTTTGTGTGCTTCTTAGCAGACGCCTCACTTAGATGGCAGTGTGTATTGAAACAAGCCTCTTAGATCCCCAATGCTGTTTTTTTCTGAGGGCTGGGCACCATCTGGTGTCTTTATTACACTTTGTTATAGCACCCATGTGTTCAGGGATCTCTTCATGAGGGCACGTCTCAGTTAGGGCTCTGTCAGGAGAACAATTGTCCTTAGATTAGGGTTACAATTAAGTGTCTATAAACCATATATCCGTGGCTTATATGTGAGACTATAACTCTTTAATGGACTAGAAAGCCTCACTTTCTACCTCAGAGGGGTTGGTGGTTTCAAACTGCTGACATTGCAGTTAAGAACCTAATGTCCACTTTGCCCCCAGCCTCCATACACCAACTCCACATCTTTATCCCTATAACTTTAAAGGTGTGTTTGAAGTGTGATTGTGTTTGTCATGTACCTTCTCTTAAATACATGTATATATAACAAGGAGAAAAGAGCAAATGATGGCACTGTCATCAAGTGGATTCTGATTCATCGTGACCTTCTTCAGAGTTTCTGAGGCTTTGCAAACCTTTATGAGGGAAGACAGCCTCATCTGCCTTCCACTGAACAGCTGGTAGTATTTGAACTGACAATCTTGCATTAACAGCCCAATACTTACCCAAGAGTACCACAGTTCTGTAGAGGCTCTATAGTAGTCACTATCACAAGAGACTTCTCTCAATATTATTTTTCACAGTTTTGAACTTACACGTTCCTTTGAATCAATAGCATGCTTTGTAAAACAGCACAAGAATGTAGACAGCCCTTGAAATTTCACTACATTGCTACACATCCACCATTGAGTCCAACAAACTACTTCTATATAATCTGTAATGACATAATTGGAACCAGGTTTGCATTCATTTAAAAAGCATAGTTTTGACGTAATGAAAATATTTGAGTAGGCAGCACAACATATGTTTAAGGAGACTTTACAGAGGGCCTCTGGCCCCATCCATTTCCGCACTTACCTATAAGACCACAGTTGTGGAAATGAAAGAGCGAGAGAAAAAGGGAGGGGGCGGGGTAACTTACAGTTCTGCACAATGATACCTTTAACAAATCTGCCAGCTCGTCAAAATCAAAATAAGGTGGTTTGAGGGGGAAAAAATCTTTACTACTGCCAGTTAATATTCACAAGACTCAGGGGAAACAAGAATGTTCAATATTCAATATTTATAAATGCTACTGTTGTCCAGAAAACATGTGTCGTAGATTTTGAAGGAAGCTGGAAACTCTTGCTATAATGAGGGGGTGAAGGTATATGATTTTTAATGAGGAGAGAAGCAGTTGGGAAAGCAAAATTAAATGCATAAACAAATAGTTGGTGGTCTCACATGTGAATGCCACATATGAGTGGAGAGTCTGGCCTGTCTGGGTGACTGCATTCTGTTTACCGAAGTCTTGGACACAGAGGAAGAATTCAAAATGCACAACACTGGCAGCAACGGTTTTTGTCGTTTCACTTGATATTTTACTAGTTTGCATCCGCAGATGCCAAAGGAAGCTAACTTTTAAGTTCGCACGTAAGTTTATGCTTACAACTCTAATGCTGTAATCATAACTCCAAATGCTCACGAAACAATAACATTAATGAGGTGAAGTCAACTTGAATTAAAAGCCTGTGTTTCCATTACCTACTCAGACAGTGTTTTCAGAAGTTTATATAACTTGATCATTAAAAAACACTCAAGACTGAAAACCTGGTCTGTGTCAATCTGGAACGAAACTGGCTTACAGAGGTCTGAAGTTTGTTTGTCTTTCTCCTTCATACTTTGGCAAGGAGGAATTCGTTACAAACCTTACACATGAAACAGAAAAGACCTGTCTCACCTGCTGACCACTGTAGTTGCACACCTTTATGATCTCTACCAACTCTTCCCCCAAGGTACCTATGACTGGCAGGAAGCAAACACTCCATTTATTCTTGAACACAATCGCTTAGTATAGACCTATTTTTTACTACATAAGAACTCAAAATTGGAACTTTCAAAAGTAGCATTTACAACCACGACTTGCATTGGGTTTGCTCTTTGTGGAACAGAATAGGGCCTCTCTCTGGGCAGATCAGAAAATGAAGGAAGAGCAACATATTTGATGCTAAAGGTTTGTTGCAATGAAGAATAATAATAGGAGGCATATGTGCATACATAAAAATATCTTTGATGGACTATGAAAGTATTTATAACTCAAATATCTGAGGTTAGAAGAGGCAGCACTAACTTCACAAAAAGCACTTAAGAAAAGTCAAGTCAAGAGGCCAGCTTTTGAGAACACCTGAGATGGGCTTCTTCTACCATCACTGTAAAACAGTTCCTGTGACACATAGAATTCATCCAAAGTATCCATAATTCAGATTTCTGCCAGGGCAGAAGGAGCCAAAGCAAGAACAGATGTTATATGTGTATTGTGTGCGGCGAGTGTGCTTGTTTGAGGACAGTGTGTGTCTGTGGGTGAGTATGGTGTACATGCACATTCATGTATGTAGTATATGTGTGGTGCGTGTTCATTAGGAGCCCTGGTGGTGTGGTTGTTACCAGGTTTGGCTGCAATCTCCATGGTTGGCAGTTTGAAACCACCAGGAGCTTCTTGGTTATAGGTTTTTGTAGTTTTGTTTTGTTTTCTTTTTCCTTGTTGTCCTTACTTCTTCCTCCTGTCCCACTACAGTTAGTCACTCATCCTATGGAGAAACTAGCAAGCCTGCAGACCCGGGTACAGTCACACAAACCAGGTGGTTCCTTTACTACTTTTTCTTTTCTTCTTCTCCCTTGAGTGCACAGACTAACCTCACATTCGTATTTCCCTGCAACCGAACTCCATAGGCACACACGCTCTTTTCGTTCTCTCCATCTCCCTGCACATTTAAATTTTCCTTCCTCATTCTTATCTTTTTCTCTCTTCTTTTGTCTTCATCCCACCTTTTCTTTTCCTTCCTTCTTTCTTTCTTATTCTTCTTTGACGTTAAATGTATCTCTTCTAAATATATACATGTGCATCCATCCTCTTCTTCTGATGTGATTATTTGCTTGCATTTCTCTCCCACCCCACCGTCTATCACTTTGTTATCCCTCTACTTTTCTTAGTGAAATGTTTCCAAGGTAATTTTAAATGTATTAGCCCTCTTGATGTATATTCCCATTATTTTTACAAATCTTTTGGTCTATGGTAGTTACACAATTTCATGCCAACTTGATAAAACCGAATGAAGGGGTGGAGTCTAGCCTGTCAATCAGGTCACAGCCTGGTGATCCCTCCTTGTGGGCATGGTCTTCTCATGAGGATTCTGGGACTTCCTCTTTTCCTCCCTGGAGGCAGGACATTCTTTCTGCTTGACATACCTGATGACAAGCCACATAGAATCATACTGATGGCAGCCAGAGCCTTGGAGATGCATCCAACACCACTGGACCCACAAGGCCTGTGATCTTCCTGCATTCAGCACCATGTCATGTGTTGCATGAGTCTGAAGAGGAATTCATGGGCTAATATAGGACTTATGGACTAATATCAAGCTTATGGACTTGACCTGGACTGGGCTGGGATGTTTGCTCAATATTCAACTACTCAACCCAGCCTAACAGTTCTCTCCAGAAATCCCAATATTACTATTACTCTTATTTTATTCTGCCTTTTACACCAGCCCATCTCCAGATTTACCTAACTCTCTCCCCTTTTCTCCATTTCCTCGCAATATGCTTTTGGCTCCTATTAGACCTCTCCCTCATAACTTGACAGAGCCAGCTACCCATACTAGACCCAGTGATCACACACCACTAACAGCTGCAAGCTGCTGCCACAGAAACAGAACTCTCCCCAAATGAAAGCTCAAGCTATAGAAAGCCACTTAGCCCCAATGGAGCACTCTGACAAAGAGGTCTTGGAATGGCCAGCAATCGAATTCAAAAGAATGATGGATACGTGTCCTCAAGAAAGGTGGAAAGTAAACAAAAGGATAACATAGTCAGAAAACATGATAAAAGACCTTAGTAAAAGAATGGGCGAAAAGGAGAATTGAATAATTGAGCTCAAAGCCATTACTCTGAATGCAACAGGTGGGAGAAACAACCACAAAAACAAAGGAAACAAATGAAAGCCTGAGAATAAAGGAGGCCATTATCAGGGAAAACAGTGACTCGTTGGGATTTCAAAACAAGAAAAAACAAAGCCAAAAAATACAAGAGAGAATATACTATGAGAATTCATGGAAGAAATTTTCCCCAACATTAAAGAGGAGAAAATAGCTATTCAAGAAGACGAGTGAACTGCAAACAGGATAGAACCCAAAGGGAACCACGGTGACAGACTGTGATGAAGTCTTCAATTTCAAAGAAAAGGAGAGAATTCTGGAGCTAGTTAGGGGGGAAAAGTCACTTACCACAGAAATCTGATATGGATAAGCTCAAATTTCTCACAGAAACTATTCAGGCAAGAAGAAAATTGGGTGGCATATATAAAATTTTGAATTTGGTCCTGTGAACCAAGAGTCTTATACCCAGAATAATTATCCCTCATAGACAAGGGAGAAATAAAGGTATTTCTAGACAAGGAATAACTAAAATAATAAAAACAGAACAGTCACAAAAAATATTCCTGGGAAAACTACAAACAAAGAATCAACAACCACAGCAGACAAACCTGAGAAGAACATACAAGACAACACCACGCAGGAATCAATACAATGAAACCAACACTCAAAATGACACAAAATCAGATGAGGAGCAGAGACCCCGTAAAACCACACAAACAAAAAGAAAGAAAAAGCACCCGGTGACCCTGTGGTGGCCATTTTGCGGCATTTTGCTTATGCTTGTATATGTTGGGGTGTGTCTCTGCAGTGCACTGCCATTGGTGGGCACCTTCTTGAAGCTGTGTTATTTTTGTCTCTGTTTTTCGGTAAATGAAACCCAGACGCGTGGAACCTCTAGGGAAACAAAACCTCAGAAAGGGTTCAGAGGAGGGGTGACATAGAGGGGTCAGTAGATAAGAAGGAAAGGACATCAAGAAGCCTAAGAAGGAAAAATATGTCCGGAGACTGATTATGGAAGCAATGGTACAATTAAGGCCCAAGCAGAGATCCAGGATGGAGTTCTGGTTTCGCATTAAATCCTACCTCCATCTTAAGAACAATTAGTTCTTACATCAATTAGTTCTTACATCTGCTCTATACACATCTTCATGAAATGATCACTGAAGATAAGGGTGCTACAGCCAAGTGTGGCAAAGAAAGTAAATGGTGCCTGGCTATCAACAGAAAAAGCAACTGGGGTATTAAAGAATTTTATTCAGAAAAGCAGCCATCTAATTGAGGAATCAACTAAATCCACACAGAGTAAGCACACCAGCTAGTGTGATACAAAGATGACAATTACAAAATTCAAATATGGTGAAGAGAAAAGTGTCAGAACTAAAATTATGAACACTCAATTTGTAGAAGGATATGGAGGAGAGTGGGAGCCTAAAACCTATGTGCAGAGTATTTAGTCAGACCAAGCCGCTGGCAGATCCACTACAGCCAAAGGCAAGAGTCCCAAACAGCCCGACTAGCAGGCAAAGACCACTGTAATCTTTATTATAGTGAATAGAACTCGATACTTGGCCAGTTGATCTCCCCATAGACACATCCTGAATTTGTTCTGGGGCCAAGTATCTCTCAAATGTTCCATAACAAAACCTTCTTCCCTGACTTCTTGAATGTTGATGGGGGTCATCTCCCTCTAACGTAGTATTTGTATTTTTCCACTTTACTAATGTGATCTTATACTTACCACCATAGTGTGATTTGTTTTTCATTGTTTTCTGTGGGGTTTTCCAGCTGTGAGCCACAGCAGGAATGGATGGACAATGATAATAACTGATACAAGGTGGTACAGGGAATGTAGGGGAGAGGGATAGGTGATAAGGAGGGGAAAGAGGTTCGGGAGTAAATAATAAAGGCGGGAGGGGAGAGGGAGCTCTAGAGCTAATCGTGATTTTACAGTTC
>NW_022103900.1:42233721-42247362 GCF_000313985.2 Echinops telfairi
AAAAAGGAAAATGAGCTGATTCCGGGAACCCAAGAGGAAAGCAAATTTTGGGAATGATGAGGGCAACAAATGTATAGGTGTGCTTTACACAATTGATCTATGTATTGTGATGAATTGCATGAGCCCCAATAAATTGATTTTAAAAATTCCTTGAATAAACTGGAATGAAAAATAAATAAATAGAATGACAAAACAATGTACCAAAATTCTTTGGGGCAGAGCAAAAACAGTTAACAGGGGGCTATTTATGGAATAAACACACACACAAAAAGAGAAGATCCAAAGTCAACAACATACCACAATACCTCTAATAATGAGAATAAGAACAACAACATAAACCCTCAGTCAATGAAAATAAATCAAACAATAAAGCAGAAATAAATGAACTGGAAAACAGAAAAATAGTGAAAAAAAACAACAAAACAAAGAGTTGGTTCTTTGAAAGAATTAACAAAATTGGTAAACAATTGAGGAAAAGAAAGAAAAGATGCAAATATCTAGAATTAGAGATGAATAGGGCAATGTCACAACAGAAGCAAATGAAGTAAAAGAATAATATACATCTATAAAAGTCTGAATTCCAACAAGTTTAATAACCCAGAAGAAATGAAAAAAAATAGAAATATAACACCTACCTACATATTTCCATGTGGATGTAAAAACTGAAAAGACTCATAACAAAAGAATACAGAGATCAACAAGAAATTTCAACTAAGAAAAGCCCAGGACCGAATGGCTTCACGGGGGAATTCTACCAAGTGTTCAGTGAAGAATTGTCCCTCATCTACACAGATGATTTTAGTGTATATATCTATAGGTATAGAGATAGATGATAGATAGATAGATAGATAGATAGATAGATAGTAAACAATTTTAGTATCTATATAGACTAAAATAATCTGTGTAGATGTAATATATATATATGTATATGTGTTAGTCTGGGTTGATTAGAGAAACAAATTTCTAGACACTCATATGTGTATAAAAAAGAGCTTTATATACAAGAGCAGTTGAATATTGAGAAAACATCCCAGGCCAGTCCAGATCAAGTCCATAGTCTGATATTAACCCATATGTCCAGTACCAATCTTTAAAGTCCTCTTCAGACTCACAAAACACATGCAGTGATGCCGAATGCAGGAAGATCACAGGCCAGTGGGTGGAAGGCCTTGTGGATCCAGTGGTGGTATAGGCATCTTAGCACTGGCAGGGATATCCATGTGGCTCTTTCAGCTCCAGGGCTCCAGCGTAGATTAGCCTGTCTTCTCCACAGCAATTTCTCACAGGAAGTGAGTGTCTGTGTCCCACCTCCAGCGAGCTAATTATCTCCTTAGCACCTCCAAATGAGGTCATCAAGCTGCAACCTGATTGGTAGGCTAAACTCCACCCCTTTACTCTTAAGTCTCAAATTGACAACAGATTACATAACTACCACAGTATTTAAACAACCAGCAAAGTCTTCAAACTCTTCTATGAAGAAAACATAACCCCAATACCAAAACTAGTCATATGGCCTATGAAGCCAGAAAACAACAGACCAGTAACTCTCATGAACACAGACACACAAATGTTCAACAAAAATCTGGTCAATAGAATCCAGAAACAAAAGAAAAAGTAATTTATCACAACCATGTAGGACTCATACCAGGGAGGGAAAGATGACCCAACATTAGAAAAATAATCAATGCAATCCACCACATAGAACAAATAAAAAACAATTACATCAATAGATTCAGAAAAGCTATTTGACAATATCCAACAACAATTTCAGGTAAAAACACTCAACAAAGTAGGAATAGAAGGGAAAAATCCTAATAAAGGTCACATATAAAACAACAGCTAACATCGTGCTCAAAGGGAAAAGCTGAAAACATTTCCTCTGAGAATGAGAACCAGACAAGGATGTTGCTGTCATCATTCTTATTCAACACCAATCTGGACGTCTTAGCCAGAAGCATTAGACAATACAAATATATCAAGGGAATGCAATTGGGACTATAATATATTTGTTATATCCATGCTAGAATTATGTTTTTATGACTCGTGTTACCTAGAAAGCATAAATGAGCTTTACCGAAATGCTGCCCTACCTCCAGTCCCTATTATTTGTGTAGTGTTCAATTCCTTAAGTTTTTAGTATTTACAAGTCAACAATCCATGTATTTTGTTCTAATGATCTTTCCTACATAATGTATACTTTCCTTTTCTCAACAGTGTTTTAAATTCTATACCATTGACTATATTAATGATACTATTAATGAATCATATTGACTCTATAGGGCCAGGTAGCACTGCTCCTGTGGGTTTTTGAGACTATAATTCTATGCAAGTAGACAGCCTCTTCTGTCTCCCACAGAACAGCTGGTGGTTTTGAACTGCTGACCTTTCTGTTAGCAGTCCAAATGACATTTCTAAAGTGAACCAGGAACATATATAAGCTATAGATATCTGAACAAATTTTGAGCTCACACTTAATCCTTGCCCAATTAGTTCTTATGATATTACCCTGCTTGATACCTGCTCTCATAAAGAGATCATGTAAGATACGGGTGCTATAGCAAAGTGTGATGAAGACATCAACTGGTGCCTGGTGATCGAAAGAATAGAGTCTGACGTCTTAAAAACTCTTTTGAAACAAGAAGCATCTAAGTAAGGAGTCAGCAAATCCACCCAAAATCACACCAGCCTCTTTGTTCCAAGAAGTGTAAATGATAAAATCTAAAGATCAAAGGAGAGATCTGCTTTAGAGCTTAATTCTGAACACACATTTGCAGAAGACTATGCATGACAAGAAAAGCCCGAAATCCATTTGTTCCAATGTGGATTAAGTCTCTGGTGAATCCCCTCTGACCACTGACCAGGGATTTGACCTGATTCTGCAATCTGAAAGAATGCAGAAAGTGGACTGATGCAGATATTGTTAGGTTAAAGTTTAAAACCTCATCATTTGCTATCTCGTTTGAACCATGTAAAATTTGTTCTTTTAAATATTTTCTGATTTTGTTGTTGTTATTGCTATTGATTTTGATTTGGTGTATGTGTTTCTCTGTATAGGAAATCCAGAACAGGTAAATCTATAGAGACAGTAACTACAAGTAGAAAGAAAATGTTTAGAAAATGATGATGGCACCATATGTACAAATGTGCTTGACACAATGGATGGATGGATGGATGGATTGTGATAAGAGCTGTATGAGACCCCCAATAAAATGATTAAAAAATAATAATAGTAATGTCCTAGAGTAATGGCAGCTGAGGTTGGGGGGAAGTAGGGAGCTAATGATATAAATGTTCTTTATTATTCTAAGATGCCCTGATGCTATTACTCAAACAAAACACTGAACTGTCCAATACATTTTTAGTAATGGAATGACTTTTACTATTTTACCAAATATTTAAGCCACAGCTCAACAATGGGATATTATTCCATTGAAACAATGGAATATTATTCAGCTACAAAGAAGAATAAAATATTGAAAAATGCAACAATGTGATAGTCAACTAATATGGCCCTTCACCATAAGTCCTTATATGATGTATTAAAATATTGAGCTTTATATGCTTGTGGCTCTAGTCCCCTTTTGGAAGGCATTCTCTACTTTATCAATGGACATGAATTGGGAGGGATTAAGGCCTGACCTTGGTCCAGCATGTGAACAAACCACACCCTTTGCTGTCTTGAGGGCATCTTTAAGACCACACCTTATTAGAAGGTGTGAGCCAAGTCACCCTTTTGTTTCCTTGGGGAAATCTTTGAGTTTACTTTTGTAGAAAGTGTGACTTAAGACAGCTTTCTTTGCACATATACAAAAACTGGAAGGATACAGAGAAGATTAGCATGGCTCCTGTGCAAGGATGACACATAAATTCGTGAAGCAGTCCATGTTTTCTCAGGAATAGTAATTGCCTCTTGAATTTCTGAGAGACCAGGCTGCTTAGTGAAAATGGCTGACAGAAGGTCAAAATGGCTGACAGAAAGCCTGGCTCTGGCTTGATGCTGTCAGAGATCTAATCCCATGTTTTATATCAATGAAATAGTTTAGATAAGGATGAAGATAAGCTAAATAAGGATTGAATTTGACTGTTTTAAGAATTTAGATTAGTATCTGATTCTACTTTGATTACACTGATTTCTTCAGCTTATCATTGTTGATATATTGATTGATAGAAATGATTATTGGGAAGTATGAAAATAGAAAGTTTGTAAGCCTTGTCTTCTGTCATTAAGTTGAATCTTTAAATAGGTTAGGAAATGCCTGCAAAGCAGGCTTTGAAAAGCTAAGCTCCACCCAGTGCTTTGGGAGTGCTCAGGACATTTGCATTCCAAGAGACTTGTCTAGGGGGTTGTTGACAGATTTAAGAAAAAGGAACTCTAGTTTTTTCAATCTTGAACTAGTAGTTTTTTGTCAGAAGCTGGATCCCTGAAGAAACTCTCCACTCTAGGACTGAACTCTTAAAGAGAGGTGGTGGGGAAACTAAAATGCTTGCTAGGTGACCACCTGGATCCACTTGTTGAATGAAAGTGGGAGAAATGCAGCAATAAAGAGATGGGTTGAGTCTGGCCACTGACACCTGGTATATAGGGACTAGAGGAGAAGATGATTGTGGGTTGACTGGTCTAAAGATCATGACCTAACACAAAGGGGCTAGGGCTCTTGAGAATTTGTGATGGGGCCCATGGTCTACAGGCAAGGCAGCCCATGGGCATCCTAGTGAGGCTGAGGCAGCTCACATTGAGTTGACCAGAATCCTACCAGATGAAGAGAAGATTTTTGAGCCTGTGAACTGTTGCTGCTGACTTTATGGATGGCCTGTCCTGATACGACTTTGCTTATGGATGCAGGCTTCACAAGGTTCGAAATTGGATGAAGATTCTTCACATCAAAGAATATGATTGTATCCTCAGAGCACTGGGTTGATGTAAGTGGGCAGTATAGATATTGGATACCCAAAATGGGGCGGATAAAGGCATGAAGTGACTGGGTTACAAACTTTCCTAAGTGGGGGAATATATTTATAGGATTATAGGATTAAGGTGTAGGTGTTACTTAACTGCAATTGTTAGGCATAGCATATTATTGTGTTGTTCATTTATAGAATATTATGTTTAAATGATGCTTTGGCACATATTGAATTGTATGCACTTTGGTTTTATCCTATTAGGTACAGATGTGATTTTACTATTGTTTTGTTAAAAATTATGTATGGCTAAAGAGTTGTTTAAAAGTGTCAAGTTGACAAGGAGTAGTCTGTGGTAGTTACATAATTTGGTGTCAACTTGTGGAGGGGTGGCGTCTAGCCTGTTACTCAGGTTTCAGCTTGATCACCTCATTTGAAGCCAGGGAGATAAATAACTGCGGGAGGCAGGACACACACCCAGTCCCTGAGAGACATTCCTGTTGAGAAGACACATGGAGCTATGCTAGCGTCCTGGAGCTGAAGGAGTCATGTGGAGACCCCTGCAGAGTTGAGATGTTTTCAATGCCACTGGTGGAAAGCCACTGGCCAGTGATCTTCCTGCATTCAGTGTCATTGCATTTGTTTCTTGAGTCTGCAGAGGAATTTATAGGTTGGTATATAGGCTAATATCAGATTTATGGACATGATCTGGACTGGGCTAGGATATTTCTCAATATACAATTGGTCTTTTATATAAAGCTCTTTCTTTCACACATGAGTGTCCATGAATTTGTTACTCTAGTCTACCCAGACTAACACATCAGGTGTACACTGGTAGTAGTGGTCCTAACACACAACAGCTCACTTGGAAAACCATATATTTATTTCTTGACTGAGCTTTCAAAGAAACAAAAAGACCTGTTGTGACTATTGGAAATTGCTGTATTCTCACTCTGGACCCAGCATTTGGCTTGCTTTTGCCTGACCTCTGCCGGATCTGGGACTGAAGAGCACCCACATCACATGAGACATTTCCCAAAAGCTTTGTGAGCTCCTGTAGGATGTTGTAGTGCATCACAGAACCCAGGAATATGAGGAAATCAACTCCAGGGAGGAGTGGGGACACAATGGAGCAGGATAGCATCTTGGAATACTTGGATATTTGGGACACCTGTAATCTCCAACTCCATGGGACTAGTCAAGTGGAGCATTATTTCTTCAAACAGATACCACATAAGATAAGCATTGAAATCATTGTTATATTAAAAAAAAGAAAGAAAAAGACACAAAGGTTATGTATTATAACATATCCTTTTAAAGAATTACCCAGCATAAACAAAGCCACAGAGAGATGTTAGAAGTTGAATGAAAAGAGAGTGGGGAATGACTGGTAATGAGCATGGGGCTTCCTTTTGGGGCAATAAAAATATTCTGGAATTAGATGATATACAAAATTGGGAATATATTAAAAGTCATTGAATTTTATATCTTAAAATGATGAATTATATGATATTAAATTTTATCTGAAGTTAAAAAAAAATTTTAAAACGTTGCCCAGAAGCTATTACCAAACAGACTCTGGACCCACCCACTGAAATGGCCAAAAAGACTATTTACCTTTGCTCTTGATATATCTAAAAATTATGCAGTAAGATATAAGAAATAATTTATGGATTTTTAAAATGAAAAAATAAAGAATTATTTTACTAATAAATTTCCCATAACGCTATAAAAAATTTTAATCTTTTATCCTTCTTTCCATTTTAGAGAGAAATGTAATTTATTTCACATTATTTTTCTTGATTTTATCAAAGTTCAGAATATTTCAGTCCTACAAATATAAAAGAAAGAAATATTGACAAATTAAGATTGTTATTATAGTTATTTTAGTTTCCTTTGGTTTAACCTAAAATACATGGATTATATTCCATCTATATGAGATTCTCTATTCAGCCAATAACACATCTTACAAAATCTGAAGTGAGATTAACTAAATAGCAGGTTACTTCAGGAAAGATGGTACCATTTATATAAAATATTTTTATGTTGAGTTTTTCTTATCATAAATTCAAATACAAGGGTGTTTCAAACAATTTGAGGAAATGTAGAATTAAAATATAATGGATTTTTCTGACATTTTTGAAATCCTTTCATATAATATGTATAAGACACATTATTTCCCAATGAGCAATAACAGTTTGAATAATAACAACAAAAACTATGTATCATTACATTTTATAATACACTTACAAAATATTCATTGTTCTTTATACAGTTTTGATGTCCCCATGATAGAATTACAGTCAATTTCTGAAACCATGTTAGAAACAGTACATGTCTTCTCAATAGCTATATTTTAAGGACTATATATGCTATGTATAAATCTTGAGGTCTTGGAGTAAGTTCAAGTACAAGGTCTAATAGATTAGGGAGAGATCTAGTATGTAATATGTATTGAAGATGTTATTAATTAATTTGCTCTTTGTTTAATTTTCTGTGACAAAGCTACTTTATATATATATTCTACCATACTGGATTTTCCATGATTGGATTGTCCCCCAAATTACCAAGAATATTATAATTTCACACCAACTTATATTAGTTTGATGATACATAGCTTTATTGTGTACACATGTACAATAAATAGGAAGAGCACTGTAATACTCACAGTTATAACCTGGTGTAACACGGTGTTGTGCTTCCAGGCTAGCCAATGTGATGTGGAAAACGATGTGCAGCAACAGAAAGGAGAGGCTTGTGAAGCACAGAGACTTTAACAGTCGGCCTGTATGTCCTGGGGAAGAAACACAGAGACGACGAGAGAGCATAAGAGAAAGGACACTCATTAGGCACCCTTGTGTAGTGTGTTATGAAACATTTTTCTATATACTTTTAGACAGATGAACTCAAACACTTTTATTATGTAGCATAACATATGCTACTTTTACATGTAGCATAACACAACTATCTAAATTACTGGTATATGGCCAAAAGCTATTATTATTTTCATAAAATTATATAAATAGATTTAGATTGATTCAAAATTTATCAACAAAAACACATACCTATTTATCACGTAGGATACACAGTTTACAGTAGAAGCACAAAAGACTTTATAAGAGATAAGACAAATTCCAACTATGAAAAAATAGGGCGTTCCTACTTTAGAAATTAGTAGTCTAACAGACTATGAAGAGAGACATCCCACCAACACCTTTTAATTAAAGAAAAGAAAACCATATGCTAACTACACTTATAACTCATTAAAACTCACTGCCATCAAACTGACTCATCTCATAGCAACCCTACAGGTTAGAGAAGAATGGCTCTTTAGATTCTGAAATCTTTATGGGAGCAGGAATTTCATCTTTCTCTCTAAGTGAAGCAAGTGATTTCAGACTGCTGAACTTGCAGTTAGCAGTCTAATTCATCATACCTCCTTACTTACAAACATTTAAATATTTACAAATTTTATTAAAATATATTTCATAATCAAATAAAAAGAAAGCATAATAAAAGTATATCATAATCAGCTACAGTTTATTGGAGAGATGCAGTTATGGCTCAACATTAGATCATATGTAAGCATGAGTCATTGATGGGATGACATGAATTTTTCCATGAATATAAAAGAAGCATTTCATATTGTTCTAAATCTATTTATATATTTTGATTTTAAAAATAGAGGGAAATTCCCTTACATGATAAAGGATTTTTACAATAATTTAAACAAACATCCCGTTATGGCCACATTTAAAAAATAAATAGAAATGAATCACTAGATGACCTCTTAACATCTACTCCTCACTTATGGACCCTTTTGTTACATTTTTACAAGAACTAAAACAAACATCTTACTTATGGTCACCGTGTTAGTCTGGGTTGACTAGAGAAACAAATTCCTAGACACTCATATGTGTATAAGAAAGAGCTTTATAAACAAGAGCAATTGAATATTAAGAAAATATGCCAGCCCAGTCCAGTTCAAGTCCGTAAGTCTGACATTAGCCCATATGTCCAATAAATAGTTCATATCCCTCTTCAGACTCAGGCTGCCACTCGCAATGGTAGTGAATGCAGGAAAAGTACAGATCAGTGGGTATAAAATCTTGTGGATTCAATGCCAGTGGAAGCATCTCAGCGCCAGCTCCTCCAGCTCTAAGAGTGTGACTCCTCAACAGGAAGGTGAAACAGACAGAGTGTGGCCCTCTCCAAGGAGCGAGAAGGAGTTCCCAGAATCCTCATGAGAAGGCCATGCCTACAAGGGGTCATCATCAGGCTGTTTCCTGATTGACAGGCTAGACTCCACCCTTTCAGTCTTTTTTTTTCCCCTTCAGTCTTAATATCCTCAAGTTGACACAAGATTATGGAACTAACACACACATTTCCTATTTATTTACAATAGAAAAAATTACTATCCAACTATTTTGTGTATTAGTGATACGTGCATCTGGCAATAGGAAACTAATAGCAGGTGAGCGTAGCACCAGCTGTGTTGGCTAAGGTCATGTGTCAAGTCTGTGGGGTCATGGTTCTCAGTGGGTTGTTAGTTATAAATGATTCACATTGGCAGATATGCAATGATAAAGTCATTCTCCACCTTGTTATCTAACGTGGCCGCCCTCCATTTTCATGCTGATCTTCACTAACAACATGGTCTTTGGAACCTAACCATAACATTAAGTGAGAAGTTGGTTTACTACCTTATGTTATTTTTTTAATTTGTCTCACATTTTGATATAGATATCTTTATTCATTTATTTGTTGGGATTTTTTTTAATCATCCTATTGGGAGCTCTTACAGATATCATAAAATTCCATTGTTCAATCACATCAACCAGTAGGGTACAATTACTACCACAATCAGTTTAAAACCATTTTCTTTTTATTCTTGAACTCCTTGATATCAGCTCCCCTTTAACTCTTCCTTTCCCCACTGTACCCCCCAGGAAGCCTATGTAGGTATGTATATATTTTTGCCATATCTTACACAATCCACTCTATCCATTCTTGTACAATCTGTTGGTGACTCCCTTCAAGTGGGGTTATACCGTCATCAATGCTATCAGCTTCCCCTCCCCACCTTCTCCCTCTTCCCCTACCCTCAGGGCTATAGTTCTGATGTTTGGTGTTGGAAGGGGATGCAAGAGCGGGCAGTTTGACCACCTTGCTGCCATCAGCAAGTAACATCTCAGTATCCATAGCCAAGAAAAGACATGAGCTCTTCTCTGGCTCTCTGGCCTTCACACAGGTCTCCAACCTGCTTTGGATTTCTGGCTTGTTCCACAGTCTTCAGCCTGCTCTGGATCTCTAGTTAGGAGCCCATTCTCTTAAATTTCTGATCTTTAGTTTTGTAATGTCTGCCATCTTGCATCTGTCTGCACAAGAGCACTGAACCCCATCTCCATAAGTTAATATTTTCATAGAAAACTGACACTTGATCCAGAGCATGAGGTAGAGATCACCCAGGCTGGGGAGGAACCTGGCAAAGGGGCACCATGAGTGACATAGATATCTTTAAGATTTAACTAGAAGTCACATTAGCATGGCATTTTGAAATAAACTACTACATTAGTGCTAAGGGCATGGTTTCAATGTCTTGGTAACTAATCTGGTGGAAGAGGAAAGGATTCTGAAAGTTCATTTAAAATGCTAAATGGTTGTCATGACATCAACTCAGACTTATATCAGAATAGAACTCTGCTTCATAAGATTTTCAATGGCTAATTTTCACCGTTAGCATTTCATTTAGCAGCTGAAGACATGCCATGCACATACACATAAAAATTAACTAAAATAGGTTTGTTATTCTAAAAGCCATTCTTAATGTTTTCTAACATTTGAAAATACATATTTTTCACATGTAGTGAATTACTTTAAATAAAACACAGTTTAATGAAATTGAATTTTATGAACTTTTAAAAGAATCATAAGCTTAAAATAAATGAAAGCAGAAGGCAAGAGAAATATTATTTTTATTAGATTTAAAAAACCCTTTAGTTTTATTGTTTTGGTTAGGGAGAATTAAGGATTAGCACACAGGACCTTTCTTAAGATCATTCAAATAACACACATGTGTGCTATATAATGAAGCGGATTTTGCCTATTAAATATTATATTACATTATAGTAATATTGACTGAAACAAAATTTACAGAATATAAAATTAACCATTTAAAAGGGACATTTGGTAAATTTACAGTATTATGCAACCACTGCCTCTACCTAACTCAAAAATATTTTCTTTCCTCCGCAGGAACAATGAAACAATTGTTTCCCATCTGGAAAACACCAGGCTGCTTTCCGACTCTGTAAATGATCGATTCTGAGTATTTCATATACATACAGCCGTCTATTAAGCAAACCTTGTTTTTTCACTTGGTATTATGTTCCATCAGGTTGTCCTTGTTGCTGTTAGCTCCCCTGTACACAACAGGATGCATGAAGCACTGCCCGATCCTACACCATTCTCACCAGTGTTCCCAGCTGGTGCTCCCGGTAGTCATGGTGTCAATCATATCGCTGAGGGTCTGTCCCCTGTCCCCCGCACTTCTACTTTGTACGGGAGCCCTGGGGGTGTAGTGGTTACGCATTGGGCTGTGACATGCATGGTTCATAGTCTGAAACCACCATCAGCTCTGCCGGGAAAGACTGAACTTTCGATTCCCTTAGAGAGTTGTGATCTCAGAAACCCCCACGGACTCACTGTGAGTCCGCATTGACTTGGGCAGTGAGTTGTGTTGGGTTTTTCTGCTTTGTAAAGCCTGATGTCCTTCTCCAGGAACTAATTTCGCCTGATACCATTTCCAAAGCATGTAAGATGGAGTCTTATCATTTTTTTAAATCATTTTATTAGGGGCTCATACGACTCTTATCGCAATCCATTACATAAATCAATTGTGTAAAGCACATTTGTACATTCATTGCCCTCATCATCTTCAAAACATTTGCTCTCCACTTAAGCCCCTGGCATCATGTCCTCATTTTTCCCCTCCCCCCTCCTCGTGAGCCCTTGATAATTTATAAATTATTATTTTGTCATATCTTGCCCTGTCCGACGTCTCCCTTCACCCACTTTTCTGTTGTCCCCCAAGGAGGAGGTCACATATAGATCCTTGTAATCGGTTCCCTCTTTCTAACCCACTCTCCCTCTACCCTCCCAGTATCGACACTGACACCACTGGTCATCAGCCCTGGATTCCCTGTACCAAAATATGTTCAACCATTCATCTCTTGATATATATTTGGGTTGTTTCTAACTTTTAGCTATTGTGAATAATGCTGCTAAAAATATGCCTGTAGATATATTTGTTTGAATATCTGTTTCCAGTTGCTTTTATGCCTGCCTAGGAGAGAAATGGCTGTGTCCAATTCTATGTTTAATCACATGGGGAACCACCAAAATGTTTTGCGGTTTCTGACCAGCTATCATGCCATTGTGATTGTTAGGTGTCCTTGAGTCGATTTTAACCCATATACAGCCAACTCACGCACAACAGACAGAAAGACTGACTGGTCCTGCACCATCCTCACACTTTTTAGGTTAGAGGCAATTGTGCATTGCTGTGGCAATCCATCTTCATGCAATTGAATAGTTCAATCATTCAATCATATCAAGGGGGAATTGTACAGTCACCACCACATCCAACTTAGAGCATCCCCCCCCCTCCCATGGTTGAATTGCCCCCCAAATGAGTTGTGCAATCATGATCATCTTCAGTGCTCGCTCCCCACTCCCACCACCTTCATTTTTTAGTCCCCAACTCCCCTTTCCCTCCCTGTCACCTACCTCCCTAATCCCACATTCCCTATAACACCTTGTGTCAGTTGTTATCATTATACATCCACTCCTGTGCTTCACAGCTGGAAACCCCCACAGAAAACAAAGAAAAACAAATTGCACTAAGGTGGTAAGAATGAGATCATATTAATGTAAGGACCAAAATATAAATACTGCATCAGTGCGAGAGACCCTCCCATCAACATTCAAAAGGCCAGGGAAGAAATTTCTATCTTGGAGCAAGGAAGAGATGCTTGCACCCAGTAC
This sequence comes from Echinops telfairi, assembly GCF_000313985.2. Lineage (NCBI taxonomy): Eukaryota > Metazoa > Chordata > Mammalia > Afrosoricida > Tenrecidae > Echinops > Echinops telfairi. The sequence continues at coordinate 42,246,667 of NW_022103900.1, forward strand.
TAATTCGGATCTTGTCTAGGAGGTGGACTGGCCAAGTACAGAGTTTGATCCAGTATAATCAAGATTACAATGGTTAGTAAGTAAATGCTCACTAGTAAGGCTGTTAGGGACTCTTGCCTTTGGCTATAGCAGATCTGCCAGTGGCTCACTAGGACTATATACTTTGCAGATGGATTTTGGGCTCCCACTGTCCTCCATGGCTTTCTACAAATAGTAGCAGCTTTTCTATTCCTCTAAAAGAAGTGGTCAAAATTTTAACAGAAATTGCATTGAAACTATGTATCACTTTGAAAATGCTTACATTTTAACAATAGCAAGTTGTGCACTCAATGAAAACAAACTATTTTCAATTTATTTGTTATTACTTTAATTTCATTTATGCTTTTTCTTAAAAATCATTTTATTGGGGGCTCGTAGAACTCATATCACAATCCATCCATCCATCCATTGTGTCAAGCACATTTGTGCATTTGTTGCCATCATCATTCACAAAACATTTGATTTCTACTTGAGCCCTTGGTATCAGTTCCTCCTTTCCCCCTCCCTGCCCCTCTCCCCTCCCTCATGAACCCTTGATAATGTATAAACATTATTTTCTCATATCTTACACTATCTGACGTTTCCCTTCACCCACTTTTCTGTTGTCCATCCGCCAGGGAGGAGGTTATATGTAGATCCTTGTAATCGGTTCCCCCT
>NW_022103900.1:42248126-42251959 GCF_000313985.2 Echinops telfairi
AAGATACAAAACCTTCTGCAAATAGGAATTGTTTTACTTCTTTCTATCAAATTGTAACAGATTTCATTTCTTTGTCTAACTATTCTGTCCAGAATAGTCAAGTGAGTCATAGCTGGAACATAGTGAAGCTCTCTAATACTAGGCAAACAATTGGCAGCTCAAACTCACCTAGAGGCCTGGTGATCTGTTTCTGAAATATAAACATCTAGAGAGTCAATGAAACCGTGATATTCTGTGCATATGAAGTCTGAGGCAGCATCACCTCAACGGCAGTGATGAAAAGGGGCATACTTGTTTCTGATTAGGGGAAAACTATTATTGTAGAACTGTCTTGTTTTTTAAAAAACTTTGGAGCACTGTTCTTTGATCCATATATATTTAAGATTGTTTTCTTGATGAACTTACCCTTTTATCAATGTATAATATATTTTGTTATTGTAGAAATATTTGTCCCTGTTGTGTTCTCTCCCAAATAATTTCTATACCTTTTAAATCTAGATCCTCTAATCCATTGTAATTGCTACACAGAACTCAGAGAAAGTATTCAGGGTTAAAGGGTTTACTAAGAAAGTTAACCTGTTCCAACGCAAGTAAGAAATGCTCAGGATACAGTTGTTAGTCGGGACCTGTTATTCAGGGCTCCTAACAAATGCCCAAAGGGCAGGTCGTATCCCTTAAAGCCTCAACCCAAAGGCATTCAGCCCAAGTTCTTCAGGTCTTTGAATCCAGCTCCCCCAATTAAGTGTCCAGAGGCACCCCACTCCACAAGGCAGCCTCTTGCCCCAGACCACTCTGCTGTACTTGCTCTGTGGGCTAGGAAATCCATCACTCTGTTTTGTGCTCTGGCTCCCGGTTTTGCTTCTGATCCTCTGATGTGACAACTGTCTTACAGATCCAGAAGGTTCACTACACAGGTTCACACACTCCACTGCTGGCTCTTTCTGGCACTAAGATCCCCATCCTGCGTTTTAGAGGGCTCATTTTAACTGCAGCAGGGGATCATTCAAATTACTCCTGCTCACAGTTACAGCTGAATCCTATCAGGGTCTTCCTCAACCTTCTCACCCAGACTTATACAGCAAAATGTTGTTTGGTGGGCTTTAGAGACTTTGGCTAGAAGAGCCACATTGAATAATTCACTGCGTCTGCACTTGCTCTAAAACGTTTACTACATTTATGTTTATACGTGTTGCATATGCTCCATTAGTTTCTCCTTTACAAATACATAATATACTTTCCTCACTTATAACAATTTCAATGTAAAGTCTATTTTATCTGATAATATAGTCATACAATCTTATTTGATTACTATTTATGTAGAAGATTCTTTTCCCTCCCAACTTATATTCACGGATATTTTCTCAATAGTTATGATGTAGATACATTTAACATCCTAAATTTATAACAGTCTGGTATAAATCGATACCAACTTATATCCGATGACATATAAACTCTCCATCCACACAGCTTCATTATGCTCTTAATTCTGTAGTCACATCTTCATAGTATGCCTATTAGCATAGTTTTATGTATTTCTTCCTTAAATCAGATAGAAGGTAAAAAAAATACAAAGATACAATAACAATGTTGCTCTTGCCATCAAATTTTTACCAAGTTATTCATTCATTCATTCCTGTCTTTGAGATATTGCTGCTTTTATTAAGTAGCATTGAGACTGGTCCTACTCATCGTGACCCTCGGCAGAAGAGAAGAAAACAGTCTGGGCTCTACGCCACCCTCATGATCATTGCAATGTGCAAGCCCATTGGTGCAGCTACAGTGCCAAGCCATCTCTTGAAGGTCTTCCTCTTTCTAGATGATCCTGTGCTTTATCATGTATGGTATCCAATCTATTCCAAAATGCCAGCAATTTTTAACGGAAGTTTCTTTCTTTTTCTTTTTAAAGCAATTTAATGAGTGTTCTCCTGATAACGTGAACAAAATACATGAGATGTAATTCCACCATGCTACCTTCTAAGGAGCATGCTGGCTGTACTTCCTCCATGACAAATCTGTTTGTTCTTCAAGCAGCCTATGCCTCTTTTAACATTATCAATCTGCAGTTATTGTCTAGTGTGTATTAATTTCAGTCTTCATGACTTCCTCTAAGCAATGTCTACTAAAGAGGAAAAACTCCCTCTGCTTTTGTTCAATCTGGGAATTCCTTAATTTAACCTTCATGTTTGGAAGACAGTTTTGCCAGTTATAATTTTTTATCTTGATTTAGAAATGTCTTGCATGTACAGATATAATTGATAGCATTGTGTTGCCAATATGTTTTAAGTAGAAACACATACACAAAAACACGTATAAAATGAAAACCTGAACTATCTAAAGATTTTATCTAATAAATACTAATAGTTAGAAACATAAAAATTGCATTTAAACATAAAAAACACATTAAAGAGGACGAAAAATATATGTGCTAACTTCAAGATTATTTTTAAAACAATCCGGATAACAGATTTATAGCATGTGTAATCCAGAATGACATTGTATCAAATTTTATAATATACATGGTTTTCTCCTGATTATTAGAATTCCAATGCAAAGAAGCACGTTTTCAATGATCTATGATCTTGAGTTTATTTATAGATTGTATTTATTTATACCACATTCCTTAAAAAGATAAAATTCCCTCTATATATTCTTTACAGGAATTGGTAATGAAATGTTGCTACTGTTGACAGGGTCACTATGAGTCAGTACTGACTCAATGACAGTTAGTTTGGTTTGTGTTGACAACTGTTGTTAGCTGTCATCGCACAGGCTCCAGCTCACACAGACCCTGTGCACCACACAAAGAAACACCGCCCAGTCCTGCACCATCCTCACGAGTGCATTATGCTTGAGCCCATGCTGCAGCCACTGCATCAATCCGTTTTGTTGAGTGGCTTCTTTATCACTGTCCCTCTGCTTTACCATGCACAATGTCCTTCCCCAAGGACACTTTGTATAACATGACCACAGTGCAGGAGACAAATTCCTGCCACTCTGGCTTCTAAGGAGAATTCTGGCTGTACTTCTTCCAAGATATAGTTGTATGTTGTTTTGGCAGTCCAATGTACTTTCAATAGTCTTCACTAGAACCTAATTTAAATGCATCAATCCTCGTTTGGTCTTCCTTGTTCAATGCATAACTTCCACAAGTCTATGAGTGTAGTTGTTACCTAATGTCATGTCAATTTGAAGATATAGAAGTGAAGAGGTGGAATTTAGCATATCAATCAGCTCACAGCCTGATGGTACCTCCTTGTGGGTGTGGCCTTATGACAAGGAAGATCCAGATAACTTCCTCTCTTTTCCTGCTTCACCTTTTCCTGTTGGTAAGCCATGTGGCTAAGATCTGCCACAGCCCTGGGGATGCATCCACCACCATTGTATCCACAAGACTTTCCAACCACTGGCCTATGACCTTCCTGCATTTTGCACTAGTGCATCAGCTCCGTGAGTCTGAAGAGAGACTTATGGCCTAGTATCAGACTTATGGACTTGATCTGGACTAGGCTAGGATATTTGCTTGATATATAACTAATTCTTGATATAAAGTTCTCAAACAAACTGCATTTGTTTCTCTAGTCAACCTGGCCTAACACAATGAAGTTATTGAAAATTTACTATACTTCTGAAAGCAATTGAGAAACAATTGTTTAACCAAAGGCTCCAATTTTCTAGCTTGCAAACGATTTAGATGTCAATTGAAATCTGGATGATTTAACAGTGATTTCCATGATTTTGGCGCCAATTTTATAAGCTAATTTTGAATTCACCCACTTAAGAAACAATCTATTTTGAAATACCAGCAATTTTTAAAGGAGTGTTTTGATTTTTTT
>NW_022103900.1:42253046-42274879 GCF_000313985.2 Echinops telfairi
AAATGTTATAAAAGAAGAACTGTGTGTACTAAATGGAATGAAAACAGCTAAGCACTTCGGGAACATGACAAAAACAAATGGAAGAAAGAATTGCATAGTTATTGTCTCTACCGTTTCCCCTACCTTTACCAATTGGACTTAAAGTTTCCACCACACACTTCCAAATGGGAGATAGTATTCCCCAACACTTCTCACCTCTCAGTCTTCCCTTGGAAAATGGAATTTTCTCTTTCCAATTTTTTATTGGCATATTATTGGATCCATAAGGAAAGTATATTTTCTCTCCCCTTCAATTTGGATCAACTTTATATTGTCTGGGTTTGTGTTTAATAACTTTTAGATTTTTGCAAACTCTTCTAAAGTGGTCTCCCAAAGAAGCTGATATAATCCAAAAATTGGCTCCACAGGGGCAACTCTTAGCCTGTGAGAGTTCGATTTTGTGTTCATTTTGTTGGGCCAGGATCCTCAGCAGTTTGGCAGTTAGGACCTAGTAATCTCCCAAGTTGTACTCCAATACAATATATTCAACTCCATAATGGGATCTTCTTGAGAAGAATCAATTGCAAGATAATTTTGGTGGAATGCAACACCTTTATTCAGGTCACTGTTAGGGTGCAATTGAAAAGGTATTTCCTCAAGAATGTGCCCTGTGGATGTTATGGAAATGTGTTGTTGTTGTTGTTGATTTGGTTTCTGTTGGGTCATCTATCTTCAGATATTTGAATAGGAGCCAGCAGACCCCACCACATTGCCATCTGTACCTGGAAGTCTTCAGTGGCTGGCCATCTGACCTGTCAACCTTGGAATCCTTTGCCTCTGCAGTCAGCAGTCTGTCAGATTCCTGTTGTTGATCTTTGGTTCAACCAGCCTCCATAGCTGCGTGAGTCCAGAGAAACCTCCAGCCTAACCTGTCACCGACAGACTTGGACTTACCAGCTTCTACATTTGTGTGAGCCATTTTCTTGATATAAATTTCTTTTTATATATACAAAAATAAGATTCACTATTTTTGCTTCTCTAAAGGACTCGACCTAAATCAGGGCATGTAACAAAGCTATAGCTAAGGCACAGAGTTTGAGGAGATGAAGCTTCCAAAATCATGTTTTCACTCCTACCTTCCTGCTAAATTATTCATGACCATATCTCATCTTTTCTTACAGCTTGAGCCAAAGGGACCTCTTTCCAACTCCTATAACTTGTGATTCTATAGTTCAGTACTGTTATGGAATGAATTGTGTCCTCCAAAATGTGTTGAATTTTGAAGCCTTATATCTGTGCATGTGATCCCATGAGGTACTCGGATAATCTTTGTTAATGTTATGTTAATAAGGTGAATCAGTATAGGGTAGGTCTTAAATCGAATTAATCTTGAGATATTAAAGAGCAGATTAGACATAGAGAAAACTCAAGATGACATGTGTTCAGAGCAAGGAAATTAGCATACTGTGGAAGAATATTAAAGATCACACAGATTTTCGCCCAGCGTGGACAGAGAAAGTCTTTCTGTAGAGTCGATACCCTGAATTCAGACTTCTATATTCCTGAACTGTGAGAAAACATCTTTTTGTTCATTAAAATCACCCGTTTTTGGTATTTCTCAAACAGCAACACTATTTAAGACAAGTGCTGTCCTCGGTTGGATAGACATTTGAGATTTGGTGATAGAGATTTGTATATGGGAAGGTAACTGATAACATAGTGCTCAGATAATCTTTTTGGGGAACACTGGAGTTGAAATGGCTCTTCAGAGTTGCCTAGAATGATTCAAGGAGACACAGTCTTGTCTACCCCTAGCATTCACCAGAAATAAAATGTAAGCTGTTACTAGAGAAGGGCATTTCTTTGAATATAATAGCTTCCTATAGTTATAATTGTTAAGTTAGTTATTTTCAATCACTTCATATGCATGTGGAAGTTGGGCATGGAATAAAGAAGATGGAAGAAGAATTGGTGTATTTGAATTATGGTGTTGGTGAAGAAAGTACCATGGATTGTCAAAAGAACAACTGAATATGTCTTGGAAGAAGTACAGCGAGATGATCCTTAGTAGCCAGCATAGCAAGACTTGGTTGGTCTCATGGACTGCGGATATTTTATCCAAAGAGACCAGTGGCTGGAGGAGGATATCGTGCTTGCTGAATTAGAGGGGCAGTGAAAAAGAGGAAGGCCCTCAAGGAGATGAATTAATACAGTGGCTGCATTGTGGGCTAAGATATGACAACAATTGTGAGGATGGCGCAGGACCAGGCACTGTTTCACTCTGTTGTGCATAGAGTCACGATGCGTCAGAACTGACTCAATGGCACCGAGCAACAGCAATCTATGGCTAAGAACCATGATGAGAGTGGACCTCAGTTGTGACCCCTCATAATCAACACTCTTGGCCCCTAGGTCATGAAGTAGATCCTGAGCAGATACCATAGCATCCACAAAAGTCAGCAGTTACTGTTCTGAGGGAGCTAGTGAACTTCCTGAAGGCAAGTGTTGCATCTAGCATAGCATCTCCAAGTTAGCAGGTGCATGGTAGAAAACTGCAGATTCTTATACATAGGCCTCGTGGTTACAATTTCATCAAAAGCCAGTAGAAAAGTACAGAATCCAGCACTTTCGTCTGCTTATGCACTTGTAGAAAAGGTGACAACGTATAGAGATATTGAGACCAATCAAGTTATCCTATGGCAAAATGACAATATAAATCCACTCTGGAATTTTTTTTGGGAGGGGCATGAAATGGGCAGATATGAGAGCTCACATTTGTCATTACCCTCTATTTCTGACTGCAACGAGATCTTGTTACACACGCATGTTCACATGTATAACTCTCCGATCTCTTTTCCAGAGCTGGTTTGGGAGAAGAGGAGAAGAACAGCTGCTCTTTCTTTCGCTGGATTTGAACCTATACTCTTTTGGTTGTCAGCCAAATGACTCAAGTGTTTGTACCACTCAGGGCACCTAAAGAATTATATAACAGATGCTAACTATAAACATGGTTTTAAATAAACCTTGAGCGTAATAGTATTTCCAAAGGAAATGGGTGTAGACTGTGTCTCAGTATCTGCGAGGCAAGGATGTGGAATGAAAGAAGAAAGCGGCAGCCCTTCTGGCTCCAGGGCACACCGGGCACCTGGACTTCCAGAAGAACATGGAGGTTCTTGCTTTGAGGTTTTCTTCCCTCCTCTCCGCACCTACCTTTCTCTTTTCTTTTGTAAAGAACAGGGAGTTAGATTATGGGCTCCAAGTTCAAAAGGCTAGAAGCCTGAATTAATAGCACTGACAGTAAGTGAAGGTGGTGTTTACTTTGGGGGAAATTTTTATTTCAACTTCTGTAACTGGTTATTTTTGGAGTGTCTGAGCTTGGGGACTGGTTTGACTGCCTTGTATTCAGAGAGCTTCAGGCTTTCTCTTGTGTCTACCTTCCTCTGTGTTTAATCTGCTCTTTGCATCACTCAGAGAGGGTGAGGCTTAGTACACAACCTGTACCAATACGGCTGAGGGACCGCTCTTACTCTGAGTACATGGAGATGATAAGTAGACTGCACACCAGGTAACCAAAAGATCTAGTAGGCATTAATATAAAATGAATATCTTTAAGGCCCAGTAATTAAGAGACACATGTAAAGTTGTGAGCGGGTTGGCACTGAAGTAGACAATGAAGGTCAAAAGTGGCACACACACACACACAAACACAAAGAAATAGCTAGAAACTTCCCAGGTGAGCTATAGATCACATGTTTTGTATAAGAGAGACTTGGTTAGCAACACAAATTAAAATAAGGGATGAATTATGGCTCCCACATTTTTTAAGATTTCTGAGAGATAAATTACTTTTGATCACTTTCTGACTTTTAACTTACATGAACTTGTGTGTTGATGGAAAAATGGAAACAGACATATACACAGCAAGCTGATATCCCTAACATCAAAATACAAAGATTGGAGTCATTACGGTATGATCAAATTCTCCATTAGAGTCCCAGGAATCCACTTGACAGCAAATGGAAATCCATTGGAAAAAGAAGAAAGACAGCACATTAAGCGAGAAGAGGAAAAATCAGAGAGCAAGCAGAGGGTGCAGTTGAGAGACAGAGCAAAGGCAAAGGAAAATGCTTTCTCAATGGTTATATAAACCCCAATTCAAACACATGTGAAAAAAATTCTTTAAAATTTTCTCAACCATTCGAAATTGTTAAACCCACGCTCAGTTCATGGGTCACACAAACACAGGATGTGTGAGCTAGTAGGGAGGCAGAGGGTGGCCTGTAGTTTGCTGGCCCCTGATCTAGAAGAAGAGCACATACTTGGGAGTAAAATATCATAAGCATAAAGAAACAAAGAAGATTATACGTTAACATCCAATAAGTCAGCATTCTACTGACTGCACTATGTGCTGGGTCCTGCCCATTCATTAGGAGTACTGTAAAGTCTGCTGTTGACCCTGAAGTCAAGTCATCAATACCCCGAACTCACTCTTTTTGGCTCAGTTCCCTGGAGCTGACCCACACACATTTTCACCTTTTCTAATTGTACCATTTCCAAAAGGAAATTATGTCCAAAATCACAGCAAAATTTCTTAAGATATATAGTGAGGCAGTTGTTTTGTTGCACTATTTTATTACAAAAAAGGGGGCATTCAGGTGGAACCATAATAACAAAAACAGAAACTTGTATAAGCACACTTAAAATTTTCTGCTGAAATCAGAAAAGCTAAACTATGGAGGGCAGGCCAAATTGGGTAATCTAATTTCAAGCATCCAAATAAAATGGCTTTCGTTGTTCATATTCTCATGGCTCTCTGTGGGTGGGTTTAACAGAGTGGGCCAATAAAAACACAAAATGTGGCTATGAAGAGTTTTCTTCCAGCAGCATTAATTGATTCATCACTCAGCTTCCTTCAAACAGAAGGCAGTCATTTCCCATTATCCCGAGGCAAACATCCTGTGTGCCTAGAATGCTCCTGACTGGCCAGCACCCAGCACATTCATCCAGGGCAGGCTGAAACAAGCATTGATACATAGGAGGCAACGCATTCCCAAGTCTCTGGGGAATGGTCCCAGTGTAGAGCATTACCCGTCTGTCCAGGTCTCCTCATGATCTCTTTAGAGACTCTGTACTATGAATAGTATTCTGAGAGCAGAGCAAAAATTCTTCATGTAAAAGCGAAACATCTGAATGGGAAAACTGTTGCCAATTCATCAAACTATATGAAGAAAAAAGTTAAGATTAAAACTTTTTGTATAAGCAAATATGGTGACGAAAGCTGATAGTGTCCGGCTATCAAAAGATATAGCATCTGGGATCTTAAAGACTTGAAGATATACAAGCAGACATCTAACTGAGAAGCAACAAAGCCCACATGGAAGAAGCACACCAGTCTGTGTGACCACGAGTTGTCAAAGGGATCAGGTAGCAGGTATCAAAGACCCAGAACAAAAAATCATATCATTGTGAATAAGGGGGAATGCAGAATGGTGACCCCAAACCCATCTGTAGGCAATTGGACATCCCTTTACAGAAGGGTCACAGGGAGGAGACGAGCAAGTCAGGGTGCAGTGTAGTAATGATGAAACATACAACTTTCCCCTAGTTCTTTAATGCTTCCTCCCCACACCCCACTATTATCACCCCAATTCTACCTTACAAATCTGACTGAACCAGATCATATACACAGGTACTGATATGACTGGAAACACAGGGAATCCAGGACAGGTAAACTCCTCAAGACCAATAATGAGAGTAGCCCACCAGCAGGGTAAATGGGAGGTGGGAGGAGAAAGAGGGAACCCATCACAATGATCTACCTATAACCCCCACCCAGGGGGATGGACAACAGAAAAGTGGGTGAAGGGAGACATTGGTCAGTGTAAGACATGAAAAAATAATAATAATTTGTAAATTACAAAGGATTAATGAGGGAGGGTGGGTGGGGGAGGGAGGGGGAAAATGAGGACCTGATACCAAGGGTTCAAGTAGAAAGCAAATGTTTTGAGAATGATGATGGCAACAAAAATACAAATGTGCTTGACACAATGGATGGATGGATGGACTGTGATAAGAGCTGTACGAGCCCCCAATAAAATGATTTGAAAAAATAATGCTATGACTTGGGACCTCTGACTCTGAATTTAATCTTCCCAGTAGCTCCCCTTGGAAGGCAGTTTCATTGGACCCTATAGTATGGATTGTATCAGAAATTTCAGCACCCATATTTACATATGATTCCTTCCATAAAATCATCTTCATTAACAACAATCTGGCTTAAAAGTCAGGAGAACAGCTCAGTTCTGGGGGCCAGCTACTCTTCCTGTAATGCTACATGGATAATGCCATCTAGTCAAAAGCACACCAAGGCAAGATGTTTGTTTAAAATTGGAAAAGCTGAACTACGTGTAATCCCAACTCCAATAAATGAACTTCAGTACAACTTCAATGCAACCAATTGTATCTTATGCCCATTTTGGGACTTTAGCCAGAATTCCTCCATTTGCCCAGGTTGACAGGCATCTTTGAGGATTTTTCATTTATACTTGATTGCAAATGGAAATTTTAAAATGAAGAAAGGGAGAAAAGAAGAGATCGATGATAGATAGATATGTGTGTAGGTAGATTGAGTGATTGACAAGATCAATTGAAAAGACTTCTTAAAAGTAGTATTGACAAGCAGGGCCAGGTTTGAGGTTTTCTCAATTTTCTTTAAGATATTTAATCTAAAAACTAATTTTGTGTGGGGCAGCATTCTCATAAACTTGCTGCAATGTTTTAATGATTTGGGGATCTGTCCAGTTGAGATTTGTTAAAAATTTGATATTAACCTCCACATAAAAACAGCCCCCTCCCACTCTCCCGGCACAAAGGCATCCTTTTGTCTTTCTTAATGGAGGCACCACTATGAGAATAAAATATTTACTGAGAAAATTAGTTGCCATCACTCAGCGCTATCACATATACATTAAATGTATTTTGCATGAAGTAACCCATATAAGTATGAATGGCGCCATCCTGTGCCATTTTCACAATGGCTGCTATATTTGAGCCCATTGTTGCAGCCACGGTGTCAAACCATATCATTGATGGTATACATCTTTTCACTGACCCTGTCCTTTAGCAAACAAGATATTCTTTCCCAGGAACTGATGTCTCCTGATAGCATGTCTGAGTCAACATGTCTGCTTCTAAGGAGCATTCGGGCTATACTTCTTCCAAGATAGATTTGTTCTTTCTTTTCTCAGTTCACATTACCTTCAATATTCTCAACAACACCATAATTAAAATGGTGATCTCCCTTATTTGATGTCCAATTTTCACATGCATATGAGGCCAAAATGGAACAATGTTATAACTGGAAATGAATAAAAAAATTTAATTTTAAAAGTAAAAAAAAAAGATATGATAAAATAATAATAATTTATAAGTTAGCAAGGGTTCATGGGGAGGGAGGGAGAAAATGAGGAGCTGATACCAAGGGCTCAAGTAGAAAGCAGGTGTTTTGAGAATGAAGATGGCAACATATGTACGAATGTGCTGGACACAAATGATGTATGTATGGATTGTGAAAAGAGTTGTATGAGCCCCTAATAAAAGATTTTAAAAAAGAAAGAAAATATCATGAGTATGGTCAAGTGCACCTTAGTCCTCAAAGTCACATCTTGCACTTCAACACTTTAAAGAGGTGTCAAGCAGCAGATTTGCAAAATGGAATACAATGCTTGATTTCAAGATTGTGGCTTCCATGAACATTGATTGTGAGCCCAAGCAAACTTAAATCCTTGTTCCGTTCAATTTTCTGTTTATCATGATGTTCTTCATTGCTTCATTTGTGAGGACTTTAGTTTTCTTTCCATGAAGTAGCAATACACTGATGGCTGCAACCTTTGGTTTCCATCAGCAAGTGCTTCAAGTCTTCCTCTTTTTCAGTAAGGGAGGTTGTGCTATTTGCATATAAAAAATTAATAAATCTTCCTATAATAATAATGATATGTTCTTCTTTGTCCCTCAAGCTTCTTATATTATTTTCTCAGCATACAAATTGAATATGTATGGTGAAAGGATGTGAGGAGGGTAGCCCCAAAAACCGGAATTACACTAGGCAGGGCTGAGCTTTCATAGTACACATTTTTCCCACTGGGCTAGTATAAAACAAGTTAGTGCACCTAGTGGCATCACCTGGGAAGGTTCTCTTTAGTCACAGTGAATTTTTTCTTACAAGCAGTCTTGCTCAAACCTCATTTTTTGTGATGGCCTATTAAAGAGAACAGCATACAGCTGTGAAATTGTGTTTCCTGCTTGGGAAAAATGTGCATAAATTGTTGTGATATTGAACACAGCTAACAAGGAAAGTGCTATGGGGAAAACTCAAGTGTATGAGTGGTTTTCCCATTTCACAAAAGGTGAAATGTTGATTGATGACAAACCTCATTCTGGATGTCCGTCAACTTCCTGAAGGGATGCAAAGGTCAACTCATAGTGCTTTTAGAGTTCATTCCACTGGGTCAGACTGTTAATCAACCTTTCTATTTAGAGGTTTGAAAAGATTTCATAACAGTGTATGACAAAAAAGGTCTGATTTGTGGCAGATGGGGGACTGGTTTTGCCACCATGACAATGCACCTGCACACGCAGCCATCTCAGTGCACCAGTGTTTAGCAAAAAAAACAATACAAAATCTAGTATGGCTTTCTTGCCCCACACACCTAACTCACCTGACTTCAATCTACGTGACTTCTTTTTGTTTCCAAGAATGCAGAGGGACATAAAAGGACAGTGATGTGATGACATAGAAAAGGTGAAAAAAAAAACAAAAAAAAAACGAGAGAGGTGCTATCAGCCATCCAAACAGATGAGTTTGAAAAATGTTTCTAAGAATGGAATCGTAGATGTGACAAATGTACTAAGTGTAATGGGGAGTATTTTGAAGGTGATGACATTATTTTGTAAAAAAAATTTAAATACACAGCTTTGAAAAATTCTGGATTTGGGGGTGGTATTCCTTCATACAACTCTGATTTTAAACCTTCAAGTATCTCCCTTTTCTGTTCAATAACTGCTGTTTGGTGTATTTTCAAGTTTCTGCAGAAGCACAATTAAGCATTGTGGAATTGCTATTCTTTTTAATGTTATGATACTATAGTTTGTTATTATCCATCCAGTTGAATGTCAGAGCATAGTCAACAAAACACAATTAACATCTTTCTGTTATTCTCCACTTTCAGCCAAAATTGATCTGATATCAGCAATATTTGTCCTGCATGTCTTCTGAATTTGGCTTGAATTTTACTTGCAGGTGATATTAATAATATTGCTCAATAATTTCAGCTTTGTTTTAGGTCACTTTGATTTGGAATGGGCACAAACAAGGATCTCTTCCAGTCAATTAGTGAGGTTGCAGGATTCTATATTTCTTGGTGAGTGCTTCCTGTGCTTCATTAACTAGTTGAAACATTTCAGTTGGTAGCCTACTAATTCCTAGAGTCCTGTTCATTGCGGATGCCTTTAGTGCTGCTTGGATTTCTTCCTTCTATACTACTGGTCATTTTTTTCAACAGTTTTATTGGCATATATCATACATATCATACAATTCAATTGTTGAATAACATTAACAAGAGCTGTAGAATCATCTCCACAATCAATTAGAACATTTACTTTCTTCTTGTACTCATCATCAGTTCCCCATGTCCCCCCAACATTCTCTGTCACACTCCTCCAGAAACTATCATTGCAGTCAATGTATCTATAGCTCTACCCATCTTGGTTTTCTTATACAGGAAAACTAGAAAATGAAACACAGAGAAACAAAACAAAAACACCACACTCTGCATGACAGCAAGGCTGTTCACATTCCCTGGTATGTTATCAGAGGGGATTCTCTGGAGGCTTAATCCATGTGTGGACACTGTGAATGGATGCAGGTCTTCCACTGTCATCCACAGTCTTCCTTCTGCAAACCAGATGTTCTTAATTTAAGTTCTGATGCCATTTCCTCCTCTAGATTTGGATTTTCTCATTCACAATCTTTAGATCACTCAGGCTGGTGTGCTTCCTCCGTGTGGACCCAATTGACACCTTGCTCTGTGGCTGCTTGTCAAAAACAAGCCTTTAAAACCCCAAACATTATTCTTTCAAATAGGCACCTTACAGTCCTTTCACTACCATTTGCTATAGCACCCATAGCTCCAATGATCTCACTAGGATCAGCATCAAGCATGGCCATGTAATAAAAACTAATTGTTCTCAGATTGGAGCTAAACTTGCAAGTCTCAAATCCTTTCATATAGCTATAATTTATATATGCCTCTGGTTCACTTTAGAGAAATCATTATCATTTTATGTTAGATTTCTGATATAAAATTATCCATTATCCTTTGGGGGCATAAGGTAAAGTTCTATTATAGTGTCATTAATATAGTCAATGGCACAGATTTTAGAACACTGTTGAGAAAATGGCATTATTCAATTTTAAGCTGCCTATGAACCTCAATACAAGAATTTTTGACTTGTACAGATTAAACTCTTAAAGTGACTCACACGATTTATACAAAAAATGGGAGTTGGTGATAGAGCAAAACTTCCAATAACTTCATTCACAATGGCAGAATCACATCTACCAGATTAAAACACATCTCTCATAATAAATCATGGAGAGCATTAAAATAGTAACTCTATGAGAGTCTCAGCTATCATTCACTAGACATCCTCGAGGCGCCAATCTCATACCAAAGTGCAGAGATCACCAGTTCTATAACTTTGGGATAGCAGTCTTCTGGTTCTGAAACAATAGGGAGTTTCAGCCTTAAGACCAAGGAACATGTGTGTTTGAGATAAAGTCTAGTGTACTTAGTGGGGTTTCCACATCGAGTCCTTATGGTGTGGCCTATGGAGGATGATGTGCACCCTGAAAGAACAAGGTTCAAGGTCCCATTAATACAGAGCACATAGCCTGCATCATTAAGGGCTGGATCAAAAGAGGTCAAAAGAGTCACTTTGGGAACATAGCACTGGGCATATACTTCTCTTGTGTTCTATGTAAATATTGCCAGGTATTTTTTTCTCAGTGGAAGAAAACATCTTCCAGTTTACCCCACCAAGAGAAATATAATAGTTTTCTCTGAGATCAGAGACTCCCTCCCCCATCCTGACTTGAATTTCCAATAAAGTTCTCTGAACCCTCTTTTAGGAGTGTCAGTTGATTTGGGGTAGCTTCAGCACAATGTTGTATGGCAGCAACTGAAGAGCCCCCCCCCCTCCCCACATACCCACAAAATTGACCCCAGCTGAGGTGAGGTCTCCTCTGTTAGAGTGGTATACTATTGGTTTTTGATAATATGCTAACTCTTGAAATGGTTGAACATTGACCTATTCTTTTTGGTACATTTTTTTTTTATGCTTCCTGCACCACTCAATATTTTGCTCAGAGAATCTTTCAATTTCACAACTGGATCCATGACTTTTCTCTTTTGTACTTTCAGCTCAAGATATGCTGGGTGTACTCTTCCTTTTTGGTTTCTAACTTTAGGTCTTTGCACATTTCATTATAATATTGTACTTTATTTTCTCAAGCTTCCCTTTGAAATTTTCTGCTCAGCATTTACTTATATCATTCCATTTGCTTTAGCTAATGTGTGTTCAAGGGCAAGTTTCAGAATCTCTTCCAATATTCATTTTGGTCTTTTATTTCTTTCCTGCCTCTTTATGAGTTTTAACTTTGTTAATGTATTTTTTCTTCATATCATCCCAAAGCTAGACAGGTCTCCTGCTATTAGTGCTATTAGTGCTCATCATGTCACATTTGTTCTTGAGATAGTCACTAAATTCAGGTGTGAAATTGCCAAGCCTGCATTCTGGCTTTTTGGACTTAATTTCATTTTCTTGAACTTCAACCTGAACTTTCTGTTCAATAGTTGGCCCATGGCCTTGTTATGACTGATGATACTGAGCATCTCAATTGTCTCTTTCCACAGATGTAGTTAATGTGATTTCTGTTTACGTAGTTGAAGAAGAGTATTTGCAATAAAGAAGTTGTTGGTCTTTCGAAATTCTATTATATGATCTCCAGTTTTCCTGATACCTCTATGGTCATATTTCCTAAGTACTGTTCCTTAATTTTGTTTACAACATTTGCATTTCAACTGCCAGAATATTGTATTTTGATTATATGATTGATCCTTTTCCAACTGAAATTGCTGGTGGGATGCTTTAATTTCATCGCATTAGCATTAGCAGTTGGTAAATAAATTTGAACAATATTTGTATTAACAGAACTAGCTTGTACACATATACCTATTACCATGGATGGAAATAATTCTATTTCAAGATAGATGTTGACATATTCCTGACAATAAATGTGACACAATTCTTAAATTTTCCATTCCTAGCATAGTAAACTACGATTGTCTGACTCAAATGGCCTGGACTAATCCACTGAATCTGACTAATTCCTAGGATATAGATCTTTATGGGTTCCATTTTATTTCTTACAATTTCTAATTTCCCTAGACTCATACTTCAGATATTCAACTTTCCAATTATTAATGAATAGTTTTAGCTGTTTCTTCTCATTTTGAATCCTGTCCCATCAGCAAATGAAGATCCTGAGAGCTTTACTCCATCCTTGTCATTAAGCCTGACTCTCCTTTGAGGACGCAGTGTGTCTCCATGTGTGTTTTGAGTGCTCTCTAACCCGAGGAACTCATCTCCTAGCACTTACTGATAACAACTGTCCGGTAGAGACCTGTGAAAGTCCAATACTGCCCCCTTTAGTCACTCTGCAGATCACTCAACCTCATCATTCAATGTGCAGCCAAACAACCTAGCAATTGAACAGTAACACCACGAAAGGGGCATCATACCCCTTAGACATCAACTGTAAGACCTAAAAGGGGCAGTAACTTCCCAGTGATAAATATAAGAAGGCAAACACAAATAGGAAAGAAATCTAAATGGAAATAGGAAATACAGGGTGAGGTTTAGTCAATGAACTCTGTGCCTGAACTGTGACTATTTTGGAGTACATTTTCTACTATAGTAGTGGACAGGATTAGGGTGGGGAGATTAAAGCCTGATTTGTTTTCTTGGGGGTATCTTGAGACTTTGCTTTACAGAGGTTGAGGCATATGGCACCAGTCTTTCTTCCCTTGGAGAAATGGTCTCCTAAAAGATAAAAACCATGCCTCCATCAAAGCCATTCCTCTGTTTCCTACATTTTGATGGAAGCAAGAAAACCTGCTTTGACTTTCAGACCTTTTTGGCTTCTGGCTCTGGACTCTGCAATTGGAGAGTCTGCAGACCTTTGTCTGACCTTCAGATCTAGGCCTTAGCAGCACCCACAACTGTGTGAGATTGTTCTTGAAAGTTTCTTGAGTTTCCATGAGATGTTGCAGGGAATTGTAGAACACAGGTCTCAGGGAATATAAATAATTACAGGTGCAGGGCTGGGTAGGGGGGACTGCAATATCATCTTGGGAAAGTGGAGCATTTGGGGCATCTTTAATCTCCAACTCCTTGGGACTCCTCTGTGATTAAATTTTCTAAAAAAAAATTACATGTACCACATAGGAAAGCAGAGGAGCCAGTGCTTTTATGTTATATTGAGGAGAACACAATCAAAGTCTCAAAACAAAATGTGTATGGATCATTGAATTTAAAATCAATGTGTTCTGCAAACATAATATACCCAAAACATATTTTTTAAAACACAAATATTATAAATTAGTTTATTTTTAGAGTTCCTTCCTATCTAAAATTAAAAACATTTATCTCATTCCTATTTTCACAAATTCTTCAATGATTTTGTCACAATTTAATTGCTACACAGTATCTTCTTTCATATATAATAAGGATAATGAATTCCATCTTTGTGGAATGATTGTTGTATAGTAGAGGGTTTTAGGCCCTTTAAAAATGAAAAGGCGCATTCTGTTGTGAAGTTAGTGGCCATTAAAGTTTGGAATATATGTAAAACAATTTCAACATTGGGAAATTGCATTTTATCTCATAATATGTAATCATACATCTCTACATGATAAAAATGTGTCTTTCCTGAATATGTAAACTTAATTTTCATGTTAAGAATAAAATTGTTTAAAAAAAAAAGAATAAAATTGTTATACTTCTCCCATATAGGTGTATAACAGAGGGTTCCAAAAAGTTCACCAAAAAATAGAATTAAAAGGTACTGGCATTGTTCAATGAACTACTTGAAGCCGCCTCATATTTAAGTCATCAGGTAATCCACGCACTAATTCCTTGAGTGCACCATGGATTCATCAGGCACATCCACATTTTTTACCAAAGAAAATCTATTTGAAAGGACTTCATATATGTCGACCCTTTTTTTTCAAGCAAGATATAAGTGTGTCAACGATGATGTAGTTTGTTTATGCAAAGCAAAAGAGAAGCTGCAGATGTATTTAGTGCCATCATATAATTGTATTTTTCTAATGCTTCTGCGATGTAAAACTGCTTGATAATCAATATTTGGCAGTATTTGTGTTGTTGTGCTTCCAAAGCCTTCTTTTAAATTATGTAAATACCTTTTCCTGACTGATAAAAATCTGTATGTGCCTTTAAGTTTGCTTTTGAATGTTGGAGAGCTTGACGTGTCCAGGGAAAATGCTGCGATGTAATATTTCCTAAAATCAACATCAGCACATACTCTATTGTTTGCATTTTGTTGGAAATATTTTCAGCTTCTCTTTTAGTATCTCCTTCTTGTGCCTAGTCTTCAGTAATATTTTATAAGGCACATAGAATTGGGGGTGATTCCAGGATTGCAGCTCTTGCTACAACATGTATATCACAGTGCTTATTAAGAAAGCCATTTTAATATTAATTACTGCCTACATATGTTTTAAGAGCTTCCGATTGGTGATTTGAGGCAGCAAAACTGGTTTCAGTGCTGTGGAAAGTGGTACAATGCTTCCTAAAAACACTTGGAAACAGAAATACCATATGACCTAGCAATGTCTCTTTTTGCCATAACCTGAAAGAAACAAAGACACGGCAAGAATAAGTATATGCACACCCATGTTCAGTGCATTGCTATCTTTTATAGCAAAAAGATATTAACCACCTAGTTACTCACAGGTGGAAAAATGAATCAACAAATGTTGATATATACATACAATGGAATTTTATGCAGACCTAGGATAAACCTACTAAACACCTCCCAAATTCACTGACATGGAGGACATTATGCTATGTGAAAACACCCAAGCACCAAAAGCAAAACACTGCCTGAAATCACTAAAAACAAAGTCAAGAAAAGATTTCCACCTATGCACAAATGTGCTTGATACAGCTGATGCATGGGATGTTATAAGAGCTGTAAGCCCTCAATAAAATGATTTTTTAAAGTAAAATTAAATTAAAAAATTAAACATACTTTGAGTATGTTTACACTTTGTTAAACACTTTGAGTGTTACCTATGGTGAGAGAGAGAGTGGGAGGTGAACCATAGGCTATCAGATAGAGAGGTGTTACTTGGGTGAAAGGGAATACAATACTAAAGAAGAACACAGTCTATAAAATGGCAATGATGTGTATTTATGTAGTAATATGCAAAGAAAACAAAACTATATGCCTCAAAAGCTGAACAGCATGTTTAGGTTAATTTTTGCTTTTCCAAATTTCTCATTTTTAAAATTATGTTGCAAAAACAAAGATTACATGAAGAGAATGTAAAGCAGTTTTTAAAAACCCATCAGTTTATGAAGATAATATACCACTTAATAAATAGTTGTCAAAACTTTACAAAAACGAAAAGAAAAGGGCATATTCATTAGATACTGAAATCTTCTGTTGCATACAACACCCTGACATATGGGAGCCTTGTCATATAACTGACCTCTGCACCTAGAAAATCCAGTTTTACAAACTTCACATAAAGTTCTAAGTACTAGATATGTAATACCTTCACTGACAGGACTTTTTAATCTAGTAAACATCATCTATTACTTGATATGTTTTCAATCTGTGGGAGATATAGATCTAAGATTTAGCTGCTCCATATGAGAAAAATCAGCAGTGGAATCTACAAACTTAAATATTAAGCTATACTGATAATAATTGATCAAATTTTATCATTTATTAAACTTATTAATTCTTCATGTGTTACACATATAGAATAGGTTGCTGTTTCCTGTGTTATATTTTAAGACATGACCTTCCAAAAGTAGGCCAAAGTAAGTTCAAGTAAACAAACAAACACAATTCACTTCGTAGGGACGCAAATACCTAGGTTCTTTCTCAAACAGAAGTTCACATCCATCTAATGTTATAATGAAAGTAGTGATGCCTTGCAAATGACTTTCCAATACTGATGCTCTTCATTAATTTATGGGCTAAGACCAGTCCAAGTACTTTGTGTGTATATGTCAACATACCATAGAATTTCTGCACATAGAAAATCTTTAAGTTTTATCCATTGTATTTGACCTATGTCAATTCATTTGTAGCAAAAGATAATTAAATGGCTTAGGAATGAACAGTTTGCAAACATAATAACATACAGAGCCAACTGATGGAGAATACAGGAGCCACTGCTTATTATAATTTTCATCATTAGCTTTTAACCCTAAAAAAACATTCTGACTAAATACTTTGTTTACCATCTGGAAAAAATTTAATACAACTTTTCAAATGGTTCACTACAATGTGGACAATCACTTAACACCATTTGATCCAGTAATTTACATTAGTACAAGAAAAAAATATGTATTTCTGTTATTTATGGGATTTGTAATAGTAGCTCTGAGCTGCCATTCACTGGGCACCCTCACACAAGGGATCTCAACTAAAGTCCAACTATAGGTCCAAACCTATAACCTTGGGAAAGAATCATATGGTGTTGCCTTAAGTATGAAGGAGTGCTACAGTTCATTATATCTGCTACAGATGAGTTTAATCTAAAATCCAGGTTGCTCAGTGGGGTTTCCAAATCAGAGCCTTCAGGCGTGGCCTATGAAGAATATTGTGCACCTTCAAAGGACAGAATCTAAAATTGTGGTTGTCTATAGCACACAGCCTAGGTAACCAAGAGGTAGATAGAAACTAAGTAAAAAGTGATCAATTAACATAATAATGAAGGTATTCTCCTTTTGATGGTCTGTATAAGCACTGTTAAGTGTTTTCCCCAATGGCAAGCTGCCTCACCTGATTTTCTCCATCAAGAGACAGAACCATCTTCAAAAAGGTGGCTCCCTCTGCCTACTTCTGAACTTGAATTTCCATTAAGGTTCAATGAGCATCCTTGTAAGAGTATCTGCTGATTTGAGGTGACCGTAGAACAATGTTTTATGGCATTGGCCTTCTACTTCCCCCTACAACATGAGAACATGGTCCCTGATAAGGTGACAGTACCTTTCTCAAAGTGGTTTTTAAGATGTTGAAATAAGAGGGCGACATGTAAGTCATGAGCATTAGGCAAGCACACTGCCTCCTTGCTTGGGAGACCAGATCAGAGTACATGACTTGTGGAGAGATGCTGGCCTTTGTCTTGGTGTTTATCCTTTACATAGCAGTGCTCTCATACAATATTTCTCTTTCTGCGCTGGACTAAATTCACGCAGTGTAATATCTTTCAGGTCTATCCATGACATGAGCTCTTTTATGGTTTTAGCACTGTTCTTAGAAATGCATAGTGCTCCATTGTGTGTATGTACCTGAGATGTCTTTCTCCATTCTTCTACTGATAGGACTTTAGACTGTTTCCTGGCTCTTGATATTGTGAATTGTGCTGTGATACACATGAGAGAGCAAATGCTTGTTTGAGTTGTGTCTATTATTTCTTTTTTGGCGGGGGGTGGGGTGGGGTGGTGGTGGTTGGGGTGGTATTTCTGGTTCATATAGTCTTTTCTGTTCCCAGTTGTTTTAAGTAGCACCATATTGTATTCCTCAATGGTTATACATGTTTATAAGCTCACCAGTAGTGTACGAAAGTTCCAGTCTCACCATACCCTATGCAGAATTTCTTGTTTCTACTTTTAAATTGGCTTATATTTGTGGGTATAAGGTCATGTATGATTATTGTTTTGATTTGGATCTCCATGGATGACTAGAAATCATGAGCATTTTTTCATGTGTTTGTTAGCCATTTGTATGTCATATATGGTGAATTATCTGTTTGTGTCATTTGACTATTTTTAATTGAATTGTTTTTTATTTTCTTATTGAGATTTCGCAGAAGTCTATGGAATTTTGTAATTAGGCCCAGCCCCTTGCTTTTGTGTCATTGCTAAAGATATTTTCCCAGCTGATAGAGCTCTCTTTCTACCTTTTTTATGAAGGTCTTTTGATGTGCATAAATATCTTATTTTTAGTAGGTCTCAATCATCTATTTTGTATTCTATGGTGTGTGCTTCCATTACTATATTTGATAGTGTGTGCATGCCCAATTGTATGTCAGTTTGTGGTACTGAGGTGGATTCTGTGACTAGAATTCATAAGTGGAAAAAAGAAGGAAAGGACGGTAGTTGAAAAATATGCTGTTGGTGATAAATACAAAGACGGAGCTGTCATGAAGGAATGTTGGAAGACCAAAGACTTCCTCATCGCTAATACCTTTATTCACAAACACAAGCAGTGTCTATCCACATAGACCTCTCCAGATGGAATATACAAAAAAATTAATTGACTACCTCTGTAGGAAGAGATGAGGGAAAATCCAACATTGGCACTTAAAATGAGGCCTACAATGGCTATGAAACATACAATCCATTGCTCAAATGCAAGTCTAGGTTGAAGCTGAAAAATATTAGTAAAAGTCCACAAAGCCAAAATATGACCGTAACACTATTGTATTTGAATTTGGAGAACAAGTCAAGAACCGATGTGATGCACTGAACACTAATGATAAAAGACCCGAAGAGCAGTGATGTGACTTCAAGAGCATCATCTACAAAGAAAGCAAAAGGTCACTAAAAAGATAGGAAGAAAGAAAAGGTCAAAGTGGATGTCAGAAGAGACTCTGAAACTTGCTCTTAATCGCAGAGTAGCTAAGCACAGAAGAAATGATGTCAAAGATTTGAACAAAAAAATTTCAAAGGACAGCTTGGAAGACAAAGTAAAATATAATGAAATGTGCAAAGACCTAGAGTTAAAAACCTAAGAGGAAGAACACAGTCAGTATATCTTAATGGGAAAGAACACAGAGAAAATGTAAACCTCAAGTTGCAATATTAAGAAAATTCTATGGCCAAGAAATGAACCATGCAGGAAGCTTCAAAATAAGATGGAAAGACTACATAGTCAATGTACCAAAAAGAACTAATTGACATTCAACCATTTCAAGAGGTAGCATATGAGCAAAAACCAATGGTACTGAAGGAAGAAGTTTAAGTTCCATTGAATGCATTAGGCAGAAACAGGCTCGTGAAATGATGGAATCCCAATTGAAATGTTTCGACAACCTGATGAAGCACTTGAAGCAGTCCCTCACCTCTGCCAAGTACTTTGGAAGAGAGCGACTTGAACAACTGATTGGAAGAAATACCTCTTTATACCAATAAAGTATCCAAACAATGCTCAAATTAGACAACAATATAATTAATATCACATGCAGGTAAATGTTACTGAAGACCATCCAACAACGGTTGCAACAGTATACACTAAGAGGAGGCTAGAAGAGGTTCAGGTAAAATTCAGAAAAGGATGTGGAACAAGGGATACCATTGTTGATGTCAGATGGATCTTAGCCCAAATAAAAAAATACCAGAAAAATGTTTACTTGTGTTTCATTGACCATGGCAAGGAATTCATAACAAGGTTATCTCATGGATAACCTTAAGAAGAATTGGAATCCCAGAACATTATACTGTGCTCATATGAAACCTGTGCACGGATCAAGGGGCGGCTATCAGAACAGAAAAGGGCTTAAAATCAAGAAATGTATGTAATTGGGTTGTACCATTTCACCATACACATTCAACATTTTTGCTGAACAAATAATCAGAGAAGCTGGAGTAAATGCAAAAGAATGTGGCATCAACATTGGAGGAAAGTTTGTTAACCTGTAATATGCAGATAGCACAACCTTGCTTGCTGAAAATGAGAACTTGAAGCACCTGCTGAGTATGATAAAATATTTCAGTCTTTAGTATGCACTAAAACTCAATGTAAAATAATAATTTATAAATTATCAAGGTTTCATGAGGGAGGGGGCAGTGGGGAGGGAAGGGGTTTAAAAAAATGAGGACCTGATGCCAGGGGCTTAAGTGGAAAGCAAATGCTTTGAGAATGATGAGGGCAATGAATGTACAAATGTGCTTTACACAGTTGATGTATATATGGATTATGATAAGAGTTGTATGAGCCCCTAATAAAACGATTTAAAAAAACCCTCAATGTATAGAAAACCCAAATCCTCACAACTGGATCAGTAGTTAACATTATAATTAATGGAGAAAACATGGAGTCGTCAAGGATTTTGCCTTGCTTGGATCCATAATCAATGCTAATGAAGGCAACAGCCAAGAGATCAATTAACGTCATTCTATTGAGTAAATCTGCTGCATCTCTTCAATTGTTCAAAAGCAAGTATGTGACTTTGAGGACTAAGGTGTGCCTGTCCCAGGCCATGATATTTTCCATTGCCTCATGTGCATGTGAAAGTTGGACATTGAAGGAAGACAGAAGAAGAATCTATGTATTTGAATTATGAAGCTGGAGGAGAATATTGAGAGTACTATAGACTGCCCAAAGAATGCATAAATCTGTCTTTGAAGAAGGAGGGCCAGAGTGCTTTCTGTGTCAAGGATTCCCAGACCTTCTTGCACTTGCTTTGGACATTGTCAGGAGAGACCAGTTTCTGGAGACGGACATCAGGCTTCGTAAAGTAGCAGGGCAGTGAAAATGGGAAGCCCTTTGACAAGTTGGAGCGGCACGGTGGCTGCCTCAATTGGCTCAAACGTAAGAACAATGGTGAGGCTGGCCGAGAACCTGTCAGTGTTTCCGTTCTGCAGTACATACGATCACTATGAGTTGGAATGGACTCCAAGATACCTGAAAACATGTGCATGCCCTTTAACAGGACCCTTAAATTTGTCCCAATTTTCCCATTGATAAGTCTTACAGCTCTGGGATTTACATGTAGGCCTCAAACCCATCTTGCATTCATTCCCATGCATGGGGCAAGGTATGAGTCCTGCTTCATTCTTCTGCAAATGTAGATCCAATTTTGCCAGCACCGTTTGTTGAAAGGCTGTCTTTTCCCCATATGTTTTTGGTCCTTTGTGAAAGATCAGCTTTGAGTATGTGGGTGTATTAATTTCTGATTACTCTATTGTATTTCAGTGGTCTATGTATCTATCATTGTACCAGTGGTTTTGTAATAGTTTTGGACGTTGGGTAGTGCAAAGCTTTGGATTAGGTTTTGTAATAGGTTTTGAGGTCAGGTGCAAGGCCTCCTACTTAATTCTTCTTTTTAAGGAGTTCTCTTCCCTCTCCATATGAAATTGTAGTTAGCTTTTCTATTTCTTTAAAGATTAAAATTGATATTTGTATTGGAGTTGCACTATA
Source organism: Echinops telfairi (assembly GCF_000313985.2). Lineage (NCBI taxonomy): Eukaryota > Metazoa > Chordata > Mammalia > Afrosoricida > Tenrecidae > Echinops > Echinops telfairi. The sequence goes on from NW_022103900.1 coordinate 42,274,552, forward strand.
TTTATAGATTGTTTTGAATAACATTGGCAATTTTACAATATTCAATCTTCCTATTCATGAACACAGGCTATTCTTCTATATGTGTAGTTATCTTTTGCTTTCTTGTAATAGTTTTCTGTAGTTTTCATTGTATTGGTCTTTTATTTCTTTTTCTAAGTATTTTGCCTATTGTGCGGCTATTGTAAATGGTATTCTCTAGAGGCCTTTCTTGTAGCTGTCTTCATTAGTATACAGGAGTCCAATTGCTTTTTAATCTTATATCCTGCTACTTCACCAAAATATTCAATTGTTTCTAGGAATAATTTTGTGGGATCTTTGAAATTTTCTA
>NW_022103900.1:42275518-42282649 GCF_000313985.2 Echinops telfairi
TGAGTGAGTGATGAGTGAGTGAGTGAGTCTGGGGGTCCTTTCTTGGTGTGTGTATCGGGGTTATAGAATGAGTATAGGAGTTTGCTGTCCCTTTCAATATTCTGGAATCGTCTGCATAGAATTTTTGACAGTGTTTTATGAACCCTGTGAAGCCATCTGGTCCTGGAATTTTCTTCGTTGGGGTTTCTTGATTACCTTACCAGTTTCTTCTTTTGTTATGGGTCTGTTGATGTGTTTTATATTTTTCTGTTAATTGAGGTAGATGGGGTATTTCTAGGTATTTGTCCATTTATTCTAGGTTTTCAAACTTGCTGGAGAAAAATCTTTCATAGTAGTGTATTATTATTCTTTCTATTTTCTTGGGACTGTTGTGATGTCACCCTTTAATGTCCAATTCTAAATATCTGCAACTTCTCTTCCTTTCCTTTGTTTAGATTGGCAGCAGTTTGTCAATTTTGTTGATCCTTCCATACAACCAACCTCTTAATTTTTTCTATTGGTTTTCTGTTTTATTTCTGCTCTATTTTTCCCCTCTTTTTATTGACAGGTTTATGTTATTGTGCTTTTTCTAGTTGTAATCTTTTTACTTTTATCTTTTATGAGTTGTTTTTGTTTGTTTGTTTGTTTTGGCTACACTTAGTTGCTCCTTCATATTGTCTGGATATAAAATTATGCCATTTTAAACATCTGGTTATAGCTTAGGAAATAAATTTGAGCAATTGAAATAAATAAAACTTATAAAAAAGTAATATTCACATGAGAATTTGAACATTAGCATAAAATTTTATATTTTAAAATGAGTAAATCAACATTTGATTTGGTACATGTAATTTTATTCTTCAGGTCTAACATAGTCAAAAGAAATATTATACTTAAATGGCAGTCAGACAAATGTTATTTATTCATCACACAATGTTTGTTGGCAGGAACTTCATAAACCATCATGATATTTTTTCCTTGAAATGATATTTTAAAACTTATGTACTCACTTTTCATCCTTTGATGAAACTTGATAATTCATTGAACTACTATTGAAAGTTGGGCTGGGCAAGAGCAAGCACAAAGATCATGATACAAACTCAACGGTATGCTCAATCAGAAGATGAATTTTGGTGCATTTCACACAAAAGTGTCACATGTCACATTATTATAGTTCAGCAGGTGCATTCTTAGGTAGTTGCTGAGTGAGAACAGAATACAAGTTATACCAGACTCTTCCAAAATTTAAAATTTTAATTGTTACCCTATCCAACATTTATGAAGTGTACATGGTATTTCTTTGTGGAATTTTTCAAATCCCATGTCTGGAGATATATTCAGAATTAATGGAGCAATAGCAGGACTTCACAATGAGCAAATTTGTTTTGAGAATCACAATATCATCAATTTCTTAAAAGAAATTCTATTAAAGGTAAAATTTAAAATAAAATGTTTTTATAATTTTTCAGTCTAAATATTCATTTTCTCAAGGAACTATTTGATTTCCTTACATGGAGGAACATAAATATTCTGATAAAATTTAAATGCAGTTATTCTGTAAAATGCCCTTTGCAGCATTTTTAGAAGACAAATTCAGAAACACTTTCATTGTTGCAAAACAGAAACATTTAATTTTACGTCCTCTTAATGTGCCTAAAATCTCATTTACTACCATACATGGAGTAATAGCAAGCAGTGTCCAACAGTACAGACTATAAAGAATGAAAGTCACGTGAAACATAAATTAAAACTGTTTTTATAGTAAATATTAATATGTATGTTATATTTCCTATGTTAGCATTATTAGATAAGCACATATAATTGCCCTGATATTATTATATTAAATGTAGGATAGGTGGCATCCGTTGTATACAAAACATTCTTCAAAATGATAAAAATCATTGTTTGTAAAACTTAGAATACACTTCTGTGTATAAGTGCTATACAGTTAAAAAGTAACTTAACTGAATTCATTACAATGATAGTCTTCAAGGTCCCTTGAATTTGGGTGTCAATGGAACTCACACTGGTTGTGTACAAGGAAGTATACAAGATCTTTGTAGCTAGGACAGAGCATTGCTGGCTCTCTTGGCTGGGGTTGCTGCATCTGCAGACAGAGATGTACAGGAAGGTTCTCTCAAATGGATCAGAGAAGTGTTATCTGTTATAAAAGCTGTCCTCATCCAGAAACTGCTCGTGTTGGATCCAGGAATATAGTGGGGGAATGTAGCAAAGATTAGACTTAGCAGCCCGCCCAACCTCTTGCTTATTAGACCGGTATTGTGATACTCCCAAGAGACCTGTCCAGAGGAGTTTCAATTACATCGGAGGAGATGGTACAAGGCAGATACTAATGACAATGTTGGACTGGTAGGGGCCACATAGCTTTAAAAACCTTGCACAAGGAGGCACGTGTCACCACCGTGGGTGCTTTGTTTTGTTGTAGTACGCTCTTTTGCATTGAAGTTGGTAGCATTTTCATTTAGTGCCCTGCCAGTTCCCTTCCACTGTGATGCTCACATTTCCTTGCATCATCTGTGATTGGCAAATACAGGTCTTTGCTTTGGATAACTTTTGCCCCTTGTTTATTGATGCCCTAAATATGTGCTCACCTTGCTTCTTGAGCCCTCTGTCCCTCTTCCCCATAGGTCCCTCTTCTCCCTCCTTTGTGCCTTGAGGGTTGAATCGAGAGCACGTCCTCTGCAGGAGGTGGGATTCTCTTTCAGAGTTCATGTCCCTTTCGGGGAGGGCAATCAACCACCTGTATTCATGCTCCAGCCCCGTACTAACTAGTCATGAAACCTTGTACCCTTTCTAGTTCCTCATACAAAAGATGGAGATAATCATCATAATATTCACCTCACATTTTGTTGATGACTAAAATATATAAAACACATGAACTCTTAAAATATTAAAAAATACATAAGGTAGTCAATTCCATTCTTTGCATTCAAATGAAACCTGTAATTCAAAATAGATCCATGCATGTCTTATCTACAGGCAGCTCATCATAAACAGCTGAGTAACTGAATGACCCATCTGCTAGTCACATGATTCTGGGGATGCAAACTGATGGTGGAACTGGAAATATAATAACTTAAAATATAACTTTCAAAATAGCATATATTGACTTTCCATGAGAGTTATACCTACTCTTACATCTAGTCGTCTGGAATGATGTTCAACTTTGTATTTTACTTTTATAGTTTTCTTCTACAGCCATTGTTGCTATCTCTCTTTTTAGAGAAAATTTAATTTCCACATGTGTCGTAAATAATTGGTTGATGGATGAAAGGGAGTTCTTGGGGCTTAAATTCCATTTAGGTTCTTCTTTCACAATTATGCTGTGCAAAGAAGTGTAAAATGATTGACATTAACTGAAAATAGCCGTTCCCTGTAACTCCAAGGGTAATACATCATTTAGAGTTTCAGTTCAGTACTAAAATTTCAGTTTATGACCTGGTAAGTGGTTTTCCCATTTGAGAGGTTAAAAAAAAGCAGAGTGGACTTAAGATTATTTGTTAAATATAATAAATGTTTTATTACTATAATGTCTTTTTTGATACATTATGGAAAATTTTTATTGTGATTCAGGTGAAGGTCCACAGAGATTTTCATTAGTTTCATATTCAGCAATTCATATGCATTTTGTTTCTACACAGCCATTGCAATCTCCTTGATATGCCATCCCTTATAAAGAAGCCCATGTGGCATAGTGGTTATGAGTTGGACTGCGATCTGCAAGGTCTGCAATTCAAAACCACCAGGTACTCCGAGGGAGAAAGACGAGGCTTTCCACACCTTTAAACAATTACAGTCCCAGAAACCCACTGGGACAGTTTTGCTCTGTTCTATAGAGTCACCATGATTCAGAATTCACTCGATGGCAGGGAGTTTGATTTCTCCCAGTTCTGTTTTATTCCTGTTTATGTTGCTTCTTTCCTCTTTAAAAGCTGTAGCTGTGATGATACCTCAATGATTAATGATTAGTTCAGGTAACCTGCTAGGTGCCCTTACAGTGAATGCAAGTGCTATCACAAAAGGACACGCAATAGATATGCCTGTTTTTATATCTAGATCTCTAACATCATATGAATGTGTGGTGGCACTAACTAGCTACAAAAGCTAGAAAACTTGTACTGGTATTCTGCTTCCACTGATTTTGTTCTGAAATTCCTGAGATGATGTATGATGAAGTGAACTTAGAGACACTAACATATTGTGATCTTAGGTACATATGTGATCTTTGGATGAATCCTCAGATGCTTTGAAAAAATAAAGAGCTACACAATCTAATAATTTCTTAATATAATGATGTGCAGAGTTGACATTAGAGATCAGAAATTAATCTGTTTGATATTTATCTTGCTTAGAGTTCTGTAAAGATGTGTACACCCTCATTCTTTCAGAAAATGCCCTTTTCCAAGGGCAATATTTGTTTTAAGAAGAAATATTTAAAAATGTTACAGATATGACACATCATAGTACACCTAAAATCTAATCCACGATTGATTGCATTATCAATTAATGAAATAATAATTAGGGGAACCATATGTTGAATGTAAAATTTTATTAAAGTGTACTAGAATAAAATTAACATTCAATTTTCCCATCAGACTTAAACATTGATCTAGGACTTCGTTATATTAATTTTTTTAATTAGAGAAAATTGGCCCATGTGACAGCACCATTTGGTTGATTTCCTGCCAACTCAGACATGTCATGTCCAAAAATTACCTACTGTTCCTGCCCCATCTCAATCCACCCTGCTGTGCTATGTGCCAGCTTTGACCTGGGTATAACAACAGTCGGCAAATGGCTACGATGTGCACCAAAAATTTTTTTGGTTAATTACTCTCTCATTCATGACTATATTTTATAGCCAATGAGTCTGCAAGTCTTGCTGAATTTGTCCATCTATCTTTACTATGTGGCCAACACACTAGCCCTAGCCTTGTAATTCATCATGACTGCCTCATAACTCAACATTCCATTTGCACTTTACTGCAAAGTGGTCTTTTCAACAAGCAAACCAAGTCATATCACTCTCATTCTGGAAAACCATTAATGGCTTCCCATTGCACTTACAGCTAAACTCTTTATCACTGTCTACAAGTCACCACTCACCTCTCCACACTTCTTCTCTCTTGCTGCTTTAACCCTTCAATGGGCTGAACCCTGTATTTTCTTTGTATGTATTTCTCTCTCCATCTGGAAGGGTTACCCTCCCCCTCTCTGCCTGTTAATCTTTGTTCTTCAAAGAGACCTCCTCTTCACCCCCAGATTTAAGGCAGTCCTCCCCCAACCTTTATTCTCCTTATCAGCACCCACTTGGTTTTCTTCTCTGTTCTTGGCCAGATTTGTAATTCCATTATGGAAACAGTCTTTGTTTGTTGTATGTCTGCTCAGTGAGACTGACTACACATTCTATAAATGGTCAGAATAGATTTACTAGCTTGAAGGTGTTTTTATCTATTCTTAAATGTTTCATAAATTTAACTCCCTTTAAATAACACATGAAAATAATGTTCTGTGCTTTTCATGTGATGATTTAAGCAGAGACAACATAGCAATATCAATGTAAATAAATTCCTGTGAGCTGTTAAGTGTTTGAATACTTAGACTCAAGGCCAAGTTCACAGGTTTAATGAAGATGACAACTAAACACCATTTACACCTCAATAATAAGATATCTCATAGTTTCTGAAATGTCAAAATCAGAAAAAAGTATCTCATAATGAAGAAAATAAACTGTTTCTTTTTATAACCATTTATAAAACTCTGAGTCATAATCAACTCTTATCAGTGTGTTATCTTTTGGAACCATATTTCATATGTTTTCTGGAAGGAACCCAGTACTCCCTTAATCCAATCTCCACCTTTAATGATAAGAAAACTAAGACCCATAGAGCTGACAAGTCTCAGGTCAGGCAATCTTTTAGATGTTGTTGAAAGGACTTGATGTTGGTTAGAAGCTATTGTACTAAAGAAGGAGGAGGAGAAGATGGAAATGGATAAGGAGAAAGCTACAGGATTTGTATATCTGATACCACCATAAAGTTTACTGTTACCTGGATTCTGCTTGTAAAATAAAACCAATGTGAGGGACCAAGGGAAGAGTTAGGAAACCCTGTTTTCTGATGCAGAACTGGCACAGAATGCAGTTCCTTGGCTCAAGGCTCAGGAATGTGCTCTCCCGAGTTTAATTTCTCTCAAGACCTAGTCCAAAGTAGGACTTGTATTTAGAAAGATACAAATACTCATAATTACAATAACATGGTTTTTATTCATTGGAATTTAGCTATAGTTTAGTTTATGTGTTGCTGTCATGTTTGAAACGATGTTACTGGCATTTTAAATACCAGGAAGATCAATCACCATAAACAAGTTTCAATACAACTTCCAGAATAAGAACAGACGATGAAGAAGAAATAGCTATCTACTTCTGAGGTATTAGCCACTAAAAAAATCATGAATTATGAACAGCAGTGAAACGCTGTGAGCGATGGTGAGAGAAGAAAAAACAACCCTCAAATTGGAAAGCATTCAAACTGCAACTGGGGAAGTGCTGCCTCCTCAAAGTAGGTTCAACGCTAAGGACAAGGATGGGGTAAAGCTTTCAGGGCTCTATTTGCTGATGGGGCAAGGTGAAAAATGAGAAGAAACTGCTACAAGTACCCATTAATAATCAGAATGTAGAATGTATGAAGTGTCAAGGTAGGAAAGCTGGAAGTCATAAGAAAAATGCTGTTAACCACATAAAGAGTAAAGTCCTAGGCAACAGTGAGGCTGTGATCGTCCATTCCGAATCACAAAGTCATATCATTTACTATGCTGGGAATGGCAAATTCCAGAGGAAAAGCGTAGTATTCATCATCCAAAAGAACATGTTACAGGTCTATTTTAAAGAAGAATGCTGTCTGGTTTAGCATAATATCTATATGCCTACAAGTAAGTCCGATTAATACAACTATTATTCAAATTTATGCACCAACCACAAAAATTGTGTTGAAGAAACTGAAGACTTCTACATGTTTCAGTCTCAAATTGATCAAACATGTAATCAAGATGCATTGGTAATTATTAGTGATTGATAGACAAGTTGGAAACCAGGAGGAAAGTAGAGTAGATGGAAAACATAGATCATGGTGA
>NW_022103900.1:42282987-42284317 GCF_000313985.2 Echinops telfairi
CTCAAGAGCATATTTGAATTTCTGAACACTACCGACAGACCTAATGACAGAATGACATCAAGAAAGCACAGGGCCCTTTAAAAGACAGACAGCAAAGTTTGAAATCGATGTCAGAAGAGACTCTGAGACTTGCTCTTGAATGCAGAGTAGGCAAAGCAAATAGAAGACGTGATAAAGTAAAAAAGCTGAAAAATAAATTTCTAATGGCAGCTCGAGGAACTGAGATGATAGATACAAGTGTCTAGAGTTAGAAAGCAAAAGGGGAAGAACATACTTAGTATTTCTCAAACTTCAAGAACTACAGGAAAAATACAGCTCCAGTCCAGGAACAGTTAATTCTTATAACATGACCCTGCTTGAAAGGTGCTACAACAAAGTGTGGGGAAGACAGTAGATGGTACCCAGCTATCAATGGGAACAATATCTGCAGTCTTAAAGGCTTCTTATATTCAAACAAACAACCCTCTAAGCAAGGCCTTAACTAAGTCTACATCAAAGAAGCACACCAGCCTCTGTAATCCAAAGATGATGACAACAAAATCCAAATATGATGAATGGAAAAGTAGCAGAGCTTAAATTGTGGACACTCAATTTGTAGAAGGCTATGGTGAACAGTGGGAGCCAAAAATCCATCTGTAGACTCTAGTCAGATTAAGTCTCTGACAGATCTCCTTTAGCCAAAGGTAAGGGATTCCAACAGCTTTACTATTAGACAGAGATTATTGTAAACTTGATTATGGTGGATTTTACCATGGTGAAATATGATATTTGGTCAGTTGACCTCACTCTTTTTTTATTATTACTAAATCATTTTATTGGGGGCTCTTACATATAATATAACAGTCCATGCGTCCATCATATTGAGCGAATATATTGCAACCAACAATTTCAAAACATTATCTTTTTTCTTGAGTCCCTTGATATCAGTTCTTTTTTTATCCTTCCCTCTCCTGCCCTGTCATACCACTGAACCCTCAATATATAATGTATTGCTATTCATGCATATCTTACACCACCCCTTTTATCCCTTCACCTACAATCCTGGTATTCATTCATTAGGGGTTTGTCTATCCTGAATTCCGTAAATTGAAACCTCGCCTCTATACCGATGTATGTCCACTGGACTAGCTGGATTTGTGAGGTAGGACTGAGATCCTAATAGTAGGGGGGAAGAAGGATTAAGGGCTGATATAGTTAAAGTTTATTGTGCCAACCTGGCCAATAAACACATGTGGGGTTAATTGGGGTTTAGCAGGGCAGAGAGCTAAACGGCTCAGTGAGCCTCACCTCTCTAGTTCTCGGTCTCTTGCTTTCTGATGGTCGGACCAGG
>NW_022103900.1:42286054-42290193 GCF_000313985.2 Echinops telfairi
TAAGGCTTTTATGAGTCAGAATTGACTCAATGGCAGTACGTACCATATGTCATAGCTTGTATCACACTGGGCATTAATATATCATTTATCTAACAACAAATCTATAATGTAAAATGCTTCTCTGCAGGGTGGGAATTTGAAAATCCAATGAACAACAGAGGCAGCAGGTCTCATGTCTCAACGTCAATTTTTAGGTATTCAAGGTGACAAAAGTTCAAAGGAATACATGTTGACCAAATGAAGCTCCAGACCCCCTTAAACAGGCCACAGTGGTTTCCGTAAAGAAAACATGCCATTTGCACTGGTTCTTGCCATTCATTTCAGTGTCTGCAGACAGAGGTAATATCACCTGCTCATGTCATCTGGGAGTAAGAACTTGCTGAGATTCAGCCTGTGCTCTCTTAGTGAATGGAATTTTTCTCAGACTTCCCTAGAGCAAGCAATAGTGCTTCAGTCACTCTGGATAATAGGTATGGGGTGAGAGTCCAGCTACATCAATCCTAGGAGCACCAGAAGCAAACACAAATATTGCAGGATTATTTTAAAATAAAAGCCACATTTGAGACAAATAATGTATATATATGTGCTATTGGCATGCATGTCTGTCTGTCTGCCATCTGTGATCCTCACCCCATGCTATGCATTTCCCTAACAACAATACTATTTTTTTTTTCTTACAGGTTGCTGTAAGAAATTAGCATAGCACACCTAAGGAAATACCTGGGGTGAATGGATCAAGGTTGGCAAATAAACTTAGGATGTGGTATTATTTGTGTGAAATGTTACGTTCATATACATTCAAATGTGGTATAACTAACCAATAAACTAAATATCTTTAAATTTTACAATGATATTATTGCATGCACAAGCAAAAATATACCTGTGCACGTGTTCGTGAGTGTGGACACACACATACAGATCTAGAGTTATCAGAGAAAGAAGGTTCTTCCAAACTATTCACCATAAGTGTTTCATGAGTCAGATCCATACGAATTCTTTTGAACTATTTAAGGAACCACCGTACACATCCAGTAGATCTGAGAAGTTATGGTGTGGTTCAGAGGACAAGAGAATAATGAGAGAGAGTACTCAAGACAGCATTCAGGATGAGAAGACGGTGGGGCTTCATTAGCACTCTTTTCCTCCCAGTCTAAGCATAGATGCAAGAAGAGCAGGGACCGCTGGCATGCACTTGTTCCTCTTTTATCTAGTCAGATAAGGAAAGCTGTAGAAAGGTCATAGCAATCAGTAGCTTTTGAACATTCACTCTGAGCCTGACGTATCCTGTCATTAATCCTCTAGAGCTCAGCAAGAAGGCCCATTCTTAAAGGTATCTGAAGATTGAGGAGGCAGAATTTATTTCATTTTAAGGCTGTGATACCTCTGAGTTTCGGCACTCACCAGCAGTGGTCTTAGGGCCCATCGTGGGCAAGCAGACTAGGCCACACTCGGGCGCCGAAGATATTTCCTGCTCCCATAAGTAGTGATGACACTGCGGGGTGCCAGTGTTCTGACGGCTACCTATGTGTATTCAAAGTATGATGAATGTCACCATTAGCATAATGTTGACTTAGAGAGAGTTATATTTTGCTGAGATTTTGACAGCAGTGACTGGAGACACAGTTCAGATTACATGACCACTGGGTGATGCCTGGAAATTGTCTCTAATTCTTAGTGCCAAAATAACTGCATTTTCTGAAAAGTCTTTCAGTCTCAAAGCATAAACACTGCAACAAGAATCAGACATGTACAGCCTATGCCATAAATGAAGTTCTTTCAGTCCTGTGAAGGAGCCATATCAAAAGTATAAACACAGGTTCTTACACATTGACTTTAGAGGAAGTCAGACCTTGATTTAGAGTTGGCTCACTCCTGCGCAGGCTCTGTAATCAGACACAAGATTGCTGGCTGCTGAGATTGCCCAAAGCTGACAACCTAATGTGTTCTTACGACAATCATGTCCCGTCATCCCGCCAAAAATATTATCTGTAGATTTCTCAGGATTGAGTTATAACTCAACAGATAAACAACATAAAAACCTAAAATGGTGCTGAGTTGAAACTGAAAAAAGTGGTACATGCTTTATGCTGGCACTTCGTAAAAGCTCCTCAGGGTGTACTGGGTTCTGTTCGTAGTGGCATCTTTTCTCCCAGCCTCACGTGTACAAATTTCTGAAGGAACTTGGCAGAGATAGTTGTCTTTCAGTTCTCCACAACCTCAATTCCCCACGAGTTCATTGTGTACTACTTCTTGTTCCTGATGTATTGGAGTCAAATGCTTTGATTTTTAGTATTCTGACTCAAACAGAAACAGTATTATTTTACCTATTAAAAACAGGGGTAGTGACATATCTTTATTAATTAAACATGCCATCTTTTAATTAAATATGCCATCTATTCAGGATTGATTCCACATTGCACAACTCATCCTCTTTCCACCACCCATGAGTAGAAAAAAAAGAAAAAACACATGGATGCTAACATGCTAATTAAGGCATCTTCTGGTGTGGAGCTCCAATCATGGCATGCTAAGACTTGAAACCAGAAATTTTTGTTTTACGCACACGACAGTCAATTTGTTTTGATACCGTAATAGTGTGTACTAGATTGATCAACTTGCCACTTTCTGGATGTCCAGTACAATGTTTTTATGAACACCAGAAAGAAGCAGAGCGGTCACTCGAGGTCCTCATCACCCTAGGAATAAAAGCAGACACAGCCCCTATTCAAGGGTGTAGAGAGAACCAGTACATTTTTAGAGAAAACAAAAACTTATGATTATGGTCTTCAGCTCTTCTGTGTCAGCGGAGTATCCTTTCATCATACTCATTCGAGCTATATGCTGAGCAAATCATCCTAGCAGCTGCGCTATATGAAGGTGGATTGGGGGAAGCAGAAGGCCTAGAAGATGAAGGCTATTTAACCACCTGGGAGAGCAGCTAGCACAACCTTGCTTGCCAAAATCAATGAGGTCTTGAAGAACTAGCTGGTAAAAAATCATAGTCTGGAAGTCTTCAATATGGATTGCAACTCAATGTAAAAAGAAAACCAAAAGCATTGTGATAATTGTAAAAATGTCTTTATTTGGATCCACAATTCTTATAGAAGAAAAAGCCAACTAATGAAATGACACATTGAAAGAGGCATATAGGCTACATTGAAGACCTCTTTAAAGTGTTGAAGATCAAGGATTTAATTTTAAAAACTAAAGTGTGCCTGACCCAAGCCATATTTTCAATAGACTCATGTGCATGTGAAGCTGGAAGACAATGGAAGAATAAATGTCTTTGAACTGTGGTGTTGGTGAGCAACGTTGAAAGTACTGTGGACTGCCAGAATAACAAACAAATCTGTCTTGGAAAAAAGTACAGCCAAAATGCTCTTTAGAAGTCAGGATGATGAGCCTCTGTCTCGTGTATTCTGGACCTGTTATCAGGAGGGGACAAGCCCTGGAAAAGGACATTATGTTGAGTAAAGAAGAGGATCAGTGAAAAAGAAGATTCCCCAGAGATGGATGACAGGGCGGCTCCAACAATGGGCTTACACATTGTAATTGGAGGGCAGTGTTTCATTCTGTAGTGCAACTGGGTCACTTTTAGTCTGGATTGACCCGATGGTATATAACAACTGATGCTACAAGTGGTTTCTATTCAACTATTAATCTTAAGGTTACTGGTTCAAACACACCCAGAAATGCTGTGGAAGAAAGTAAGACAATCTGATCTATAAATATTATAGGCAAAAAATCCCTATTGATTACAATGGAGTACAGTTCTAGCCTATAACACCAAAGGCTGCCATGGATTACAAATGACTCAGTGCTAATGGATAGAGATATTGTTATGGTGTTGTTTGGTGCCATCAACTTGGTTCCAACCAATAATAACCCTGCGCACAAGAGAATAAAACACTTCCCAGTCCTGAGCCACCTCACGATTGTTCCTACGCCTGAGCCTATTGTTACAGCCACTGTGTCAGTTCTTCTCCTTGAGGGCCTTCCTCTTTTTAAAAATAAATTATTTTAGTGGGGACTCATACAGCTCTTATAACAATCCATACATCTATAACAATGATGAGAAATACAACTTTCCTCTAGTTCCTAAATGTTTCCTCCCCGCTCCCACTACCATGACTCGAATT
>NW_022103900.1:42290487-42292268 GCF_000313985.2 Echinops telfairi
ACCTAATGTCGGGGGTTTAAGTGGAGAGAAAATGTTTTGAGAATGATGTACAAATGCGCTTTACACAATTGATGTGTGTATGGATTGTGATAACAGTTGTATGAGCCCCTAATAAAATGTTTAAAAACAAACAAACAAATAAACAAAAAAAACAATCCATACATCTATTGTATCAATCACATTTGTGCATATGGTGCCATCATCATTTTCAAAGCATTTTCTTTCTACTCAAGCCCTTGAAATCAGCTCCTCTTTTTGCCCTCCCTTCCCCACTTAACCACCCTCATGAACCCTTGATAAATTCTAAATTATTATCATTTTCATATCTTACACCATTTGCTATCTCCCTTCACCCATGTTTCTGTTGTTTGTTCCCCTTGTGTGTGTGGCGGGGGTGTTATACGTCAATCATTACAATTGGTTCCCCCTTTCACCCCCTTCCCCCTCCCCGCCTTCCCTCTACCCTCATGGTATCCCTACTCCTATTACTGTTCTTGAGGGGTTTATCTGTCCGGGATTCCGTCTGTGGAGAGCTCTTAAATGTAGCTGTGTACATGTTCTGGTCTATCTGGATTTGTTAAGGTAGAACTGGGGTCATGATAGTAGGGGGAAGGAAGCATTAAATAATTAGAGGAATGTTGTGTGTTGCATCAGTGCTATACTGCACCTGGCTGACTCATCCCTTCCTTGTGACCCTTCTGTGAAGGGATGTCCAATTGTCTACAGATGGGCTTTGGGTCTCCACTCCAACCCCCCTCATTCCCATTGATATTGTTTGTTTTAGGTCTTCTGATGCCTGATAACTGATCCTGTCAAAACTTCATGATCACACAGGCTACTGTGTTTCTTCCATGAGAACTTTGTTGCTTCCCTGCTAAATGGCCACTTGTTTAACTTGAAACCTTTAAGACCCTTTCAGATGCTTATATCTTCTAACAGCCGAGCACCATCAATTTTCTTCACCACATTTGCTTATGCACCCATTTTGTCATCAGCAATAGTGTCAGGAAGATGAGTATCACAGCATGCCAAGTATTAGAACAAAGTGTTCTTGCATTGAGGGAGGGCTTGAGTAGAGGTCCAATGTCCGCCTGCTCCCTTAACACTGAACACTTAATATATGTACATAGACCTATATCCTTATCACTATATGTTAATATATTTACATATGTGCATGTCTATGTTTTTACCTGTATAATTGTCTTTTGACTCCTAGTTCTTTCCTCTATTTCCTTTTACTTTCCTCTTGTCCCACTATCATATTTGCCTTTATTTGGCTCTCAGTAATTCCTCTCAGCTAATCGCTGGAAGTTCCCTATCAAGGTACTGCTGCATTCATTGTTTGGTGATTTTAAGCAAAATCTTGCTTGCATGTAATATCAATGGTATTGTTCTATAGCTGGAGCATTCTTCTGGATCACCTTTCTTTGGAATGGGAACAAATATGGCTCTCTTCCAGTCTATTGAGCAAGTTGCGGTTTTCCAAATTCCCTGGAATAGACAAGTGAATACTTCCAGAGCTTCATCAGTTTGTTCAAACAGTTTGTTTGGCATTCCATCAATTTCTAGAGCCTTGTTTTTGGCTAATGCCTTCAGTGTAGCTTGAACTTATTCCTTTAGCACCACTGTTTCTTGCTCATAAGCTATCTCCTGAAACGGAATGTCAAATAGTTGTTTTGGGTACTGTGATTCTCTTTATTCCTTCCAATATTCTCGTGGTGTTTCCTGCATCAGTAAATATTTTGTTCATAGAATCTTTCAACATTGCAACTCAAGGCTTC
>NW_022103900.1:42294031-42295273 GCF_000313985.2 Echinops telfairi
GCAGCCCTCAAGACTTTAAGGACTGCCAGTGTCTCACAGTCATTTCATAGGAGTGAGTTGCACTGAGCCATTTGTACTGCTTTATAATTTAATTAACTGTTTATTTCTTATGTTGTATATCTATCTGCATAAATATATATAAAATTATTAGTGTTCTGGTTTTGTTTCTCTAGAGAACCCTGTCTAACACAATCCTATTCAATTTTCCTTTTGGAATAGATTGGGAGAAGGTATCATTACAATCTTCACAAAATGATTATTTTGGTATCTCCTGACATTGAACCTATGGGTGTCTGATGGTGTGGTGGCTTGGATGTTGGGCTGCTAACTTCAGGGTCAGCCGTTTGAAACTACCAGCTGCTCTGTGGGAGAAAGATGAGGCTTTATATTTCCATCAAGATTTGTCAGCTGTGAAAACCCACAGTTCTACTCCATCCTATGGGGGTCTTTATGAGTTAGAAACAACTCCATGGCAGTGAGTTGAGCTTGAGAAGCTTGAATTATGTTGATATCTGGTAAGTACCCGTGTACAAGACCAGATTATTGCCCCAATCACTACAATTAGAAGGCTAATGAGGAACTGGATTGTACTTACGTCACTGAAGAATCAACTTGACTCAAGTAGGTATTTCATACTTTCAGTTGAAATTAGGAGCATTCCTGGACTTAATTTAGCTTATAAAATAATTAAATCCAGTGCCTAAGTCACCTTGGGGCACTGATCACAGACATTTCACATATTTAATACCACATTCAATATTTCCACTTGAATAATGTGACAACAGATCTGGGAGCGTAGAAAGCAGTCTCTGAGAAGTTTTATTTGAAAACAAAGCTATGTTAATTCAGTAATTAGGCTCTCACTGTGTGCCCTTTTAAAAAGGTTAGAGTAAAAGCTAAATACAATCTAATTGGAGAGACACAATTGGCGTTTATTAAAAAAACAAACAAAAAACTGAACAATTAAAGACAGATTAGGAGTCCTAAAAATGAGATGTAAATCCTTTGGATGCTCAGATGTGAGAGATTATTATGGATAAATTGAGGGTAAGTACACACACACACACACACACACACACACCCTTCTTGCTGGTTATTGCTTTGGAAAGCATCCTCTATGTTTCCATCACTCCCTTTCAGACCTCTTTGGTTACAAATGAACAGCTATCTTAAAAGTCTGTTTGAGACAGTGGCATACCTTGTGAAGGAGACTGACCGACCTCTGTGGTTTCTTTCGGGATT
>NW_022103900.1:42296417-42297738 GCF_000313985.2 Echinops telfairi
CCCAATTCTGGAAACAAAAAAGAAAGCAAGTAGGTCTATTTATATAGCTTAGAATAATAAACAAAAAAGAGCCCTGGTGGAGTATTAGCTATGGACAGGGCTGTTAACTTTAAGGTCAGCAGTGCAAATCCACCAGCCCTGGGAGAAAGACAGGGTTTTCTACTCCATTAAAGAGTCACAGTCTTGGAAACTAACGGGCAGTTCTCCCGTTTCTAGGGTTGCTATGAGTCGGCATGGACGCAATGGCAGTGAGTGACAGAGAATCACAAACAGAAATCCAGGAAGCGTACATGCACAAAAGGTCACCTTCAGTGTTCTACGCAAGAAATCAAGTGACAGGAACACACTCTTTGCAGAAAGTAACACACAAACACTAACTTCACTCTTTTTCAGGCAACTCGAGACTTCCATTGGAAAAAAGCAAGAGGAAGAAACGGTGTCAACCTCCAGGACGTGGTAACGATGTGGTTATAGCAGAGACCTTCTGAAGCCAGTCAGCTCGGGCAATTCTGGCCCTTTCTGGCGATTCTCTCCTCCTGCACGTGCTCTGAATTATTTTTTCTCAACTTCTTGTTCTAAATAAGCTTGTTTCTTAGGTAGGGCCTGTTTTAAATAGGCTTGAACCAATCATATGAATACACTCACAAACACACCACACCCACAAACTGTGCACTCTCACATGCATTGCACATCCACCCACCACACACAAAGACACACTCACTTATCCATTTCACTCATATAGACAACACACTCCACCCCCCCAACATACTCGTACACCACTCACAGAGGCAAACACACAACAGAGAATTTCTTCCCCTTCTTTCTATTACTACCACAAAGATTAAAAACTAGCAACAATATGGTAAAATGTGATATATTAAAGTCTATCTTCATGATGCACCAGTTTGAAAGGATATTCAACTGTGTTAAATTCCCCAAGGCTCCGTGCCCTTTAGAAGTAGACATACATATACTTTTGACCTAAGAGCAAGGCAAGCTTCAAATACCCTTTACGACACTGTAGCTAGAGATTCCTAGCTCACTGTGGCAGACATCTCTGCACACAGTCCCCTGACTGCAATACTCAGCGGAAGCCCACGAAACAGGTGGAATTGTTGGACCAACACCATCAGAAACAAGGGCTGACTATTAGGTGTTGTGGCTGTTCGGTGCCATCGATTCGGATCCAACTCATAGCAACGTTGTGTACAACGCAGTGAAACAACTCCCAGCCCTGTTCTTATATTTGTTCTTAAAACTCATGATTGCAGCCACCGTCTCATACATCTTGCCAGGGTTTCTGCTTTTTCACTGCCCCTTT
>NW_022103900.1:42299008-42300895 GCF_000313985.2 Echinops telfairi
GTTTAACATATGCTACCTCTTGAAATATTTGAATGTTGACTAGTTCTTTATGGTACAGTGAGTCTATCTTCTTTCCATTTTCTTTGATACTTCCTGCATCATGCAATATTTTACCCATAGAATCCTTCAATATTGAAACTACAAATATGCTATGTGGTATTCCTTATTTATTTTCTAATTCCAAGTCTTTTTATAATTCATTATAATACTTTGTTTTCTTGAGCTGCCCTTTGAAATGTTCTGTTCAGAATTTTGTCAGTCTTGCAATTATGAATTTCTTGAATTAGAGGCATTGGTTTTAATTTATTTCTAGATATCCTTGAATTCTAACTCCTAATTGAGAAAATCTTCAATAAAAGTTTCAGAAACTGAATGTATTGATGAGAACGTAATAATTAAGGTCCTTCTGTCATCTCTGTAATAGATATATAAAGCATTTCTGTGGTCTAATTCAGAGTAGTTACACAGTTGGATGTTTGTTGCTGTTCTTGAACGACAACACAAAGGGAATGGTTGAAGAGCGATGAACTGTCCATAAAGAGAACAGACAAGATAACATGAGCCCTATGCCAGCACAAAGGAGCTAGAGCTGCTCTCTAGCTTTATCTTAGGGGTAGTGAACTTCCCTTTTCTGAAATCACTATCATTTGGTCCCCACACTTACTATTACCCTCGATTTGGGTTCCACAATAAGTGCCTAGGGATAGCTTTGTACTCAGAGCCAAACAAAAACAAAAACAACAATCATACTATGCCTTCAAAACAACAGTCAATTTCTGCGCACTTTGGAATGAAAACAACCCAATGAACTCGTGCATACACCTGTGGACCCGGAGGGGCTCTTGAAGGAGGAGAGGGCCTTGGGTCCAGCCATGAGGTAGAGTAGAGTGATGACCTCCAGCCACTTTAAATGATTGGAGGAAATTTTTGATGAAAGGAAGGAAGGAGAGAGAAAGAAAAGCAGTTTAATTGCTACAAGGATCTTTGTGTTTAATAGTTTATGATGCTAAATAGTAATGTTGCTAAATCTGTGGGACACATGAAAAGGTAAGTTGTAAATAAAACAATGTGTAGCCTTTTAAGTACATTGTAAAATGTCAATAGGTACCTCAAGCTAATAAAATGTCTGAAGGATCCTAACCTACCATCTACTTGAACTACATTTATAGAGCAATGAAAAATGGAAAACATATCATCAGTTAAGAATAGGTTGATAACTTAATTTTAGTTTTATCAATAAGATGGTTTTACCCCACAAATATTTTATTATATATACATATAATAATATATTTATAAAATAATATATAATACTGATAAATAATATATATGATAACATATAAAGGAGAATATACCAGATGTTTATTTAGCTAATTATACACCCAGTCCTCATGGTTGGTTTCCAAAGTCTAGGCCATTATTCAAAGATGTCATGCGTGAGTAAGGGGCTGTGCCCCTCTTTGGTCGAGTGTCTCCCAACCCCTACTCATTTACCACCCATCTGTCACTTGCAATGCGTCTCAAGATGTGCGAGGTACAGAAGGCCCCCTTTCCTACTATGTAGGCTGAGGCACTGGGAGAGGTGATAGCAGTGACTGAACGCTGTCCACCACTTGCTGGCTTACCACTTCCCACCCTAGGTTGGGATGCATTCCCTTCCCTTCACTGACTCCCCCCACCAGCCCTGAACCTCTGTCTTCTCTGCAGCCACATCCTCTCTCTCCTTTTCTCACCATCCTCTCTCAATCCTCACTGCTGTGGAATCAATTCTGACTTATAGTGACTCTATTAAACAGAAAAACTGCCCCTTTGGGTTTCTGAAGCTGTAAACCTTTATAGAAGCAGAAAGCCTCATCTTTCTCCCAGAGAAGGATCTGGTGGATTTGAACT
>NW_022103900.1:42301667-42307296 GCF_000313985.2 Echinops telfairi
GTAGTGCCTTCATTCTTCCCCAGGAGCACAATGCAAATGCATCACTTCTTCTTTAATCTTCCTTAGTAGCCAACTGTCACATGCAGGTAAGGCAACTGAAATTACCACCAGTTGGGGGAGGCACACCTTAGTCCTCAAAGTAACATCTTTGCTTTCCAATATTCTAAAAGGGTCTTGTGCGTCAGATCTATCTAATCCAAATTGTTTGAATTTCTTGACTGTTGCTTCCATGAGCACTGATTTTTGGATCCAAGCAAGACAACCTGCTTCACGACTTCCACCTTTCTCAGTTTATCATGATGTAACCTGTTGGTACAGTTGTGGGTATTTGGGCTTCGTTACATTTAATTGTATTCCATAGTGAAGGCAGCAAACCTTGATCTTCAGCTAGAGCCTCAAGTCAACCACATTGTCAGCCTGCATGGTTGTGTGATCTAAACATCACAGGTGGTTAATAAGACTTCCTCTAATCCCAATGCCACTTTCCGCTTCATACAATCAAGCTTCTCAGATTATGTTCTCGAATTACAGATTGAATAAGTATGGGGAAAGGATACAACACAGAAACAAACCCTTCCTGGTTTTTAAAAAAATCAATTTATTGGGGCTCATACAATTCATCACAATGCATAGATCAATTGTGTAAACCACATCTATACATTTGTTGCCCTCATTATTCCCAAAATTCGCTTTCCTCTTGGGTTCCTGGAAGTATTCTCCTGTTCTGTTTGCACAACTGCCTCTTGATCCATGTACAAGTTCCACACGTACACAATGAAAGGATCTGGAATTCCCGTGCCTCTCAAATTTATCCATAGTCTGTTACAGTATGGTCCATACAGCCCAATATCTTATCATAGTTGATAAAACACAAGTAAGCATTTTTCTGGTATTCTCAGCTTTCAGCCAAGATTCATCTATCAGCAATGATAGCCTTTATTCCACATCCTCTTCTGAATCTTGCCTAAACTTCTGGCAGTTTTCTGTCAATGTACTGCTGCAACCTTTGTTGGATGAACTTCGACAAAATTTTCCTTGCATGTGATATCAAAAATATTGTTGTAAAATAATAATAATATTGTTCTATAATTTGAGCATTCTGTGGGTAACTTTTTTTGGAATGGGTCTAAATATGGATCTCTTCCAGTCAGCTAGCCAAATAGCTGTGCTCCAGATTTTTTGTCATAGACAAGTAAGTGCGTCATCAGCTTGAAACATTTCAATTGGTATTCAATTCCTGGAGTCTTGTTTTTGACTAATGCTTCAGTGTAGCTTGACTTTCTTCCTTCAGCACCATTTATTCTTGCTTAGATTCTACCTCCTGAAATGGTAGAATGTCACTAGTACTTTTTGGTACAGTGACTCTGTGTATTCTTTCTAATCCTCTCTTGAACCTTCCTGCATCATTCAATATCTTACCCATAGAAACTTTCAATTTTGCAACTCAACACCTGAACTTTTTCTTGTGTTCTTTCAGTTGAAGCTATGCTGAGAATGTTCTTACATTTTGGGTTTCTAATTCTAGGTTTTTGTACATTGCATGATAATATTTGGCTTTGACTCTAGAGCTATCCTTTGAAATTTTCTTTTTAGCTTTCTAACTTCACTATTTCTTCCATTTGCTTTAGCTACTCTATGATGAAGACCAAGTTTCAGAGTCTCCTCTGACACCCATTTAGAGCTTTTCTTTCTTTCTTATGTTATTAATGATCTGCTTTCTTCATAAATGATGTTCTTGATCCTCTAACAGCTCATTAGGTCTTCTGTCCTTAGTGTTCAATGTATCAAATCTGTTCTTGAAATTCACGTGTGATCGATTCAAGGTTATATTTTGGCTCTTCAAGACTTGTTTCAATTTTCTTCAGCTTTACCTTGAACTTAACATATGATCAATTGATGATCTGTTCCATAGTCAACCTTTGGTCTAGATTTTGTTCCTGATATTGAACTCCTCCAGCATCTATCCCCACAGATGTAGTCAATCTGATTTCTGTGTATTCCATCTGGCGAAATCCATGTGTATAGACACTGTTTGTGTTGTTGAAAAAGGTATCTGTGATGAAAAAGCTATGGTAATTACTTAATTTCATGTCAACTTGATGGATAGGTCTAGGGGTAGAGTCTAGCCTGTCAATCAGGTCACAGCCTGATGATGCCTCCTTGTGGGCATTGCCTTTTCATGAGGATTCTGGGAACTTCCTCTCTTTTCTCCCTGAAGGTGGGCTACACATTCTCGTTCTGCTTCACCTTCCTGTTGAGGACTCACATGGAGACCCTCACCAGCACTGAGATGCTTCTACTTTCACTGGATCCACAAGACTTTCCACCCACTGGCCTGTGATCTTCCTGCATTTGGCATCATTGCATGTACTGCGGGATTCTGAAGAGGAATTTATAGACTAGTATCAGGCATATGGGCTAATATTGGACTTACGGACTTGATCTGGATTGGGCTGGATACTGCTCAATATGCAATTTCTCTATGATATAAAGATCTCTCTTACACATATAAGAGTGTCCCTGAGTTTTTTTCTCTAGCCAACCCAGTCTAACACAGAAGCCATTGGTGCTGTAAAATGCTCTCATTTGATCTCCAACTTTTCTACCACCGAAGCCATATTTTACAACAATTGATTCTGCCTGTTTGTTTCCAATATTTGTATTCCAGTCACCAATGATTATCAGTGCATCTGGATTGCTTATTTGATGGATTTCTGACTGAAGTAATTGGTAGATTTCTTCAGTACTACATTATGAGGTTGGTGCATAAATTTGAATAATAGTTCTATTGATTGAGTTTCCTTGAAGGTGGACAGACATAATTCTATTACAGACAGCACTAACCTTCATGACTGATTTTGCAATGCCCTTTTTGAGAACAAATGCCATGCCATTCCTTTTGATTCTGTTATCCCTGGTATACTGACTCTGATTCTGATTCTGGATCAGAACTGAATCTGATCCTGAGTCAGTGTTTCTTATTCAAAATAGTCAATGCCAGTGTATTTCAGCTCGCTAATGCCTAGAATATCGATCTTTGTGTTCCATCTCATTTTTTATTATTTCCAATTTTCCTAAATTTATACTTGTACATTCCAAGTTTTGATCATTAACAGATTTCTGCAGCCATTTCTCCATACATTGTGTCACGTTCCATCAGCAAATGAAGGCACTAAAGGCTCCACACCCACAGGCTTTACCAGACCCATGTCATCATGGTCGATTCCACTTACAGAAATCATCGCCCCCTCAGTCACCTTGTGAGTGCCTTCTGACCCAAGGGGGTCCATCCCCCAACACTCTGACAATGCTCTGCATCCATTCATGAGGTCCTTGGTATCTGACAATATAGGTTCCTATCCATAAAATTTTCCGTGGCTTCTTCCTCGGAAGTGAGGGACCAGGCCCTCCTTCATCGTCTGTTCTTAGTCTAAGTGCTCCACTGAAATCTGCTCATGGCTCTGCGGGCACTTGAAACACCAGGGACACAGCTTCCAGCATCACACAGGCCACCACCACTCAAGAAACTGACAGACACTTGGTGGACTGAATATTGTTAGAAATATGAAATATAAAAACTTTATGAAATGTGAAAATAAATATTCATTATTACTAATAAATACACAATTTCTTTGCGTGCCCTATATTTTTAAGGATAAGCAATATATGGCACCCAGAAATGAAGAACCTGTACCCTGAGTTTTAACATTCCAAGTCTTTCAGGAAAAAATATCCAAAGGATATGCTTAAGTATAAATCAAACACAGAAAACACGCACCAAGAGAACATTTTTAAAAAGTAATAGAGGGTTTCCTAAGCCATAGTACATTTTCCAAGTCATAAACATATAACTCACCTGAAAGAAAATTCTAACAGCAATATTTAAAAATTCTTGCAAACAGCATCACAGTTAAACTGTCATCCTTTAAGCCTCTACTTCACTATAACTTTAACACTCACATAATGGTGAAAAATATATGTATTTAGACTTTACCTTAGAATGTATTATATAAAAGTGTGTACATTCTATCACTAGCTGAACAGTAAATTCTTGGAGCTCTGTCTATTTTTGCTTACTATTAGATTGGACCGCTCACAGTGGAGTGGATGACAGACTGGGCTGCTAACCAGAGGTAGCCGTTCAGACCCACTAATTCCTCTGAGGGAGAAAAGCTGAGGCTGCCCCCATAGATTTACAGCCTTAGAAACCCAAAAGGGAAATTTTACTCTGTCCTATAGGGTCACTATGAGCCAGAATTTATTTTATGGTAGTAAGCTGTATTACTAGTTCCTATATGGGTGTTCAAAAAAACTCCAGGTGCTTCATAAATACTTGTCTAATTAATGAATGCATAAATCCATGTTTTGCCCAATCCAGCCATTCAGCCAGCTCTACTTTTAAATGGCAGTCTTGTCCCTTTAAGGAGACTTTCTCCTCTGGATCTGGGCAAGGAGTTACACACACACAAAGCCAAAAGAGAAGAATGAATTTCTGGGGCAGCAATGTTTTTAAATTTCCCAGGCAACCACCCCTCCGCTCTCCATTTCCAACAACAGCAACAAAAATACAACAGCAATTCAAGTCTCGTGCTCTGCATATTACCAGCTGTGTGTGCATGGCCTTCAAGTACTGCTGAATGTTTAATGAGTGACATCTGGCTGCATGGCAGAATCAGTCACTGCTGTTCAAAGACTGCATGATGCCCTCAGCACCTGTCACTCTGTTAACTCAGTGGTGCTGGCTAGCTCTTGTTTTCGTGAAAAATGGACATCACCATGTGCTTCAGCTCATACTAACCCATGACCCCAACTGAACAAACCTATGCAGAAGCCTAGGAATAAATGAAGAATGCACCCTCACTGTTTGCTGCATGGTTGGCCAGCAAGCCACTGTGAGAATAAAGAAGTAACAGAGTAATGATGACTTTACAGGAACAAGTAGTGTCCTTGTCCCATATCTTTTCTCAGACTTTCCCCTAACTTTTCTCCCTCACCATTACCCACTGCCTCTGCTCACTCTGCCCAGAATGAGGCTCATCATGATCTGACCACTTTCTAAGGCATAGTATACGGCAGAGAACATACAGGCCAGAGACACCTATGCATTCTACACAGGAAACCCAGGCTTGGGCTCTTGGTGGGCACTGAGGTGGTCACGTTGCTGCAAGAGGAGCTGGTCTGAAAAGGAAATGGTGAGAAGCCAGGAAGTCGTTGGAGCAGCACAATTACAGGGTAATTTGAGTGACGTGAGGCTCCTATTCTAGAAAAATGGTCTGCTGATCTTCAGAAAATGATCCATTGAAAACTTGATCAATCACAACTGTATTGTTTCTGTTGCATGAAAGATGAGTCTCCCTTAGATGGTGCTCAAAATACATGACCTCAGTAATGGCCTGAAGCAGACTAGAGATAGTAACGCTAGTATTTGACACGCTGTCCAGCAACTAACAATGTATATAATCCTCAGATACATGAGAAGGTATCAAAAAATTTATAGAAAAGTAAAATTTAAAGATAATGAAACTCTTCCATGAATTTTTTTAAGTCCCCCTCTGTGGGGAGAAGTCATATCCTTGCTGCCAGACTGCTGTCTCATCCCACAGCAGGGCTGGGCCTGCTCCCTGCTGCC
>NW_022103900.1:42308305-42320603 GCF_000313985.2 Echinops telfairi
AGTTATGAAGTAGCAACAAAAATAATTTTATGGTTGGGGGGTCACCACAACATGAGGAACTGTATTTAAGGGTCGTGGCATCAGGAAGGTTGAGAACCGCTGTGTTCGATGATTCTCACAGGCCACAGGAAAAGACTCTGAGATGAAGCTGTGAAAATAGGCTATTCACGAGGAGGTGCATTCTGTGTGAGGGCAGGAGGGAAACAGACTTGGAGAGAGGGAGAGATGGCAATGCACTGCAGGTACAGACGCAGTTTGAGCTGACCCCACAATGATTTCCCCAGCTGAGGCAGACCTGCAGACCCGGACCAGAACACAGCAGAGCAATTCCTACAATAATCACTCCTTGAATGTGGGCTACCACTTCCCTCATAACTTTAGATGAGGAAGATCTTTGACGTTAATAACAAAACTCAGTGATGAATACAGCTCTCAGCCATCAACAATACTCCAGGCAGTAGGGGAGTACCATAGTCCTAAAGAGTAAGACTTAAGACATTCTGGGCAATGTACATTAGGATCC
Organism: Echinops telfairi; assembly: GCF_000313985.2. Classification (NCBI taxonomy): domain Eukaryota; kingdom Metazoa; phylum Chordata; class Mammalia; order Afrosoricida; family Tenrecidae; genus Echinops; species Echinops telfairi. The sequence continues at coordinate 42,308,829 of NW_022103900.1, forward strand.
ATTGCAGTGAGAGCTGAGGGCGTCACTATCCACAATGAAAGCACTGCTAGACTGCTATTCTTGTAGCTTTGTGCACAATGGGATATAAAAATTATTGTTTGTGTTAGGTGCCTTGGAGCTGGTTTCTATTTGCATTGACTTTATGCACAACAGAACAGAACAGGACAAAACACTGCTCATGCCGATCTTCACAATTGTTCTTATGTTTGAGCCCGTTGTTGCAGCCACGGTGTCAATCCATCTCCATGACGGAGTTCTCCTTTTGTGCTGCCCCTCTAGTTTACCAACCATTACGTCCTTCTCCAGGGACTGGTCTGTCCTGATAATATGTCCAAAATATGTAAGACAAAATCTTGCCCTCCTTGCCTCTCAGGAGCACTCTAATCTTCCTTATTCCAGGACACATCTGCTCACACTTTCAGCAGGCACTGTTTGTTCATTGTGCTTCTCCAGCAACTCAATTGAAATGCATCCATTCGTCTTCACTATTCTTTATTTAATGTTCAACTTTCACATGCACATGAGCCCATGGAAAATACCATGGCTTGGGCCAGGCACATCTTAGTATTCAAAGTAACATCCTTGCTTTTCAACATTCTAAAGATATCTAGATTTACTAAATGCAAACCATCTTTTGATTTCATGACTGCTGCTTCCATGAGCAATGATCATGGATCCAAGCAAGATAAAATCTTGGACAACTTCAATAGTTTCTCTGTTTATCCTGATGTTACCCAGTAGTCCACTTGTGAGGATTTGGGCCTTTTAAACATGGAGTTGTAATCCATACTGAAGGCTGCCATCCTTGATCTTCATCAGCAAGTGCTCCATGTCTCCTTCACTTTCTGCGAGCAAGATTATTGTCATCTGCTTATCACAGATTGTTAATAAGGCTTCCTTCGATTCCAATTCTTCTTCACATGAGCCAACTTCTCTGATGATGTGCTCAGCATACAAATTAAATAAGCATAATAAGAGAATATGACCCCACGGTTATATTGAAACTATGACGTATTCCCTGTTCCATTCACACAACCAGCTCTAATCCATGTACAAGTTCTACATGAGCACCATGAAGTGTTCTGGAATATCCATTTTTCTTAAATGTGTCCATAAACTGTTTTGATCTACACAATCTTAGAGATTTAACTTGTTACCCAATAATTCCACTCTTGATTATGTACCCAAGTTAAATTAGAGCAGGGTTCAATCAGATTCTTGTATATTAATGGATACTGCAGCACTATTCACAGTAGCCCAAAGGTGAAAACAGCCAAATGTCCATCAATAGAGTAAATGAAATGTAATATGTACATAAATTTGAACATTACTAAGTCATACAAAGGTATAAAGTTCTAATATATGCTACATAATACCTAGGAAACATACTAAATAAAATAAGTCAGATATAAAGGATAAGTGTAATATTATCCCATTATCATATGAACTCTAGAGAAATCTACAGAAAGTAGATTGGAGGAATTTAGCTACCAGGAATTGGGGCTAAAGGGAAATGGAAAATTATTACTTAATGGTTATAGAGCTTCTGCCTGTGCTGGTGAAAGGGTTTGGAATCAAATAGTGGTAATGGTTGTCAAATATTGTGAATTGATGTTCACTTAATATAGCTAAATAGACGATTCTGTATTATAGCTATTTTACCACACAGAGAAAATTAAAGAAACTTGAAGGAAAAAAAAGCATTGCCAATTGAATGTGAATCCTATGTGCTCAGGGGAATAAAAATTGCTGTCTTTTCTATGAGTTATTCTACCCCAGGATAAACAAAGAAACAAACCTAAAAACTACATTATATCATCCCATATCCATTATGTTTTAACAGTTCTATTTCTTGGCTCTGACATACAGGAAAGATAAATAGTATGAACCTCTGTCTCCAGATATTAAGTAGGAGGATTCCTGTAGGTCTCCCCTTTGAGCCCAGCTCTCCCTCCTTTCTTAAAAGGAGAGTATCAGCAGTGTCTATGTACTTACTTCTCCTTTGTTTAACATTGTTAAACAAATGGACTATCGGTCAATCAGGATATTTCAACACATACGAAGGACTTGCTTTCTACTTCTGATCCAATGTTTCACCTATGGCTTGACTTTCTTGGCCACATAGTCCCTGGCACCCCTGGACAAGAACTGGGAGTCCCATTGTTATATTATCTGACATGGGTGAGTATTCATGTTCCTGCAGACACTGAAACACTGGTAGAAATAAAGGTTTATCTTCTCCAAACTTAGATTAGAAAGAAGGCAATAGCCATGGATTGCCAAGTAAATGCCAAAAAGGAAACACCAGTTCCTGATTTCTAATAAAATAAGGAAATACCTAGATATAAAAGGAATAAATAACTTCGTAGGATTTGTAAAGATACTCCTTGTTAAAGCATTTTATTGTGAATATTGTGAAGTTTGTTTTTTTCTTTGAAGAATGACCTCTAAAACCATGATACAGGATCTGTCAATATATTAGTTTTGCTTTGGGGGTCAGAAATTTTAGTTTCACTTAACTAGTCCAAACATTCCAGATAGACTACCATGCCTAATGATAAAGACTTAATAAGGAAATTAAGCAGAAAGAGTGCTGCTTACCTGTTAAAATGTTATCACAACTTCTATATTGCACCATTGGTTCACTTGTTAGAATTTTTAACACCCTCCCTCCGCCCACCATCACCATGTCATGGTCCCTGTTACATAGACACCATCATCTTTTTTTTTTAATAAGGAAATTTATTTATCTATTTTTTTATTTTATTTTGTTTATTTTTTAATCATTTTATTAGGGACTCATACAACTCTTATCACAATCCATACATACGACAAAGGGATCAATTATCAGGCATCAAAAAACAAAAAATCATATCATTGTGTGCTCACCTCCATGATACGATCGCTGAAGACAAATAGGTGTATAAGCAAATGTGGTGAAGAAATCTGATGGTGCCCGGCTATCAAAACATATAGCATCTGGGGTCTTAAAGGATTGAAGGTTAACAAGCGGCCATCTAGCTCAGAAGCAACAAAGCCCACATGGAAGAAGCACACCAGCCTGTGCGATCACAAGGTGTCGAAGGGATCAGGTATCAGGCATCATCAGGTAACAAAAAATCTTACCATAGCGAATGAGAAGGGGAGTGCGGAGTGGAGACCCAAAGCCCATTTGTAGGCCACTGGAGACACCATCATCTTTCACTGGGAAAAATGCTCATCTAGAAAGCTCAGATACTTTCAGATTATATAACTTTGGAGATGGAAAAATAAATGGTCCTTACCTTGCATTGTTGCTTTTGTTGGTTCTGAGAACAGAGGAATGAGTAAGAGGTAGATAAGGTAGACAAACGAGAGCCCATTGTATCGGAAAGCACATGCTGTGGTTGGGAAGAGAGAAGAGAGAAGAAAATCATTAACAATGGCAGGCTAACTTTGTGGGCAATGACATCAGGTGTCCCTGCATCAAATGATACCACTGCCTAAATAAGTATGTCAATTACAAGGTAATAACTGAGCAAAGTGATAATCTGTGCTTATTGCTATGGTGAACATTTAAACATAAGAATTAACGTATATAAAAAAAAAATAAAACCTTCATTGCTGTTGAGTCAATTCTGACTCATAGTGACCCTGTAGGACAGTGTAGAACTCTCTTCCTGTGGGTTTCTAACACCATACCATTTTCCCCCTCCTTTTTATTTTGCCCACTCGGAGACTGTAATTTTCTAATGTCTCACCTTTCTTCTTCAGAGCACCAGCCTGGTGGCTTTTAACGACAGAGTTTGAGGTTAGCAGCCCAGTCTGTAACCCACTATACCACCAAGGCCATGTCAATCTCATAGAAGAACTATTGTATGACCCAGCAATTCCACTCCTAAATATATACACCAAAGACCTATATGCAAAGATTCAAACGTTCACCAGTGTTTATCAATGTTCACCAATGGAGCACTATTTTCAATAGCCAAAGTTTTGAAACAACTTAAATGCCCATCAGTAGTTGAATGCATAAACAATATCTACTATATATATCCAATATACTGATACCCAGATAAAAAGATAACTGAAATCCTAACACATTTTATAACATAATTAAACTTTGAAAACATTATGCTGAGTGAAATGTCAGTCACAAAGGACAAAATTACATGAGCCCAATTGTGTTTGAAATTTAGAAACATACGCACATCACAATTTTATTATTCATTACTAAAAACAGCAGACAATAGAGAAGGAGAAATAATTCAATGATAAGAGGACACTGTTTTTCTAAAGACTTCTGATATAACTGGGTAAAGATACATGTGAAAATTGAGCAGCAATGAACACGTCACTGAACTGTCCATGTGAAAAATATTGACATGTGAAATGTTTTGCTACAAATATACTTATCACACTTTGAAAAAAGTCTAACTATGTAGGCACTTGCATGGAGACAAGATATAGTTAAATGCTAAATTTAGTTTGGATAGATTGAAATTGCTACAGAAATATAAAACAATCTACTAGAGAAGACCAAAGGACATTTTCCCAAAAGCAAAAAAAGAAGGAGCAGGGCAATTGAAGGACGCAAAGAGGGAAAACAAAGTGGAAACATGGAGTGTGCTGGCACACAGTGGGGACAGCAACCAAGACCACAAAACAGCATGTGTGTGAATTGCTGAATGGGAATCAAATTTGCTGTGAACTTTCACGGCAAAATGTTAAAATAACAGAACAAAACATTCATATTAAAAATTTCAACTTTAGGGGAATTGGATTTAGTGAGAATTTGAAATGATCTGGTAGAAAAATATGTCATTTTCAGAAGAGGAGAAAATATTTCAGGTATATTCGTGCTGAGTTAGTGGGAAGAGAATCTTAGGCATTGTAGGAACTGGGCTGTAAATGAAGAATTGAGATACCATGGGAATCACAGTTAACTTGGAGAAAGAGCAGATGGAATACAGAGTTTCTTATCAAACAGACAAATATATGAAGTTTGAATACAAATTATACAAAATGACCCCAACATTTAAAACACACTTGGAATTTTAAGGAAAAGGACTACTGACCTGGAGTAAAATAAGAAATTTAAGAAGAAACAAAAGCTTCTTTTAGATACATTCATGGAATTGGTTGATGGAACTTAGATTTTTAAAATTATTATTAAGTACTTTCATTGGGGGCTCTTACATCTCTTATCACAATCCATACATTCATCCAGTGTGTCAAGCACATTTGCAGATATGCCACCATCATCATTTTCAAAGCATTCTCTTCCCACTTGAGCCCCTGATATTTCTTCCCCTTCCCTCCCCCGCCCGCCCTCCCTCACGAACCCTTGATAAGTTATATTTTTTCAATATCTTACATCATCCTCCAAAGGCCCTCACCCACTTTTCCATTGTTCATCCCTCTGGGAGGGGGTTATAGGTTGATCCTTGTGATCCCCTTTCTCCCCCCCACCCTCCTCTAATCCTCCTGGTATCTCTACTCTCATTGTTGGCCTTAAGGGGTTTATCTACCCTGGATTCCTTGTGTTGTGGGCTCTTGTCTGTAGCAGTGTGTATGGTCTGGTCTAATCTGATATGAAAGGTGGAATTGAGGTCATGATAGTGAGGGGAAGGAAGCAACCAAGAACTAGAGGAAAGTTGTGTGTTTCATTGGTGCTATATTGCACCCTGACAGGCTCATCTCTTCCCTGTGACCCCTCTGTGAGGGATGTCCAATTGTCTACAGATAGCCCCACCACCATTCACAATGGGTATGATTTTGTTCTGGGTCTTATATGCCTGATACCTGATCCCATCGACACCTCACGATCACACAGGCTGGTGTACTTCTTCCATGTGGGCTTTGTTGCTTGCTTCTCAGCTAGATGGCCCCTTGTTTATCTTCAGGTCTTTAAGACCCGAGACGTTATATCTTTTGATAGCCAGGCACCATCAGCTTTCTTCACCATATATGCTTATGTACTCATTTTGCCTTCAGCAATCATGTCGGGAAGGTGAGCATCACAGAATGTCAGATTATTAGAACAAAGTGTTCTTGTGTTGAGGGAGTACTTGAGTCAAGGCCCAATGTCCATCTGCAACCTTAATTCTTAACATATAGATATGAGTACATAGTTCTATTACCCCCTTGTTATATATATATACTTACATATGTGCATGCCTGTAATTAGACCTCTATAAATGTCCTTTGCTTCCTGGTTCTTTCTTCTATTTCCTTTTACTTTCCTCTTGTCCCACCATCATGTTCGGCCTTCATTTGGGTTTAGTAATTCCTCGCTGCTACATTGCCCTTGATTGAGCCCCACTAGGCACCCTACACCCTTTTCTCCATTCATTTTAGTTAACTTCTTATTCCCTTGTCCCTGGGTTGCCCCACCTCCCTTCCTTTCTCCCACCTCTCCTTCTCTCATATCTGCCCAGAATCATCGGTCCTGTTCTTTTCACCTCTGAATTGTTTATCCCACCTATTTTATCTAGATAGACATGCAGAGATCTTAATAAGCCCCAAAACTAGGCAAGGCCAAACAAAACAACAAAGGAAGTCAAGACCAACAAAACAATAAAAACAACAGCAACAAACAAAACCAAAACAACAACCAAAAGAAAGCCACTGACAAAAATGGAAAAGCCTATAAATAGTTCAAGGTCTGTTTGTTGGTCTTTCCGAGTGTTTTCCAGTTGAGTCTGATGGGGTGCCACACTCTGTATCCAAAGTCTATTATTGTCATTCCTCGGGGGTTTCATCACTCTGCTCCCCTTGCTGCTCTGTTGCATGCCCTTAGTGTTTCACCACAGTGTGATGGGGTCAGATTGTACAACATTCCCACACTGTGTCTCCATATTGTCTCCCGTAGCACTAAGGTTTAGTGAGGGACGTTGTGTCTCATGGTGGGGCCAGCCCTATGATCCTATCTGTGCTTTATTTACTCCAAGCAGGAATATTGTCCTCGGGGGTTGGTGGGCCAGGATGTCCTCCCCTCCCTCTCCATCCCTTTTTGTTTCTCCCGTGTGCTCTAATTAGACAAGCCCCTCTCCTCAAGCTGTGGCCCCAGTGCTGTCCTCTGAAGTGCATTCTTCGGAGGGGTGGGGGGTGATGTCCACATAGTTGGGATTGGGGCCAGCCCTGCAGAACTCTCCATTGGTTCCTTGGTACATACTGGTATATTGTATTCACATCTTGGCGCAATGGGTTGAAGCCTAGTCTGTCTGTCTGTCTCCCACCCTCCACCTCCGCCTGTGGAGATATAAACAATAGCCTCCCCTTGGGTGGTTTAGTGCCCTGCTTGCCCCCTACCCTTGTCTTTTTATCTCTCTCTCTTTCTTTCCCCCTCCTATTTAGTTGGCCGCTGTACATATCCCTAGATTGGGTTTGGCCCCTGCCATAGTAGCAGACCTCACCCCAGGGATATATGTATGTAGTAGCTTTTCCCCTATGACCCATCTTTTTTTAAGTTTACCTCAGTGCACTCATATTGTACTTGTCCTTTTGTGCTTGGCTTACTTAGCTTAACATGATTTCCTCCAGTTCTTCCCATGCAGCAATGTGCTTCATGCATTCATCACTGCTTTTCAGGGGTGCATAGTACTCCATTGCATGTTTGTACCACAGTCTTTTGGTCCATTTGTCTGTTGATGGATATGTGGGTTGTTTCCAACTCCTTGCAATTGTGAACTGTGCCACGATGAACAATGAGCACAGATGTCTGGCCGTGGTTTGTTTCTTGGCTCTTCTGGGTATATGTCCAGAAGGGGGATTGCTGGGTCATATGGTAGCTCAATTTCCATGTTTTAGATATTGCCAAATGAATTTCCATAGTGGCTGCACATACCTACAGGTCCACTAGCAGTGGACAAGAGTTTCTATCTCACCACAGCTCCTTCAATGCTTGCTACATTCTGATTTTTTTAATTGGGCTATCTTTGAGGGTGTTAGGTGGTAACTCATAGTTATTTTGTTTGCATTTCTCTTATGGCTAATGATCAGGAACATTTTCTCATATGTTTATTGGCCATTTGGATTTCTGCCTGTGAAACTTCTGTTCAGGTCCTTTGCCCACCTCCTTAGTGGGCAGCTAGTTTTTTTCTTATTGTAGGCTTGCAAAGTATTGTAGATTTTAGTAATAAGGCCTTTGTCTGATGTGTCATTGCTAAAGATGTTTTCCCACTTCATGGGCTCTCTTAATACTCTCAGTGAATTATTTCAATGTACACAAGTGTTTTATCTTCAGTATATCCCACTTGTCAATTTGTGCCTCCTCTGTGTTTGTGTCCTTCCCTATTTACGATAGCCTATGTATTTCCTGTGCGAAGGTTCTCAGGTTTGTCCCAATTCCCTCATTGATGGCCCTAATAGTTTGGGGTTTTACCTCAAGGTCTGTGATGCACCTTGAGTTTGTTCTGATGCACAGGGTCAGGTAAGGGTCTTGCTTCATTTTTCAAGGTCTGGGATCCACCTTGAGTTTGTTCTGGTGCATGGGGTGAGGCAGGGTATAGCTTCCTTTTTCTGCAGGTAGACGTCCATGTTTCCAGCACCTCTTGTGGAAGAGGGCGCTTCGATTTTATGGAAATACCCACCAGACTGTGTACATAAACGACGGCTCGTGACTTAAAAAGGATGGGAGATTGAGTTCTAAAGACACATGATTTGAAATTGGAAAGGATAATTTCACTCTCAAAAGTGAGAGCAATAAAGAGAAGCAAAAAAAGAAACCACATTGTCTTCAGGAGGGAACAGGAGAAATATTGCTCACATTTGGGAATGTAGGCTAAAGGCACACATTCAGGCAATAAGGGAAAAAGCAGCAGAAATTTTAAGATTGATATTAGAAAACCAGGAAAATTCCATTTTACAAATGAAAATTTTCATTAAAGAAGCTCACAGCAACAGAGGGACTGATACATGAATTATTTGTTGGTACACATATGGAGTTTAATAAAGGAGTTGTCAGACCCAGAAGACAAAATGCCAGAAGGTAGTTGAGGCAAAGGGAAGCAGAGAATGGACTCATAGCTTATGTTCATAGACCCCTGGAGAGTCTGGGACAAGGAATATGTACCAGGGTTAAAGAGACAGAGCACTCAGATGAGGAGAGACAAAATTTGAACAGTGTGAACATGATACTGAAAGCAAAGAGCCCAAGCTGGTCTCCCAGCCCTACCCAAGAAGGTTTACTCAACACGGTGGGCAATATAAGAGAAGCACTTTAATACACACTCGATTGGAGTGGAAGGAAACCATAAAAGTGAAGCACTATTAAAAAAAAAGAATGTTTTAAAAAATATTTAATATATTTGGAAATATTTGTTTTTAATTTTAATGAAAATATCTTCAGTAAAGATTTACACAGCAGTTTAAGTTCCCTTTAAACAATTTCTACACAAGTGTTCATTGACATTGGATATATTCTTGACAGTACATGAACATGCTCTTTATTGCCATCCTCCTCTTTCTTTCAAAGTAATTATGAAAAGTTTGTCCTCCTTTATGTGATGTTGCAAAGCAGAAGAGTACTTATGGTAATATGTATTAGTTGTTGAGCCAATTTTTTAGTTAGCTATAAGTTGTCCTTGATGGCTAGTGTTGGCGAAGATAGTTTTGAAGACTATCTGAGGGCGATAGTACCAGGACATCTTCTAGTTTCAACTGGTCCGATAAGTCTTTTAAAATGTTTTTCTCCTTTGCAGTTCTGTTCCACATTTTTCCTCCATTATATTCCATTAAGGTCTAACTATTGGACATATTGTAGGAGACACCAGTCTCTGGATACACACTCACACACCTATATATACTTATATAAACCTATATATAAACATTTATACATCCTTACATACATATATGTGTGCCTACCTGCATACAGATATACCCAAACACATTTGTTTAATAATTTTAGTTCCGTGGGTAAATGCCATTATTGTTCAAGTACATTTTTTACAAACTTTTTGACGCCTTCTCATATATTTCATAACAATTACAAACTTGTGTATTTTTATAACAACATTTACCTTTGTGAAGCTGAGCACAATTGGCATTTCCTGTAGCGTAACCAAAATATCAAGTATCTACTCTCTACAGGAGGAAGTGTAGCTGAAATGCTTCTTAGAAGTGAGGACTTGATCTCAGGTACTTATCATTTCTTGGAACAAGACATCATGCTTGGGAACTTAAAGGCCAGTGAAAAAGAAGAGGATCCTCAAGGCAATGGGTGGACACAGTTGCTGAAGCAATGGGCTCAGATCTAACAGATGTGAGGAAGGCGCAGGAATCGTTAACAGTCTTCTTCTACTCATCGGCAGCTATGAGCTGGAGTTGAGTCCATGGCATCCAACAACATCTACTACCACCTAGAAAGTGAATCCCTTTCCTCGCCCGCATCCTTCATGGAAACTCGTGTCAGTACATTTACTGGTCTATGACATTTTATAAAAGTGAGAATATATACTACTTGGTTTTTTGAGATTGACAGGGACACTTCTACCTTGTCCTATAGGGTCACGCTGAGTCGGCATCGACTCAATAGTAGTGAGGTTTTTTTTCCTTTCGGAGAAACCATATATTGTAGTCATCCAGAATTGATTCCTGTTAATAATAGTTTACACGCATTTGCTACTAGAAGTTCACCCCTGATCTGTATGTTAACACATCCCATCACCATCTCTATTAACAGCCGGTACAAGTTTCATTTTACAGGTGAGGAAACAGCACATGTAGGCAGGTGGACCGAACAATGAACCTAGCAGTTCAGTTCCAGAGTCCCCACTGGCATCCCCAAGTCCCACCTCACTCCATGGGCTCCCTCGGTGTCTAGGGCTCAGTGTAGCAAAGTTCAGAGTACTGGAAAGATGTGGCCTCTCTGGGTGCCTTCTGCACTTAGCACATGCTTTCTGTACATGTCAGCAAGTTTTCTAACCTCATTTCTATAAGTTTCCTACTAAACATGGTGAAAGTGTGCATACAAATGTCCTGTGATTAACTATGAAAGTTTCCTACTATAACATATATAGTTATAGTTAATATAACTATATAGTGTTATAGTTAATAACAGTGATTAATTACATTACAGTTTTATTTGCTATCATTTATAACCTAAGTCTAAAATACTTAAGGGAGGGAAAACATGGTCCAATGTGGTAGATTGTCTCTGAAATGGACCTGAGTGGTCTCTCTAATGATATTCATCAAAGGAAATCTGTCCTCACGTTGATTTCAACTATCTGGGACCCCATGTCTGTCAGAGTACTACTGTGCTCCACAGGGCTCTCTAGGACTTATTTTCAGCAACAGATTTCTTGTGAAGTATCACTGAGTGGGCTCCAAGCATACTTAAGTTAGCAGACAAACTTGCTAGCCATTTGCACCACCCTGGACTCACTTGGTGTTCATAATCCTGTGTATGTCGTAGGCTGGACCCAGTAACTGACTTGCAATGAACAGAATACAGCCAGCAAGAAGGGTTTCATTTCTGAGTTTAAGTTACCAAATGGCTGTGTCTTCCATCTTTTGGGCCTTATTCTCTCTACCCCTTAACAGCTCTATGGTAACTCAGCCACCGTATTATGAGTTGTCATAGGAACAGACCCTTGTACAATAGTCTACATGGACTAGAGGCACTGGTGAGATTGGGCAGAGATCCTCCCTGAGTAGAGAAGGATATAACTATTCTAAGGGCCACTTGATGAAGATTGCGGATTGCAGCCTTCAGGGTAGATTACAACTCAATGCGAAGAAAGCAAAAATCCTCACCACAAATAGGTAACATCATTTTTACCTAAAAAAAAA
>NW_022103900.1:42320874-42328276 GCF_000313985.2 Echinops telfairi
AATGATGAAGTCAACATATGTACTAAAGTGCTGGACACAGATGACGTATGTACAGATTGTGATGAGTTATATGAGTCCCTAATAAAATGATTATTAAAAAAAAAAGAATTTAGTCTTCCACAATCAATGGTCATGGAAGCAGCAGTCAAGAGATAAATAATGCATCCCCTTGGATAAACCTGCTGAACAAGACTCTTTCAAGTATTGAAACGCAAGGATGTTACTTTGAGGACTAAGATGTGCCTGACCCAAGGTGTCCTGAGCCAAGTCAATAGCTTTCTATGCACGTGAAAAGTGCACATTGACTAAGGAAAGACTGAAGAAGAATTGATGCATTGCAGTTATGCTGCTCATGAAAAATATTGAAAGTACCATGGACCTCCAAAAGGACAAACAAATCCGTCTTGGGAGAAGTACAACCAGAAAGCTCCTTCGAGGCAAGGATGAGGAGACTTCATCTCATGTACTCTGACATGTTGTCAGGAGAGACGCGTCCTTGGAGAAGGACTTCATGCTTGCTCAAGGATAGGGGCAGCCAAAAAAAGAGGAAGTCTCTCAACAAAACGGATCCAACAGTGGCTGCAACAATGGGCTTAAACGTAAGAACAACTGTGAGGGTTTCACAGGACAGTGTTTCATCCTGTAGTCCACAGGGTCACTGTCAATCAGAACCAGCTAGGCAGCACCTAACGTTACAAAGCTGGATTGCAGCTTTAACAGACTGAGCCAGAGGATCCAGTTAAGTCACCCAGGATCCCTGATTTCCAGAAACTGTAAGATAATGCAGCAAGAGATAATGATACCCCAAATAAAAATTTTTTAAATGTGACATGGTCAAAAATCCTTCATTTATTAATGACTCCCTTTGACTGAAAACAGTAACCAAATTGCATCATTATATACTATAGACATGTGAAGTTGCAAAAAAATTTTTTTAATTGCAGAGGAATTAATTCCAACTCAGATGGATCAGAATGGAATTATGCTCCATAGGATTTTCAGTGACTAATTTTTAGGATGTAAATCATTCTAGGACTGATGCTTCTGAGTGAATGAGAACCACTAAACTTTTCAGTCATCAGCCAAGCACATTAATCATTTGCACCACCAGGGACTGGTATGTGACAGTACTGCCCTGCAGTTATACAATGCTTTAGGAGTCTCTGAATGCCAGATCTAAGTCAGTCATTCCCATGAAGGAAAAAGTCCTTCAACTTGGTAATAACGCACATTTGAGATAGAATGCCTTAGAAGGCAAATAGCTACACCTTCATGAAGTTTGATGCTGCCTTTTGTTAGGATCTGGAGATACTTGAAGTACATGCATTACTTTTCACAATGATTTGTCAGATATTTGGCTGTACATCTTCCCCTTGCAAACGTCCAATGAACCAAGAAGTCATCTGGCGTGCTCCAGTGCAGAGAACACTAAACAAGCACCCCTATATTCTGCCTCAAACACTTGAGTGTCAGTAAAAAAAAAATTAAATGTACATTAAGGTGTTCAAAGGAAATCAAATCTGTGGTTTAGCTAAGAATGCAAATTTATTTCCACTATTCCTACATGGTTTTTGAAGCATCCAAAATTGTATGCAAACTTCCCCAGAAGGATGACACCAGCTGACTGATTTTCCAAACAAAAGGCCTTGCCCAGACCTAGAGAGCTCACAATTACAAACTGTGAAATAGCAAACTGTCACATGGAATGCTTTCACAAACATCCATACTGTCATCTTAATCCTAAGAATTGGGAATAGTCTCAGTGGTGTTTCATTTTCTACACATGAAGGTTGGTAAAGCCCTTCATTTAGAAAAATGTAATTGAATTTTCCAACTTGAAATTTATCTATACAAAAAGCAAAAAATCTCTCAAAACTATAGTATTTTTATGTTGTCCACTTGATTGGGGTAAAAAACCCACTCCCATCAAGTTGATTCAGACTAATAGCGACGCAGAGTTTCCCATACTGTAACTGTTTACAGGAATATACAGCCTCTTTTTTCTCCTATGGAGTGGCTGATGGGTTTGAACTTCCAATCTTGTTATTAGCAGCACAACAAGCAACATACTGTGTGACTAAGCCTCCTTCAATGAGCTGTGTTTATTTTCATAATTGCCAAAGTAGCCGATATATATTATACAGAATAAGCAATTTTAATATCAAGTGATCATAGTCCTATCAACTCAGAGGTTCTAGAATTTAAATTTTTGTTTTACTTAAAAAATATTTTCCTCCTGTACCTTCAAGTAATCAATTTCCTTTAAAAGGATATACTCTAAAAACTTACAGTGACCTTGCAGTATGTACCATGTAGTAGAAACGTGAGACAGGTAAACGACAGTTACATCACCTAAGGTTGTACTTTGTTGTTCTTGGGTGTCTTCAAGTCCCACAGGACAGAAAATAACTGCCCCCATCAAGTTTTCTCTTGAGTAACAATGGAGTAGTTCCAATTACTGTTCTTATTTTTGCAGCCTAGGCTTAACCATTGTGTCACCGTGTGAGGCTGGGTTGACTAGAGTAAACAAAACAAGTGACATTAATCTATGTATAAGAAAGAATTTTATATCAAGACCCAACTTGACATCAAGAAGGAATCCCAGTCAAGTGCAACTCAAGTCCCTACGTCCAAGGTTAGCCGAGGTCCCTTTCATGTAGCTGCAGATGGATGACACTGAAAGATGAAGCTGGAAGCAAGAAGATCACGGGTGAGTGCAGAGTCACATGGATGGAAGATCTGTGGAAACATGACAGGGTACCAATAGCTCTCAGGGTCACTCAGCCCACATAGGGCTGACTCTGGTGAAGTCCCAGCAAAGAAGAAGATGAAGTAGGAGAGAGAGAGAGAGAGAGAGAGTTCCTAGCATCTCTCATTCTATATAAAAAGACTTAGAACATTGAGGAGGTGACATCAGGCTCTGTCCCGATTGATAAGTTGGGTCTCACTTCTACCCTTATCCAGGAGTGCTGAGTTGACATAATCCCTAACCATCACAGTATCCCAAGACTCTTTAACTCCTTGTCTATCTGTATAGAGTTCTTTGTACGTTATTACATACGCCCATGTTTTACAGAGTTAAAATTGCAAATTCTTCTGAGCAGTAGACAACAACCCTCTCATCTCTTTTCATACAGTTACGAAATTATTCCCTCAATAAAGAACGTACCCAACAGTCTGCAGAAAGATAAGATCTGTGTTTCACTGGTCTTGCTTTTCTCTAGAGGAGCCCAGCCTAAGAGACTCCGGCAAATAGGAACCATGCAAGGTTGTCCATATCGCCACTCTCGTTCAACAGTGTGCTGGAAGTCTAATCAGAAATATGATTCAACAAAACAAAGTGAGAGGAATCCAATGAAGCAAAAAAAGAAGTGGAACTCTCACTATTTGGAGATGATATGATTTGATGTGTATAAAACTCCAATCTCTAACAAAAATTTGTTGGAAACAATTTAAAGATCCTGCAATGTAGAAGAATACATGATTCATATGAAAAGACCAACCTGATACCTGTTTCAAGGAGAGGGAAGTTGAGTCAGGGAAGGCAAACTACGGGACATGTAAGTCGACACATATTGACATGGGTGAAAGCGGGGATGGAGCTTCATAAGTGTGAGAAGAGAAATTGGGGTTTCAGGGTGAGGACATATTAGGAGGGGAGCTGATGAGTGGTTTGAACTGTTGAATGCAAAGTTAGTAGTCTGAAACGTAAACCACTAAACTTAATCACAATTATAAAATCCATCAAATAAATAAATTAAAACCTAAGTTCTTGACAGCACTTATCTGTCATTTTGTTGTACTGTGGTACAACATGATGTCAAAACTATTCCAAGACTTAAAGTTAAACAAGCGGCCATCTAGCAGAGAAGCAACAAACCCGCACGGAAGAAGCACACCAGCCTGTATGCTCATGAGGTGTCAAAGGGACTGGGTAACAAGCATCGAAAGACCCAAAACAAACAAAACTTTGAGGGGAGTCAGAGCAGAGACCCAAACCCCATCTATAGACAATGGGAGATCCCTTCACAGAAGAGTCACAAGGAAGAGAGGATTCAACCAGGGCGCCATATAGCACTGATGAAATACACAGCATCCTCTGGTTCCTTGAGGCTTCCTCGCGCCCCACTATCATGACTCCACTCATGTCTTTCACTGTGGGCTAGACCGGAGCATGTGTACAGGTACAGATAAAAGATAAGAGCTGATGACACCCGGAATCTAGTAAGAGTAATGGGAGTAACGATACCAGGAGGGTAGGGGGAAGGTGGGGTTAGGAGGGAGGAAGGGAGCACCAATCACAATGATCAACTAATAAACACCCCAGACCTCTCAGGGGAATGAACAACAGAAACTGTGGGGGAAGGGAGAAAGTGGATGGTGTAAGGTATGAAAATAATAATAATTTATAATTTATCAAGGGGTCATGAGGGTAGGGGGAGGGAGGGAAAAAAGGAGCTGATATCAAGGGTTCAATAGAAAGTAAATGTTTAAGAAACAATTATGGCAACATATGTACAAATATGCTTGATACAAATTACATATGTTATAGTAGTTCCATAATCTCCTGCCGACTTGCAGAGGGGTGGAGTCTAGCATGTCAATCAAGTCACAGCTTGATAATCTAATTTTGAAGGAGATAAATAGCTCACTGGAGGCTAGATACTCTCTCTGCTTGACTCCCTGAGAGACATTCCTGTTGACAAGCCACATGGAGCTATGCTGATAGAGCCAGAGCCCTGGAGTTAGAGGAGCCATGTGGAGATCTATGCCAGTGCTGAGATGCTTCCACCACTACTGGATCCACAAGACTTTATCCCCACTGGCCTGTGATCTTCCTGCATTTGGATTCATTGCATGGCTGTGTGAGTCAAAAGAGGAATTTATGGACTAGTATTGACATATGGTGTAATATCAGACTTATGGACTTAATCTGGACTGGGCTGAGATGTTTTCTTAATGTA
The DNA here is from genome assembly GCF_000313985.2 of Echinops telfairi. Taxonomy (NCBI): domain Eukaryota; kingdom Metazoa; phylum Chordata; class Mammalia; order Afrosoricida; family Tenrecidae; genus Echinops; species Echinops telfairi. The sequence goes on from NW_022103900.1 coordinate 42,325,839, forward strand.
CTAGATTACTCATTATATAAAGCTCTTTCTTATCCACCTATGAGTCTGCAGGGATTTGTTTCTCTAGTATATCTGGACTAACACCTATGGATTGTTACAAGAGCTGTAGGAGCCCCCAATAAAATGATATTTTAATAAAAAAATGTTAAAAAGAAAACTATTTCAAAAGCCAGCAAGGTCATCCAGAGTGAAGAGGTTTCAGCTGAGCTTCCAGACGAAGAACAGACAACAAAGAAGGATTTGGCTGCCCACTTCAGAAGAAGTAGCTGCTGAAAACCTTATGCAGAGCTTCAAATCACTGTTAGATACTGAAGGCCTAATGAATGGAAGCAGAACACTATCAGAAATAGTGGCCCTCAGGTCAGGTTGTACCCCAAAGGTGACTCAGGAGAAGTGGCTTTCTCAAACCGACGTTGACCACGCTGACATGAACGGAATAGCGCCTGTGGGAGTGGAGACTCAGATCTTCACTTGTTGATGGAGCCTGACTGACTCACGGTGAGAAGAAACAGCTGTGAAAATCTGCTCATGATCCTAATTTGGAATGTGCAAAGTAAAATCCAGGAAAACTGGAAGTCACAAAAAATTATCTGGAAGTCATAAAGATCAATATCCAAAGAAGATGGAAAGAAGACCGAGAGTCACTTCGCCAAAAAGAGCTAGTCAAAATTCTACCATTTCAGGAGGTAGCATCTGAGCAAGAATCAATGGAACTGGAGGAAGAAGGTCAAGCTGCACTGAAAGCATTAGCCAAAAACAAGGCTCCGGGAATTGGTGGAAAACATGAAGCAATGGAAGCACTTACTCTTCTATGCCAGGAAATGTGAAAGACAGCTATGTGGCCAACCGACTGGAAGAGATTCCCATTTGTACCCATCCCAAAGAAAGCTGATCCAACAGAATGCTCAAATTATAGAGCAATATCATTGATATCACACTTAAGTCAAATTTTGCTAAGATCATCCAACAACAGTTGTAGCAGTACATTGACTGGGAACTGGGTTTAGAGGAAGATGTGGAATAAGGGAAAACATCACTAATGCCAGACTGATCTTGGCTGAAAGCAGAAAATACTAGAAAGACGTAAAATTGTGTTTTATTGACTATTCCAAAGTATTCAACTATGTTGATCATAACAAACTATGGATAACCTTGAGAAGAATGGGAATTCCAGAACACTTTATGGTGCTCACGAAGAACTTGGATCAAGAGGCAACTGTATGAACAGAACAAAGGACATGGTTTCACATCAGAACAAATGTGCAGCAAGGTTGTATCCTGTCACCAGAGTTATTTGATCTCTATGCTGAGCATATCATCAGGTAAACAATTTTACGAAGGACAGAGCATCAGGATGGGAGGAAGGCTTATTAACAACCTATGATGTGCATATGATACCACCTTGCTTGGTGACCGTGAGGAGAACTTGAAATACTTTCTGGTGATGAACAAGGATTTCAGCCTTTGTATTAATTACAACTAAGTGTAAAGAATCCACACATCTGGGCTAATTGGTAGCATCATGATAAATAGAGGAAAAATTGAAGTTTTTAAGGTTTTGACTTGCTTGGCTCCACAACCAACACTCATGGAAGCCGTGTTGAAGAGATCAAAAGACAAGTTACATTGGGTACATCTACTGAAAAGTACATCTTTTAGAGTGTTGACAAGCAGGGATGCTACTTTGAGAACTAAGGTGCACCTGACCAAGCCATGGTATTTTGAATTGCCTCCTATGCATGTGAAACTTGAACACTGAGTAAAGAAAACAGAAGAATACAGGCATTTGAATACTGATGCTGCTGAAGAATAGTGAAATACCATGGACTGTCAAAGGACAAATTTCTCCAGGAAGAAGTATGGCCAGAGTACTTCTTAGAGGCAAGGATGGTGAGGCTTTGTCTGACATATTTTAGACATGTTGTAAGAAGAGACCAGTCCCTGGAGAAGGACTTTGTGCTTGGTAAAGTACAGGGGCATCAAAAAAAGGGTAAGGCCCTCAAAAGGATGGATTGACATGGTGACTGTGACAAGGGGCTCAAGCACAGGAACAACTGTGAGGATGGTGCATAAGCAGATGGTGCATAAGCAGACGGTGCTTTGTTCAGTTGTGCATAGGGTCACTATGGGTCGGAAGCACCTAAATGGAACCTAACAACAAGGCTAACAACAAGTTCTTACATTCAGGCTCATGGACCATGTTCATGCTGTAAAATTGCCCTCCAAGAATAGAACATGGTGATATCCTTGCTCCTGATGGCAAATCAATGAGAAAATAATTCATTTTCATGTGATTGCATAATTTCATACACCATCTGAAAATTTATATTACACATTAGATCTATTTACTTATGAATATGAAGAGCCCTTAATTTAAATTCACACTTCTAAACCATACCAGCACAGATGAACCTCTCAGGACCAGGGGTGACAGTGGC
>NW_022103900.1:42328775-42330807 GCF_000313985.2 Echinops telfairi
TCCGTCATTAGCACATTTATTCTCCGGTGATAAATATTTTTTTCAATTGGCATATAATTCACAGATCATATAATTCAATAGTTCGATTTTGTTAAGATGTGCAGTAATCGCCACAATCAACTTTGGAGCATTTCTTCTTTCTGAGAGGTATTATTGTTAACTCCCCATTTCTCCCCAGTCATCCCAGCCACATCCTTAGGTAATTATTAATCTAGTTACTCTCCCTATACATTTACCTATCTGTATTTCATATATAGAAAAAAAAATAGAAACAAGAAACAACAACAAAAACTGACAAAATAAAACAGAAAAACCTAAATCACAAAGAAAGAAGAAAAGATTAAAAACTGGAATGAATTTAAAATGAGTAAAAGAGGAAATCAAATCATAAAATGTTACATTTTTAACCTAGCTGCCTCTGTCATAACTGATTTTACAAGGCTTGCTGGCAGATAGCAAGTCTATTTCTTTATTTCACTTTATATATTTTAAACTGCTCTTATATAATCCAGCAATTTAAAAAATTATCGATTACTCTAGTTTTCCAGAATAATGGGTATCATTTAGTATTTTAGAAATAATAGATCACAAGTCAGCTGGAATCTACAGTGATCGCGTCTTTAAGAGCTAGCGCTCATTTTCCCCAGTAAAAACATCATGTTGTTGTTATCAGATGTTGTCGAGTTAGTTCTGAATCATAACAGCCCTATGTGCAACAGAAAGAAAGCCTGCCTGATCCTATGTCATCCTGACAATTGCTCTTATGTTTCCGCCCATTGCTGAAGCGACTGTGTCAATCAATCTTGTTGAGGGATTTCCTCTTTTTCACTGCCCCTCGATTTTATCAAGCACGATCTCCTTTTCCAGGGAATGGTCACTGACAAATATGTACGATGTACGTGAAAGGAGGTCTTGCCATCCTTGCTTCTAAGGATCGTTCTTCTGAATGATTTGTTTCTTCTGAAACAGATTTGTTTGTGCTTTCGGCATTCTATAATACTTAAAATATTCTTCACCAGCAACTTAATTTAAGTTCATCTATTCGTCTTTGGTTTCCGTCAATATATTCATATTCATATATTTATAGTCACTTTATTGAGAGCTGGGTGAAGGTATAATGAGTAGATCAGTTTTCTATTCAATAATCTGTGTACATTGTATTACTTTCATTACTTTTAATTTCCACAACGTACTTATCCCACTTCCACACTGAGTGTGCTGTTTCCCTTCTTCTTTCTTTCCTAAACTTTCTGAATTTTATTCTTGGGTAGATGCTGACCTTTCCATTTTAAATCGTTGATTATTCTATCGTGTGCATACCTCACTGGTGTTACTGTCCCCCTATAGATCTGTCTATTTGCCAAAAATTGAGACATCAAGTGTTCTTTTTCAAAAACTAAAGACTGACTGAAGGCCCAGGGATTCCAGGGAATCTCAGGGATTCCCTTATCCAAAGGTTCTCAACCTATGGGTCACCATCCCTTTGGGGGTCGAACTACCCTTTCACAAGGGTTGCCCAATTCTTAACAGTAGCAAAATTATAGGTATTTATTAAGTAGCAACAAAAATAATTTTATGGTTGGGGGTCACCACAATGTGGGGGGAGGTCAGATGCTTACAGACATCCTCTCTGAAGACAGTCAGTCACCAGACTACTGTAGGCCCTGTTCCTGCTGTTAAGGACAATGAACAGGCCCACAGTCATTGATTTGGTTCCTGTAGCTGGAGTTTACACCCTACTGATAATGGTTCCTCTGGAGACCCACAGAACAGGTCAAAGTTAAGCTGCCATACTAAATCTAGGATCTGCCCATCTTGTCACATGTATACCCCAACCCCTCCTCTTCCTATTGCATGTATGTTCCTAGACCACCTCCTCCCATTGCTGTATAACCTATAGTGCAACCCCTTCCTGTGATGCATGTCTTTACCTGTAATTAGTGGGCTTGCACATCCCCAAAGGTATATAGGCCTGGGTTAGCAATAGCAAACCTCTCTCCTCCCTCCCTCTCTCTCTCAGCTCCTCCCTTGA
>NW_022103900.1:42331907-42333888 GCF_000313985.2 Echinops telfairi
CATTTGCCCCACTTCTGCCACACAACACATGCATACACAGGCAACCCTCATCAAAAGGAAGAATCCCCTATTTTCTTCAGTTTTTTGAGACATTGAGACATCAGGTAGAGTTTTTCTGGTCTATTACAATGCTCGCATTATGTTTTTGGAGTTTGCTCACACTTCGGCTTCCAGTGCTCTCTTTCAATGTGGCCCCTCTAGCATGGGAACACATGCCTACTCAAGCAAGAGCGTCACCGCCCTCTCTCTGAGTGCACTGACATACCACATTCCACATCACCACAGCAAAAGAACTTAGCACCCACTCCTGGACCACCCCCCAGTTGCTGTGTCTTTTCCCCTCATTTTCCTGCACATCCAATCAGTAGCTCATTCTGCTCTCTCTCTTTCTCCTCATGAAATATAACTCTTTAAAATTTATTTATTCTGATTTCCCCTCTTAAAACACATTTCCCATTATTTCTACAAATGTGTTGGCCTTTCCAGACAGCCACTTATTGTTACAATCACTATTTTTATTTTATTCTCACTCTTCTATCCTCCTGCCCACCTTCCCCACTTACCAATCTCTCTTCACTTTTCCCTACTGCGCCACTGTAAAATTTCCAGCTCCGATTAGACCTCTCCCACAATACTACACAGAGCAAACTATTTCTTCAAGAACCAGCAACTCCTATAACACTAATAGCTATACCACACGCAGCAGAAGCAATAGTCAAACAGAGTACACACACGCAAAAAAACAAAAAAATCAAGAAAAAAAAAATCACTCAAACTCAATGAAGTATTCTGAAATAATTCCAAAAAACTACCTAATACAGAATTCAGAAGAATTATATTAACTACTTTCAAGAGATGTGAGGAGCACTCATGAGAACAATAGGAGAAATCGATTAAAATCCTTAAACCAAACAATGAGATAACAGAATTAGGCAATATTGTAAATGACTTGAGGAACAGAGTCAAAAGAGGAAAACTGAATCAGTGGGCTTAATGACAACCACTGTGACTACAATTGACAAAATAAACAATCAACAACAAAAAAGTGAATCAGAAGAAACCCTGATAATGATGTGGGACACTATCAAGACAGACAACATACATCAGGTTCTAGAAAAAGAAGAAACAACAATTTCACAAACATTACAAAGAGAAAATAATTATTCAAGAAAATGAGAGAACCCAAAAAAAGCTATATCCCAAATGATAAACATCATGACATATCATAGTCAAACTCTCCAATTTCAAGGAAAAGGATAGAATTCTTGGGGCAGCTACAGAAAAAAGAACAATAAAATACAAATGAAAAGTGATAATAAGGTGAAATATCTCAAAAGAAATTATGCAGGCAATAAAACGATGGGGTGACATAAATAAAACTCTGAAAGAAAAAATTGCCAACCAACACTAATATATCCTGCAAAATCATCCCTCAAATAGGAAGGAGAAATAAAGGGACTTACAGAAAAGAAAAAACTATATGAATTAGTAAAATCAAGGCCAACATAACAAAAATATATATATTAACCAGATCACTATGAACAAAGAATCAACAGCAGACAAATATAAGACAACCACACAGCACAATATTACACAGATGAAAGCAACACTCAAAACAACACAGAAAGAAATGAGAAACAAAGACACCAGTAAAACCCTGCAGGAAAAAAAAGGAAACCAAAGCTAAATGACAGGGAAAAGCCTTCATATATCAATAATGAAACTGAATGTCAATGAATCAAAAGTTCCAATCAAAACATGGTTGCGGGATATAAACAGAATTTTCCCCAGCTTTGTCTCCCCCAAAGACATGCCAAACATTAGAGGCTGTTTGCCAGTCCATGGTGGGAGGTCAGATGCTTAGAGACATTCTCTCTGAAGGCATTCAGTCATCAGACTACTGTCTGCTCCACTGTAGGTAGGGCCCATACCCTACTGATAAGGATAGTAATTGTTTCCATGGAGAGCCAAAGAACAGGTC
>NW_022103900.1:42334882-42336508 GCF_000313985.2 Echinops telfairi
TAAAGTAGCAAGATACAAGAGTAAAAATAGAAATCAATCAGATTCCTATATATCAAAAAGAGAGCTCAGAAAAAGACATCGAGAAAATAATACCACTTACAATAGCCACACAGTAAGATGAAATACCTAGAGATAAGCCCAATTAAAGAAACAGAAAACCTGTACAAAGAATACTACAGACTATTATTATGAGAAACCAGAAGAGACCTACACAAATGGAAGAATATCTGTGTTCGTGGATAGGAAGATTTTATATTGTGAAAATGTCAATATTCCCTAAAACAATCTATAAGTACAATGTATTTCTGATCCAACTTCATTCTTTGCAGAAATGAAAAAACTTATTAACAACTTCAAAGAAGAGGGAAGAGGCCCAGAATAAGCAAAGAACTTCTCAAATAAATAGAGAAAGAAGAGGGAAAAAACAACAACAACAAAAAACTAAGTTGTAGGTCTTGCAGTACTACAGTAGTCAAAACAGCCTGGTACTGGTTTATAATAGATATAGACCAATGGAATGGGATAATACAATGGAAGACAAAATAGATGACTGGGACCTCTTAAAATAAAATATTTATGCATATAAAAAGACATCATCAAAAGAGTAAAATGAGAGCCTGTGAACTGGGAAAAATCTATAGCAATGACAAAACAGACAAGGACGTAACTACTAAAATCTATAGATCTCTGAAATACCTCAATAAGATCAAAACAAATAATCCAATTAAAAAGTGGCCAAAGGAAGCACACCATTCTGTGTGACCACGAGGTGTTGAATGGATCAGGTATCAGGCATCAAAGAAGAAAACATCGTATCATTGTGAAAGGGGGGGAGTGCAGAGTAGGGACCCAAAGTCCATCTGTAGGCAACTGGACATCCCCTTACAGAAGGGTTGCAAGGAAGAGATGAGCCAGTCAGGGTGAAGTGTACCAAAGATGAAACATACAACTTTCCTCTAGTTTCTAAATGCTTTGGACGCCCACCCCCCCATCTCCCACTATAATGATCTCAATTCTGCCTTACAAATCTGGCTAGACCAGAAGATGTACACTGGTACAGATAGGAACCGAAACACAGGGAATCCAGGACAGATGATCCCTTCAGGACCAGTGCTGCACATGCCAATACCAGAAGGGTGGAGGCAGGGTGGGGTGGAATGGGGTAGCCGATTATAAGGATCTACATATAACTTCCTTCCTGGGGGACAGACAACAGAAAAGTGGGTGAAGGGAGATGTTGAAAAGTGTAAGATATGTCAAGATAATAATAATTTGTAAATTATCAAGGGCTCATGATGTAGGTGGGGAAGCGGGGAGGAGGAGGGAAAATGAGGAGCTGATACCAAGGGCTCAAGTAGAAAGCAAATGGTTTGAGAATGATGAGGGCAACAAATGTACAAATGTGCTTAATATACAATGGATGGATGTAAGGATTGTGATAAGAGTTGTAAGAGCCCCAATAAAATTATTTATTAATTTAAAAAAAGTGGCCAAAAGGACGTGAATATATAATTCAAAAATGATGACACCTGGAACACAAAAGTGAGGAAATGCTCATGCTCACTAGCCATCTGGGAGATGCAAATCAAAACAGCATGAGCTATCATGTTATACTCATAATGATAG
>NW_022103900.1:42338320-42339674 GCF_000313985.2 Echinops telfairi
GCATTGTTATGCTGATGTGAATGAATAGTCTTGAAAGTATTGCACTAAGACCAACCTCCACTGTTTGGGAAAATAGTGTTCAGTCACTTAAGAATTTAGTTTGTGCAAGTGAACAATTCATGTATTGTGGTTCATAGCCACCCTACACTTGCATAATGTCCTCTCTCATCAGTGTTTCAGGTGATACACAATTATACCCCGGCGGGATGATTGATGATGTTCCCTAATGCAAAATTATAATGATATCTCTGAAGGGAATGAGAAATGTATATAAATCATAGATATGTGAGTGGATTTGGGGCTAACACTTATTTCTTATCCCAATCTAAGAACAATTAGTTTTTAAGACATGGCCCAGTTGATGCTCCCCCTCGTAAAGAGATTACTGAAGATATAGATGGTATGGCAAAGTATGGCCAAGACACTAGATGCTGCCCAGCTATTAGAAAGAACAGTGTTTGTCAATCAGGTAAATGCAAAATAACTTTGACATGCAGTTCAAATTTTATTTGATCATAAAACTTATTAAAATAAAAAAATGAAAAGTCAAAAAAAAAAGACTAGTGTTTGTGGGTGGTAAAGGCTTGTCTTAAAACAAGCAGCTATCCAAGGGAGGCATCCACTAGGTCCACATGGACGAATCACACCAACTCCTTTGATCCAAATATTTCAAATTGTAATAGCCAAATCCAAAGGAGGGAATGGTATCAGAGCTTAATTTGTGAACACCTGGTTTTCAAAAGGCTAACAGTAGAAACCCAAAATCCATTTTCAGGGTCTACACAGATTAAGCCACCGATAAATCCCATCTGACCATAATCCATGGATTTGAATAGCCTTGTTCATAGAGATCATTGTAAAGTTTTGGCAGATGTTGTGAAGTCAAAATGTGATATCTTATCATTTGATCTCTTATTTGACCAATTTTAAAGTTATTTCAGTTTTTTAAAAAAATAGTGAAGGGAAAGACATGTGGATTCAGTGTCCAGTGAATCCTTTCTAAACATAGACCAGGGATTATTGCTGATGTCAGATGTACCTTGGTTGAGAGCAGAAAGTATCAGAAAGATGTTTACCTGAGTTTCACTATTTAAAAGCACTCAACGATGTGGACCGTAACAAATTATGGCTAACATTACAAAGAATAGGGCTTTCAGGACATTAAATTGTGCTCATATGAATTTATACCAAGAGGCAGTTGTTAAACCACATCAAATGGATACTGCATAGTTTAAAAACAGAAAAGTGTGAATCAGTGTTTTACTCTTTCATCATGTATGTTAGACAGGGTTCTCTAGAGAAACAAAACCAGGACACTAATAATTTTGTGTATAATTATATAGATAGATAGATA
>NW_022103900.1:42343898-42374410 GCF_000313985.2 Echinops telfairi
ATTTCCTTTCCCCCAATGAACAGTTACTCTTATGAAAGGCCGCAAGTCCCTTTGGGGGAAGGCTATAAGAAAGACTAACTGTATGTCCTCCTTCAAGGGACCGGCCTTCCCTTCATTCAAGGGTTTGTGGGTCTGTAAACTGGCTCAGATCTTGGAATTGATTGACCAATCGTGACTGTCTATTCTGCTGTTCACCTGATCTACCATTCTTCCGCCTGGATAGATCACATAAATATTTAGTAGGTTTCCCATCTAATTCACTCCCGGGGACACCATAGCTAAGTAGCCAATGCCATAATTCCACATGAGACAAGCTGCTTTGATTACTATGGAAAACTTGCTGTCTATTATAACCAGGCCCACCCTGTCTCTGTTGATTCAGTGCTGACACCAGCCCTCTACCATCACGGGAACCAATCAGCCCCATAGTGGGCAAATGTCGGAGTTCACTTAGGCCAGTGCCCACTGTCAATCCTGGTGCACATAAAATAGCAATCATATGAGTCTTTCAGAGATGCTGGGGCCCACTTCACAAACTTGTTCCTTATGGTTGTGGTGAAGGGTATGTCCTCAGGAATCCCCCTTTATGGGTCTATGGGAACATCCTCATAGATCCATTCCAACATAGCAATTTCCCTAAGTTTTTGGATGTCTTCCTTTACAGTGTACCAAGGTAGGTCAGGTACTTCAAGTTGGTCTAATCTAGGCCATCTGTCAGTCCATGCTTCATTGAACCAACCAAATAAAGAATTAGATCATCTCTTAGCCTCTCTCACAGACATTGAAAGAAGAACCTGTGCCTAGGGGTCCCATATCCAGAAACTCAGACCGGTCTAATATCACACTTCATGAACCAGTATCCCACACCCTTAGTAACCATTCCCAGGGATATTCCCCAGGCTCTGAATGTACGTATTTGTAAACTCGAGCAGATCTTTATGAGTATAGTGCACTTCTTCATGGGTAATCATCTCAACCCCACCTTTAGGAGCTTTCTAAGCCTTGATTTTAGTTACAGGGCTAAAGAAAATAATGGGTGGTGAGGTGTGTTTCCTGGGTGCTCTCAGCAATATCTTGTAAGGCATCTTTCTCAGGCAATGCTACCAATGCAGCCCCACCTGGCATTTCAGCTTGAGCTGTTTAGTTAATCTGCTCAGGTGTGGCTTGTTCTCTTGACAGTGGATTATTACCTTCAGTTGGGAGGGGTGGATCTATTGACTGGGGTGGCTCAATTGTTTCTAGGGGCTCAATATCCTTCTCTTCTGGATCATCAACCCTTATGTTCCCATCCATTTTTCAGGGTCCCAACTTTTTCCTATCAATACTCTCACTTAGGAATCAGACACTGCTCTAGATCTGCAATTCAGCTGACATAATTCAGCCACTCCCATAAGACTCGACCTGATTCTCAGCAATGTCAGCTCTACTACTAGAGAGAAGCTCTCCTTTGTAGCACAGGTGGAAGCTTTTAAGTCTATACGTCAGCACCTGAGGTGTGCTTCTGAGGTCCTGAGATGATCCCTCTCCTTAATCACACTTTCTATTGTAAGAAGGACCAGCCAACCAGCTTCCCTATACTTGTCATCCTCACAAAAACTGCAGGAAAATGCCAAACATATGGTCACTCAGAGCCTCTCCTCTAACCAGCATCTCATCTATCAGTGGTGCTATCGTAGGTATTAGCTTTGCTATTTCACACCATAGATTAGTAAGAGTGGCAGACTTATCCATGTCTTTAGGTGTAGAAATAGCATTATTAGTGCTGTTAAGACTAATCAAGCTGGAGAGCTAATTTAAGAAGCCCGTATTTATGATTTTATTTCTCTAGAAGCACTGCTGGTACCAAATGTGTTATCCAGGGTTCTCTAGAGAAACAAAACAAGGACACTAATAATTTTGTGTATATTTATATAGATAGATAGGTAGATAACATAAGAAATAGTTAATTAATCTATAAAGCAGTATAAATGGCTCAGTGCAACTCACTTCCATGAGACAGCTAGTACACTGGCAGTCCTTCAAGTCTGTGGAGTAATTCAGGCTATCCAGCCACAGGCAGCAAACAGCAAGCAGGTCACCAACAGTCAGCCAGATAACAGGTTCCGACAGTCCTCAGCTCAAGAGATGTACCTTCCAGTAATGCGGCGAAGCAGGTCTTAAGGAACATCAAGTTACAGCGACAGAGTCCATGGGTAGGCATCCCACAGATAGTGTAGCTTGCTAATGGAGGCACAGAACAAGCAAGGCAGCCCCACACTCGTCAGATGATCAAAGAGCAAGAGAGAAAGAGGCGAGGCTCACCAAGCCATTTACCGGTAGCTCTGTCCTTCAACTAATCTCACATGTGTTCATTGGCCATGTTGGCACAACAAACCTACATCATGTTTATTTCATCCATATGCTGAGCAAGTCATCCAGGAAACTGGACTACATGACGCAAAAAGCAGCATCAAAATTGGAAGAAGATTCATTAACAGTCTGTGATATGCAGGTTACATAACCTGCTTGTTGAAAGCTAAGAGTACATGAAATACTAATGTAGATTAAAGATTATAGTCTTCAGTTGGATTACATCTCATGAAGAAACAAAACCCTCACAAATAGATCCATAAAGAGCAGCAAGATAAACGGAGAAAAGAGAGAAGTTGTCAAAGATTTCATTTTACTTGGATCCAAAATAAATGACCATGGAACCTCAGTTTAGTAAATCAAACAACAGACTGCATTGGACAAATTTGCTGCAAAGTATCTCTTTAAAATGTTAAAAGTCAAGATCTCCCTTTGAAACTAAATTATACTAACCCAAGCCTTGGTATTTTCAATAGTCTCATATGCATGTAAACGCTGGTCAATGAATAAGGAAGACTGAAGGAGATTTGATGTTTTTGAATTACGGTATTGGTGGAGAATATTAAATGCACATCGATTCCGTAAAGCATAAATGTATCTGTGTTGGAAAAAGTATGGGGAAATGCTTCTTAGAGGGAGAATGTTGAGACTTTGTCTCATGTACACTGGAAAGGTCATGACCAGTTCCTGCAGAAGGACAGCATGCTTGGTAAAGCAGAGGATCAGTGAAAAAGAGGAAGCTCCTCAATGAGATGAACGGAAACAGCTGCTGCAACAATGGACTCAAACGCAGGAATTGTTACTAGGACGGCATGGGGGCAGGCAATGCCGCACTATTGTTTCTATTTGGCCACTATGAATCTGAATTGACAGGGCAGTATCTAACAGAAACATACTGGAAACTCATTATAATTCACTTTTTACAGCACAGATCCTCCGAAAAACCTAGAAGAAAATGCCTAGGATAGTAATAATAAAGCAAAATCATTTGCCAGGGTTCACTGCTTCAGTTTATGACTACCATAATTGTTTTCATATGTTTATCCTCAGACACTTTGAAATTTCAAGTTTGGAAAGTTAGCCTTCCATTTCTGTATTATCAGTCTACTTAAACTACTAGGTTGAACTGTTAACAATCATGGTTTCATACATTAAAATGTTAAATATTAATAATTCATATGATTCAGAAAATAATTTTGGCCTAAGTGGGCTGTTAAAATATTGTGAATAAATGTCATTTACATTTTCAGAAATAAAAGGAATAAGTGATAATTATATTTTCTGGGACTCAAATTCTTCCCACATTCTCATTTGAGACAGCTATGTAAAAAGAGATGATACTATGGGCCCAAAATTTCTTATCCTGGGATATAAATATATATCATATATGAATATGCATATATATATGCTAAGCTATATATGTATTAAGGTTTTATATAAGTGATAGTGAATTTTTAGTAACAGAATTCATTTACTACCTGTCAGTTTCCTTCTTGCAAGGACTTAGTAAAAATAGATATTTTGTAGGCTTTTACTGCAGGCTTGAGAATATATGTCCTCCTTGAACTAATGCATGCATTAGCATGAAGAAAAAATCAATTCAGCCAACTCTGATGAGCCACATTTCTTCTGTCTTCAGCACATGATGTTGGTCAACATTCCCTGTTTAGCAGCTAATACAATTGGAAATTGATTAAAAGCTACAGTTTTCATTTTGATAAATGTACTTAATTGACCCGCTTTCTCTTCCCAAGCATACATGGAACCATCATGATTCCTTTGAAGTATTTCTGTTGCTAGAAAAGTTGTTTTTATGTCATGATTCAACCACTGGATGCATCTAGGGCTTACACTTTTTATATCATAATGAGATCCAGACATTGACCACAATATGAAATCCTTGCTCTCCAAACAAAATATAAAATAGCAAGGAATTAAAAAGAAGCCTTTTCTCTTACTCAGCCAGCACCTTTGACCTGACATTTAAACTTAGCCTCATTATTTTACATAGTAGTCACACACTACTGAGAATGGAGTGGGATAAAAATAAGAATCCTGGTCTTTCTTTTTTTTGGTAAATAATGTTTTATTGGAACACAGCTACATCATAATTTTTTGTTTTCTTTTGTTGTTTGCTTGTTTTTAATTTAAATAATAATTTTATGAACATGTATTAGTTATTCTAATATATCCCTCCCTATACCATTCTGCTGTTCAATCCCATCAGGTGTGGCTGTACAATCATCAATGCTATCAACTCCTCTCTCCCCACTTCTCCTTCCCCCTCTTACTTCCTGTGCCCTCAGGGAACCCTTACTCCTGTCAGTGTCTCTGAGGGGTCATTTATGTGGACTACCATGGACCGAACAATCGTAATTGTACAAATGAACATACACAAGTCTAACATGACTGACAATATATCCCTCATATGGACCATAATAGTAAAGTGAGGAAATCTTGAAGCACTAGAGGATAGTTATGTGGTTCATCGGTGCCACACAACACCCTGGATTTATCCTCCTTACTATGAGGACCTTTTAAGAGGGACAGTCCAATCGCCTTGCTGGTGGACTTTGGGTCTCCACTATATCCAGCCCCCTTCATATCAATTTGGATGCATGTTTTTTGAACTTCTGATACCTCTTCCCATTGAAAATCATGAACATACAGAATGGCGTGTTTCATCCATGTGGGTTTTGTTGCTTCCCTGCTAGATGGCTGCTTGTTTAACTATAAGCCTTTAAGACCACAGACGCTATAGCTTTTGCTAGCCAGGCACCATCAGCTTTCTTCACATTTACTGGTGCACCCGTTTTGTCTTCAGCAATAGTGTCAGAGACGTGGGTATCATACAAGTCCAAATTATTAGAACAAACCATTCTTGTACTAAGGGAAAATTTAAGTTGAGTCCCAAAGTCCATCTGCTTCCTTGTTGCATTTACATATATATACATATAAAACAAATATATTTTTTGTGTTTTGTTTTTCCTCCTACCCCACAATTATGTTTGTCTGTTATTCACCTCTCAGTAAATCCTCTCAGATACAATTAGATTCATCAAACACCCCCAGAAAATCTATGCCCTCCTCGTTCATTTTAGAGCTCTTACTATTTCCCTTATATTTCCTTATATTCCCTTATATTTCCACTATTGACTCCCTATTCGTCTTCCGTTCTCCTCTCCTCTGGTGCCTCCCAGAAGCGTTGGTCTGGCCACTGCTTCTATAAGATTGTCCATCCTGTGTATCTTGTGTAGATCAACACCAAAAAATGAAAAATCCTATCCATTAACACACTAAAGATTCATTTAAAATTTGTGCCACCTTCATCTATTTCCATGCTGCCTCGCAGTCTCTCTCATTGTTCTTCCTTTCAGTAAACATCATAGCCTCCTGCCTTTGAAAACTGTTGCTCATTGCGGTTTTATTTGGCTCTGACTCATGGTGATCTCATGTACAATACACTGAATCATTGTTGGTTCTGTACCATTTTTATGACCACTAGTGGCTTGAGTCTATTGTCATTGCCATTGTGAGTTTTTAGTGCTTTCTAACCATGGCGGCATCATTGTTTTAGCGCTGGATTGCTAACCACAAGGTAGGTAATGCAAACACACCATCTGCTCTTCAGAAGAAAGAGGAATCTGTCTGATCCCATAAAGATTTACAAAAGCTCAGAAATCCTATAGAGGGTCACTGATAGTCAGAGTCAACTTGATAAGAGTGTTTTGCTTTTTGTTTTGTGAACCAGGGAGCACACTGTCCAACACAATATATGACACTGTGCTGTTGTGATTCAGAAGTAGATGAACAGACCTTCCTTTTTAGTCTGTCTTAGTTAGGAGGCTCTGCTAACATTTATCACCATGGGTGATCTTGCTGATGCTTGAAATACACCCAATACCATATATAACATAGAGTATCATAGCAACTTGAAAGCCATTAAAGTATGGCAAATTGACAGAGGGGGGCTAGCTGTAAAGTTAATATGGTACAAAATTTTCTGGAAGGCTGCTTTTATTTAGAGAATTAAAGCATATTCCATCAACAGTGTTAAGCTTAAGATGCTTTCATTAGCTCAGTAATAGATTTTTAACTTTTGACAAAAGTTGTATAATCTCCTAAATTTTCCTACAGAGATGACAGTTTACATTCCTGACCCATTTATGCTTTGCATGTACTGAGAAAAAAAGACACTCTAAAATCCTCTGCCATTGAATTTATTCCAATTCATAACAACCCTGGATAGGTTTTCTGAGGCTCTATAAATCTGTACAGGAGCAGGAAGTCTCCTTCTCCAGTGGAGTAGCTGGTAGATTTGAACCATTGATCTTGGAATCAGTCCAATGCTTATCTAATGGTTCCACCAGGGGTCCTTCTTAATAACCAATAATGTTTCCTAATTTTCCCCATCTTACACCCAAATAAGGCTGCTTGATATCAAAGTAGACTCCAAAAAGGAATTAAAATAGCATTTCTCACATGATGAGGGTGGTTGTTATTGTTGGTGCCATTGAGTCCGTTCCAACTCATAGCATCCCTAAGTACAATAGAATGAAACACTGCCTGCTCCTGCACCATTGTTGTCCTCACAATTATTGCCATGTGTAAGCCCATTGTTGCAGCCCATCTCAATCCATCTGATTGAAGGTCTCCCTCATTTTTGCGGATCCTATTTTACCAAGTATGTCCAAGTATACCAAGCTGATCCGCTATTTTGGCAAGTATTTTACCAAAATGTCATTTTCCAGAGATGGGTCCCTCCTTATAAAATGTGCAAAGTACGTGAAACAATGTCTCCCAATCCCTGTTTCCAAGGAGAATTCTGGCTGTACTTTGTCCAAGTCAGCTTTATTTGTTCTTCTGGAAGCCTTTGAATATTCTTTGCCAACCCTCTAGTTTAAATACAGCAATATGTCTGTGGTCTTCCTTTCTTATTGTCCAACTTTCACATACATATGAGGTGTTGAGTATGCCATGGCTTGGATCATGGACACCTTAGTCCTTAAAGTGATATCCGTACTTTTCAGCATCTTAAAGGGGTCTGTGAAGCATATTTTCTCAATGCAATACATAGTTTGATTTCTTGATTGCTGCTTCATTGAGCATCGATGCAGATCCAAGTAAAATCAAATTGTTGACAACTTCAGTGTTTTCTCTGTGTACCCATGATGCTGTTTTTCTACCGTTCCAGGTTGAGGATTTATCTTTTCTATACATTATATTACAATCTATATTATGGAAAGCAGTCTTTGATTTTCATCAGCAAGTGCTTCGATGTCTCCTTGTTTACAGAAAACTAGTTTGAACTATCCACATACCACAAATTGGTAAAAAACCTTCTTCCAATCTGGATGCCATGTTCATGTTGTCCAGCACGAAGAATTGAATAACTATATTAAATGGATACATTCTTGAAATACAGCTTTCCTGATCCAAAACCATTCAGTATGCCTTTGTTCTGTTTGAACAACTTCCTCTTAGTCTATATACAGGTTTCTCAGGAGCACACAGAGTTTTCCAGAATTCCCATTTTTCTCACAGTTTGTTATGATCCATACAGTTGAATGCTTCGGCAAAGTCTTAGGCAGTTTCTATCAAAATGTGCCACAAGTTGCCTTTCTCTATAAATATCTTTGCTAGATCACTCGGCACACTTTATTTGGTGTGCAAAGACATTACAGAGACGTGTCACTTTGAGCCTACTTCCTGAAACAGTTTGAGCAACAGTGTTCTCCCCTGAATACAGGGCCAATTCCAGCTGTAATACCCATTAAACACATAGTCCACTAGTAGATCCTAGTCTACTTTGGGATATTGACAATTTCTTGGTCATTACTGGTTTGCCATGTCTTTTTCAAGTTCTCATCATAATAAACATTCAGTGTATACTAACTGAAAGTATAAAACTGCCAAACTGTCAAACTGTGGCTCCTAAATTCCTAAACACCATTCAAACCAGCTAAAATGATTGTCTTCTCACAGAGAATGCCCTTATGACCTTAATTAAAAGAAGTCTTTTTTTGAATTAAATAATATATCTTGTACTTGGGTGGAACAAATGGTTACCACTCAGCTAATAACCAAAGGTTGGTGATTTAAATCTACCAGAGGCTCCTCGGGAGAAAGGTCTGATGATCTAGCTTCAAAATGAGCCATTGAAAACCCGCTGTATCTCAGTTCTACTTTGCTCACACGGGGTTGTCAGTCCTTATAGATATAGAGAAACTGATAATGTCTACAAATAAGAGACTAGGCTAATCGGATTGTCATACAATGGAATTCTGTGGAATTGTCATAGAAAGTAATTGCTGCACCTGAACATGAACACAGAAAAACAATATGGAGCAGGGAAGGGAAGCTGGGTAAAAAATTGAGTATAATAAGACAAGTCTCTAAGATGGACATTATCACTTTGACCCTTGGTGTCAGAATATATGTAATTTGTCAAGGTCATACAGCAAGGGCATAGTGAGACTGTGTTTTAAGCCCAGGCAGACCAGCTCCAATATTTATATCCAGCACTACACTAATCTACTAATTCTCTTGTATGCACAAAAACTTTCTATAAGAAACTTTCTATAGAAAAACTGACCTTCAACAGTTTGCTATACTTTTCTGTGTATAGAAGAGATGTAGCACGGTGGAGGATGAGTGGATCCTGAAGCCAACCTGCCTGGAGTTAAATCCTACAAGTAGTGTAGGGGTGTTCAATCTCTCTACCTCCTCACCAGACTGTCTTTTTCCTGTTTGTTTGTTCTGTAATGAACTTTCCTATTAATACTAGGGTGAGATGATATTTCTATTGTTTTGATTACTATCTGTCAAATGACTAATGATCCCAAGCATTTTTCATATGTTTTTTTGCCACCTAAATGTCTGTAAATGTCCTATGCCCATTATTTAATAGGACAATTTGTCTTTTGCGTAAAGTTTTGAAAGTTTCTATACATTTAGAGATTAGACATGCATTTCTGATGAAGCTTCAAAATGGTGCAAACACTGTGGAAATGGTATGGCACTTCTGTAAAAAGTTGGAAATTGAAATACCATATGTAATCCAGCAATTCCACCACAAGGTAAATGTCCACAAGAAATAAGTTCTGGGCTATAAGTATACATACGGACATTCTATTCATCATAGCACTAGTCACAATGGCACAAAATATTGGAACAAACTAGATAATCATGGATATAGAAGAATGGATATATAAACTTTCATACCAACACACAATAGAATACCACACGGAAATAAAGAGTAACAGTAAATTTTCTAAAAAATTCACAACGAACATAGAGGACATTATAATAAGAGAAATAAGTAGATCATAAAGAAAATATACGTCAAGAAAGTTTTCACACTTTAGGAAACACTCTGAAGATCACAAGGGCAGGTTAGATTACTATCTAGAGCCTAAGTTCCCAAACGGCCTACCACTCCCTTTTCAGAAAAAAAGAATTACTTAGTGACCCTCTGAAAATTAAAAACTTTTAGATCATAGCCAATAATCCGGGATAAAGTGTAGGTATCTACATTTTCAGTGCCTCTGGATTCTTTCAGTGTAGAATTTAGACAACTATCAACTTAGGTAAAGAGAAGGGCAATGTACAACAAGAGGAAGTCCATAAAATAGGATAGAGACAGGGTAAGATGCTAGAAGGAGTGCAAGAGTGAAAGAAAATAGTGGTAAATACTGTTATGTACACAGTCCTGTATGAGCGTGTTCAATGAATGGATGCATGGATAGACAACCAAGCTAAGCATGTGTGCAGACAATATTTCAACCTGTTTATTTACCTATACTACAAATAGATCCATTAATGTTGTGGAGCTGACAGGTGGAAAAGTAATGACAACTTCTTAGACATAGTTGGAAACCTCAAGTGGATGAATCCCTGGGCCTGGGGACTCAGGACTACAGTCTCAGGAGACACGAAGATCAGTTGGCCTAACATAACCCACAAAGACAGTGGTTTACATCTTACTTTTTGTGTGTTGTTGCTTGGAGTCTGTTCCGACCCATGCAACCCAAGGTCCAACAGAATGAAACACCGCCCTGTCCTGCACGGTCCTCACAAAGGTTCTTGTTTGAGTCCACTGTTGCAGTCATTTTCTCAGTCCATCTTGTCAAGGGGGCTCCTCTTCTTCACTGCCCCTCTGCTTTATCAAGCATGGTACCATGCTGCACAGATGTGAGACAAGGACCTGCCACCCTTGCTTCCGAGGAGCATTCTGGTTGTACTTCTTCCAGGACAGGTTTGTTTGTTCCTTTGACTGTACAAGGAATGCTTTCCCCATTTTTCTTCTTCCTTCCTTCCTTCCCTGGCACCCCTCCCTCATTGTGTCCTCCCCTCCCCATTGTAGCCCACACAGGCGCACACTAACAATGCCAAAAGGTCAGGAGCACCCATCCAAACTGTGGTTCTAGTCTTGACTTTATTTATTTTGGGTATTTTTGTTTTATTTATTTTCTTTTTGCTTTCATCTCTCTTACCTTCTCTTCTCACGCAGCCCCGCCCTGTGAAGATACATGTGACTCCCAGATACACACAGACACGCCTGTTGCTCGAGGCACACCCACTCAGACCGGGTTTGGTTTTTCTCCAGCATGCACAGGCCCTCCTACTTGCACTCTGCTATGGCACCAGAACTCCACAGCCAAGGTGCGTGCCTCTGCACATTGGCACTTTTTCCTTATTCTTTTCTCTTTTTTTCTTTCTTCTTTTGTCTGCTTTCTCTTGTTTGTCCTCCCTTCTCTGTTTTCTTCTTTAATTCTACTCATTTATATTTATATATAAAAATAATTACTTATATATAAATATATATATATATTCTGCTGTTCTAATTATTTGCTTACACTATTGTCCTTCCCCACCCACTATCTCTGTCTGCTCTCTCTCTCCTACTCATTCACCATGAAGTATATTTTCATAGTAAGTTTTCATTGTTATTACCCCTCTTGAAATATATTTTCACCATATTCCTACAAAACTTTTGATTTAGTCAGAAGAAGGCTGATTGATATTATTATTAATTTTATTCCACCACCCCTACCTTGCCCACATGCCCATCTATCTCCCTTTGTCTCCATTTCCCCACCATGTGTTTTCTGGCTTCGATTAGGCCTCTCTTGTGTCACTAGACAGAACCACCTACTCTTACATGACCCTGCAGCCCACACACATCTAAAGCTGCACCATGATGGCATGAAAGCAGGAATCAACCACAGGACACCCCCCAAAATCAAGAAAAACTAACACAAAGAACGAAATATTATCTAAACCCGATGGAATACTCTAAAAAGCAGGCACTAGAATGGTCAGAAATAAGATTCTGAAGAATAGTGCTCAGGTGCTTTCAGGAGATGTAGCAAGTACTAGTGAGAACAACTAAAAAAATGAAAATTGGAAACTCCACACTGTAGGCAATATTAGCAGACAAGCAAGGGGCTAACAGAGTCAGACAAGATGGTTAAAGACCTGAGCAATTCAAAGGAAGTAAAGAATGGGAAAATGACATGAACAGACTGACAGTCCAAAGACTAGCAAACAAATGAAAAAATGCTCACAATCACTAGCCAGCCCAGGGATGCAAATCGGGACAATGATAAGATATCACCTCACACCGACAAAGCTAGCCCAATTAAAAAAAAGAAAACTGGAGAGGGTATGGAGACATTAGAACTCTTATATACTGCTGGTGCACTTGTAAACATATAAAACTATTGTAGAAAGCAATACGCCCCTACATAAAACAACTGGGAAGAGAAATACCATATAGCCTAGCAATACCTCTGTTGGGTGTATGTACATACTGCAAAGATGTAGGAGACACAACATGAACAGATGTATGCTCCCCCATATTCATTGCAGTACAATTCACAACAGCAAGGGGCTGGAGATAGCCCAAATGGCCATCAGCAGAAGAACAGATAAAGAAACTCTCATACATACACAGAAGGGAATGTTATGCATTCCTAAGCAACAATGATGACCGAAAATACCTCATGATATGGGTGCAATTGGAAAAGATTAGGCCAAACAAATCACAAAAGGACAAACACAGTATGAGACTACTACTATAAGGATAGACACCAAAGTAACGAGAGGCATCTGTCCCCAGGTCATGTAATCCTGTCTCCCAAGAAATGAGGTGAGGTGACTGGCTAATGCTCATAATCCAATATCACCCCCCCTAATTTGTACATTTTAATAACCAGTTTCAAAGAGGAGGCCTCACCTCAGCTGAGTCAGTTTCTCATGTTGCGGATAGAGGGAGAAGAACACTTTGTTCCCAACATATAACATTGCTCTTTGGTCACCCCAAATCAACAGACACCTCTATAAAGCTGCTCAGTGAAACCAATGAAAATTAAAATCCAGAGGTGGGGTGAGGAGGCAAGTCTGACTCAGAAGAGGTGATTTCACTTCTATTGGTTGGTAAACCTAATGGGAAAACCAGTCTTTGGGGAAAATGCTTAACATTATTTATACAGACCCCCAACTGGACAATATACCCAATATTATATTCCTAATTGGCCAAGCATCTATCCAACCCTTGGTGATCTAAGCCATGGGCTACAGGAGCACAACATCCTTCATAGGCCACACCAGAAGGATCTGATTTGGAAACCCCGATAAGTGAACAGGACTTTACCTTAAACACATCTGTAGCTGATTAAAGGAACTGAACTACTTATTTCCTTAGACTTAAGACAGAAACGCCCTAGTGTGACAAGAAACAGAAGGCTAGAATCCCAGGGTTAGTAATTTGAAAGTCATTAGACTTTGGTTAAAATCTCTTGCTTCCAGGGTGCCAAATAAAAGGTAACTCAAGACCACCATATCTTTGCTTTTTTATGACACATCTTAATCCAGCAGATATAGTCTGTTTTTGTGAATGAGCATTATTGAAAGTTTCTCCCTAACTCAAAACATCATTGTCTGCTTACATAATATTTAGCTACTTAAGTTTTCAATCTGTACATGTCAACAATCCATGTGTTTTAATCTAAAAAGTGCCCTACACACATATATTTTCCTCTTCTAATCAGTATTTTAAATTCTATACCATTGGCTAAATTAATTATATTCTCAGTAGAATTACCATGTGCCTCATAGGAATGATTTATATTGTTCCCTAATACAATGATCATGTCCCTAAAGTGGAGCAAAGACATATAGATACCATGTACATATGAATGGATTATGAGCTCACACTTATTCATGGACACAATCCAAGAAAAAATCATTCTTATGGCATGGCCCTAATGTATACTTGCTCTCATGAAGTATCACTGAAGATATAGGTGCAATAACTAAATGTGGTGAGGAAATAAAATGGTGCTTGGCTATCAGAAAGAATAGTGCCTCGGGTCTTAAAAGTTTATCTTTAAGACCAAGCAGTCATGTAAATGTGTTGTCGGTTTAGTCCACATAAAAGAAGCACACCAGCCTGTGTGGTCCAAGAATTGCAAATAATAAACTCCAAGCCCAAGAGGGAAAAATAATGATACCAAAGCTTAAATTCTGAGCAACCGGTTTGGATGCGGCTATAGATGACCCTGAGATCCCCAAATCCACTTGCAGTGCCTGCATGTGGATTAAGCCTCCAATGAATTCCCTCTGACCATTGACCAAGGATGTGAGCAGCCTTGCTATCAGATAGAGTGCATGATAAAGTAGATTAATGCAGGTAGAGTTAGGGTAACATTTAACAATATATCAACTGTTCTCCTTTTTGGCCCATTTGAAATTTGTTCCATTTTTTATTATTTTCTACTTTTATTTCTATTGCCATTTCTTTGTTTAATTTTGTTGTCATTGTGGTTTTATTGGGGGGAGGTGGTGTTTTTGATTTTGTGTGTTTTTCTTTATATGTAATCCAGGATAGGTAAAGCTATAGAGACAGATTAATGGTTTCTTAGGATTATGACAGGAGTCCAGGTGGCATAGTATTTACACATTGGGCTACCTGCCACAAGGTCATCAGTTCAAAACCATCAACCAGTCTGCATGAGAAAGATGAGCCTTCTAGTCCCATAGAGAGTTACAATTTCAGAATCCCCAGAGGGCCAATTCTACCTTGTCTGACAGGGTATCTATGAATCCCAACTGACTCAATGGAAATCAGTGAATTGAAGTAAAGGGCATGGTAGGAGTGTTAGGGGAATAGGGAGCTAAATGTAATGAACACAAGGAAGAATATGTTTTTAAAAATCTATTGTGGAGGTGATTGCATAACCCTTTGTAATGCATGTAAATCATTGAATTGTGCCATATGTGAATTATAGGGCCATAAAACTGTTAACATTTTTAAAACTCCCCCTATTAACAATCCGATTGGGGAGGAATAGGGTGTGAATTTTTATATTATATTAAATTCCTTAAACTATGGGCAAACTTGTTTAGAAATTTAAATTAAATGAAAGAAAAACATATTGTCTTCCATCTCTAAATATTCATTTTGTTTTTATCACTCTTTGGGCCTGACTATCTATGACCTTCTATCATTTAACATGTACATACTTTATATCCTTGACCAGACTGTAGGGCTTTGGCATCTTTTTCTCTACAAAATACCTATCACAATGTCCTGCATATAAAATACACATGGTGGCTTTGTAGAATGAGAAAGGAATGAAGGGTTGGACATCCATGGCTCCTAATTGCAGAAGTCAGAGAAAAGAGATCGTACCTGACCAAATGGTGTAACTAGTCAATGTTGTTAGGTGCCAGAGAGTGGTTCTGACTCATAGCAACCTCACACACAACCGAAGGAAGCACTGCCTGGTCCTGCTCCATCCTCACAGTTCTCCCTAGCGTGAGCCCATTGATAGCCATTGTGTCAATCCAGCTCCTTGAGGGCCTTCCTCTTCTTTGCTGCCGCTCGACTTTACCGAGCATGACATCCTTCTCCAGGGACTGGTCTCTCCGGACAACATGTCCAAAGTATGTAAGAGGATGTCTTGCCGCTCTTGCATCTAAGGTGCACCCCGGCCATATGTCATATTCCAAAAAAGACTTGTTTGCCCTTTTGGCAGTCCATAGTACTTTCAATATTCTTCTCCAGTCTTACATGTCAAATGCATCAGTTCTTCTTTGGTTTCCTTATTCAATGTCCAACGTTCACATGCACATCAGGCAATGGAAAATACCATTTCTTGGGTCAGGTGCACCTTAGTTCTCAAAGTAATCCTGTTGCTTTGCAATACTCTTGGGGTAGGCACACCACAGTGCACAAAGTATCCTACTTGCTTTTCAATATTCTAAAGATGCCTTGTGCAGCAGATTTACCCAGTGAAACTCATCTCTTGATCTCTTGACTGCTGCTTCCTTGAGCATTGATAGTGGATCCAAGCAAGACAAAATACTTGACAACTTCAACTTTTTCTCATTTTATCATTATATTACTTACTGGTCCAGTTATGAGAATTTTGGTCCTCTTTGCATTGAGTTATAATCCACACTGAAGGTTTCAATCCCTGATATTCATCAGCAAGTGCTTTAAGTCCACGTCACTTTCAGCAAGCAAGGTTGTGCCAGATGACAGGTTATTAAGATTTCCTCAAATACAATGCCTCATTCTTCCTCATATACTATAGCTTCTCTGATGATTTGCTCAGCATACAGATTGCACAGGTATGAGAGGATACAACCCTGACACACACCATTCCTGATTTTAAACTATGAAGTATTCCCCTGTTCTGTTCACACAACCAGCTCTAGATCCACAAACAAGTTCTACATAAGCACAATGAAGTGTTCTGGAATTCCAATTCTTCTCAAGGTTATCCATAGTTTGTTATGAGCCACACATTCAAGTGTTTTTGCATAGCCAATAAAACACAATTAAACATGTTTTTGATGTTCTCTGCTTTGAGCCAAGATCCATCTGAAATCAGCAAATACATCCCTTGTTCCACATCCTCTTCTGAATCCAGCCTGAACCTCTGGCAGCGCCCAGCTTTCAGCTGAATACCCTCTAATAGATTATTCTGCAGGTTTCAATCTGTTGAACACAAAGTTCTGGCAACAACAATACTAAAAAGAGTAAGGTAACAGTTTCTATCAGAAAAATGTTGTTGGAGTGATAATTTCCTCTTTGGTATCCAGGAAGAACTAGGAACAAGAGTCCTCTGGCACCTCTTTCTGTCACAAAGAAACTAAACTTCAGGGACTGCCTCTGGGAAGAAAGGGGTTATTGAAGCTAAGATTCAAGCTTTCACCACGTGCTTCTTCCAAACTGATTTCTATGAAAATTCTATTTACCCACAAGAAGCTCATTGAGGCTTTGGACAACTTTCAGAAGCTGAAAGTACATTTATTAATGATACAAAGTATGTAAACTATATGGAGAAATATACTTTCCAAAAACTATCTTTAGCAAACATTACACCTCCTGCTAGGACTCCTTCTTGGCAGCAATTAGAAGAGAAAATCAGAATTTTAATCCAGCAGTGCTGTGTTAAGGAAATTCATTACTGCCCCTAGCCTCAACTTCCCTGGCTTTCTATTGTCGTTAGCATGAGTTCTGTCAGAAGTACATACGTGATACCTGTGGGAATTTGCAATGACTCACTCACCTCCGAAGTCCTCTTTGGGCATCTCAACTGGGCTAATCTAGCAACGAGGTTTTAATGCCCATCTTGAGGGTTGGAAATACATTGCTATGTGTGGAAGAAGTAAGACATGGAAGCAAACCGGTAGCAAAGGATTTCCAGCTGAACATTTTAATATGCTTACACACTTCTGGTTCTCCAGCTCTGGGTTTTTGCTGTTTTGTTTTGTTTTTTTGGTATGTTTGTTTATTTTGTCTCTTTTCTGCTTCAGTTAAAAGTGAGGAAGGGCATGCAAATTCCAAACTTAAAATAATTTTGTGGAACTTACACACATGGCAAATAGGTCCATTCAGTCACTTAAAACTCTACATGTAAATTTGGCAAAGATTTCATACTGATAACTAGGGGGGGGGGCAATTTCTATTTGTAATTGAATGAGAGCATTCATGGTTATTTTGTATATTTCAGTTGATTAACATATCTGAGCTCCTCTAACTACACAAGGCAGAAGGAAAATCCAACTCTCAATGAGCATCAATCACCCAAAGGTGAGACATGCCTCCACATGCCAGTCATATGTACCAATTCTGACACTGTTCATCCCACCCACATTATTCTACTGGGTGTGAGAATCCATTGACATGGCCACACAGGATCCACATTGGACAATTACGGGGCTTATTAGGGTTTAACAAGTCATAAATACGAAGGGTCCAGTTCTTCCAGAGAGGAGCATTTTCCTCAACCATGCCTGAAAGCACACCTCTCCTGGTCCTGTGACTCTCAGCCACAAGGCTCCTTGGCCTCTGCCACGCAAGAGAAGCATCACAAAGCTCCTTTAGGGCTTCCAATAAGTGTCTAAGGGAAACTAAAAGCCTCACCCCACAAGTGGAACTTGTTCAAGCTGCAGCTGATTACCTGTAAATTTAACCTGGAAACTAAAGGACAGAAAACCCCAGTCTTTTGCATACTTTGCTCTAGAGTTACACCTCAGAGCACCAACCCCCAACTCTAAGTTCTCTTTCCAGACGGTAAGAGCAGGGACAGGTCAAATAAAGAGGACACAATGGGTCCTAGGGAATAATACTAAAGGCATATGCAAGGGTATAGGACAATCCAAATCTACTTGATGACTAAATCCTGGGGCTTCCTATAAACCGCAGGTGGCAATGGCCTCCAAAGAGGGCGCTCATGACCATGACTTAGTGCTCTCCAGTCAGCCTACCGGTGTTTCGGGGTTTGTTTGAGCTGCAGCCTGTGCATTTCACAGAGGAAGCAGCACTCATGCTTTCTCCTGAATCTTCTTAGCTACCCAGCAGTGGTATCAGAGCAGTCTTCCTGCGTAAGCAAATGTGAATGTGCTCATTTCAGTGAGGCCCATATGGTAGAAGACTTAAAAGTTTTAACCTTATCTGAAGCCCAGCTATTCTAAAAAGCTGTTTTGTTATTGATTTCCCCCACAAGATGGATCTATTTTATCTGTATAGCTGGTAGGATCAGAATTTCTCTTGGAAAAGAAACTGTTTGTATGGACATTTCTGTTGATACATCCTTGAACTAGGAAGGAGCCTCCCAGGACTCCAGGTGGAGGGAGAAATGCTTTGCCTTTCTGGGTAACGCTGTCTGCAGACACGGAGAGAAAGGGGGAGAAAGAAGACACGGCTGATGGTGAAGCCAATGGGACATGAATCAAGCTTCTCCCTGTGGCCACAGAAAGACAGAGAGAAAAGAAAAAGAAACAAAGAAAAACCTCTGAACAGCTGTGAACTCAGAAGGAGGGCTAAGAGTACATACATCTAGAAGCCAAACTGGGAGCTCAATTTAGTGTGAGGAGGCATTAAAAGGGAACACAGATGCTGGAAACCCAGCATAGAAAGTCTGCAGTGATTTCCAGGGCCCCTCTCACAGGTCGGTATGCACGAGACTGAAGGGACAGGAAAGCGCTAAACAGCAGCTAGTGCTACATGAGTTTAAGACAAAACAGCCCTATTTTTGGTTCATTTTGATGAAAAGTCAATTCAGATGAAGGTGGGGCAAGAGGGCAGCATAAACAATCACAGACTTAAAACCCCTAGAACAATTTTTATAAGAAAAAATAAACATTGAAAAATCAATAGTCTTAGGGCATCAGATAAAACATTGGAGGTCCAAAGGGAATACTACATCAAGGGAAAAAAAGCATACTGGCTGCAGAAGAGCAAAGGTGTGTGGAGGCTATTCACCTCACTTTCCTTATAAGGAAGGGTCCCTTGTTGGGCTGCTAACCACAAGGTCAGCAGTTCTAACCCACCAGTTGCTCCATGGTGGAAAGATCAGGCTTTCTGTTCCATTAAAGACTTATAGCTTCAGAAACCCTATGACGGAGTTCTACTTTGACCATGAGGTCACAGTGAACTGAAATCAACTTGATGGCAGTGGAGTAGGTTTCTTATAGGGTGGCTATCTTTGAGGAGAAGCAAACAGTGCAGTTGAGAGAAAGCTCCAGTTTACAAACCATGAGGCACACACAAAGGGAAGCTTGATTTAAGGAAAGGCAGTTTGGTGCACCATTGGCCTCGTACCTCATGGATCCTTGAAAGGAGTGGCATATGGAACAGAGTGTGACTCAGAATTAATAAACAATCAGGCTCCAGACAAGGAGAACAGAGCAAGGAGATCAAAGAACTATCTAGGGGACTAGACCTGTTAGGGTTCCAGGTAGAAGTAGCTTATAAAATACAATGAAATGTCCACGTTATGAGCAATGAGGCCCCAGAGAACACAAAGTGGGTTGGTAAGCATAACATGAGCTTAAGTTCCTGAACACTTAGGCTCCAAAAAAAGGTTCGGTGACCAAAGGGGAACTGGAGTTGTTATTGTTCCTGAGAAGAAGAAAATAAACAATGAGTTGAGCATAGACAGGGCTACAAAAATGAACAATGAGGACAAGTAGCAAATTGGCAAGAACTGCTGCTTCCAGAGTTGAACTCTGAGGCTGGTGGAGTACATCTGCCACAACTGCAGCTCCTAGGTGGGGGGCCTTTAGCTCCAGGGTTACATAGCAAGTCTCCAGGGGTATGGAGGTGTGTGGTGATCTATCAGAGACAGCTGGGATTTGGGGACAGAGGGCTTGTGCTGGAAGGACAGCCAGTGCACCTCGTTCTGAAGACTGGAAGGAATCTGGAATTCAAGTAATATAAAAAGCATCCCCAGTATCTTAGGGAAGATAATCACAACAAGTATCACAACCGTAGACTTCGGTGCCTCTTTGCCCTTCCACACTAGCAACTTAGAGACGAAACCATGACAATGGGTGCCCCCTTGGCAGGAACTAATGGAAAAGGGACAATAACAGGTGTACCCAGACTAAGAGTCAGGAGTCAAAACAGAGAACTCTACCCTTCAATCATTTAAATAATTTATTTAAATAATTTTAAATAATAATATAGAAGAAGTATTTAATATCCAAAGTTACCATAGCACAATGCCTCGATGTCTTGATTACAACCAACAATTATGAAGCATATGGAGAGGACAAAGATTGGCCCATGCAAAGAAGCAAAATAATGGGACAGAAACTATCCCTGAGGGGGTAATGAGAGATAACAAATCCACTAGGTTCTGACGCTTTAAAGCAGCAGTATTAGGCATGCTAGGCAAGTTAAAGGGAAGCAAGAAAAAGAAGTAAAGGAAATCATTCAAATGATTCAAAAACAAAACAAGATTTTCAATAAGATAAAATTAAATTAATAATATTAGGGCACAACAGAAATGACCATTTTCTGTAAGTGCTTAAGAGCAGATCTGAGTTGACAGACCAGCACCTGAATATAAGCTTATCTACATCTGTGGAAAGATGTGATGCAGAAACTCAATATCACCAGTCAAAACAAGGCCAGCACCCAAATCTACACCAAATTGTCCATTTCTCAGATGCAAGTTCAAATTAAAGCGGAAGAAAATTTTTTTTAAATCCATGAGAGCCAAAACACCATTGATTATATCCCCTATAGATTTAGAGACCTTCTCAAGAATAGATTTGATTAGAGGAGTCGTGGGATGACATAAATAACATCGTACATGGAAAAAGCAAAAGGTGATTATAAATACAAGAAAGAAAAAAGACCAAAATAGATATCTGAAGAGACTCCAAAAGTTTCTGCTGAATGCAGAGAAGAAAAAGGGACAGGAAAAATAATTAAGTAAAAGAGTTAAACAGAAAATTTTAGATATCAGCTTCAGAAAACAAAATATTGAAATGAAATATGCAAAAGATATGATTAGAAAACCATAAGAGAATATATATTTCTCAAGTTGAAAGAATTGAAGAAATACATCAATCTTCAATTTGAAATACTGAAAGTTTTTATGAGCAAAATATTGAAGGATGCAGGGAGCATTAAAAGAAGATGGAAGGAATACACAGAGTCCCGGTACCAAAAAGAATTGGTCGATATTCAATCATTTTGAGATTATCAAATGATCAAAAAAGCTAATGTAGAATTGAATGTGCTCACTTGTCCATGCCAGAAATCAGCTCAATGAAACTCGTCAGTCACAGAAGGACAACTCTTGTACGAGATCACTATGATAAGGAACAAAGACTTTCGTACCAAAGGAACGGACACAGAAGGAAGGGTATACAGAAGGAAAGTGAAGTAATGGACGAGGGGTTGACAAGCATTGCCGTGGGTGAAAAGGAGGATGGACGTCCCCAGGAGAGAGAGAAAGGATCAAGGGAGGAGGGAGAGCTAGACTTCTAAGGGTGCAGACGAGCAGTTAAACTGTTGACTACAGAGTGGATGGTCTGGAATGTAAATCCCCTACCGAATTCACAAAAGATCATGTGGTTTTTAAAAAAGAGACATTTGGAGGGCAAACAACTGGCCAACCCACTGGAAGAGATACATATTTTGTGTATATGCCAAAGAAAGCTTATGAAACAGAATTTAAAATGTATTAAATAATATCTTTCATATCTCATGCAAGAAAAATTTTGCTAAAGATAAACACAAAAAAAGTAATAATTCATATATGAGTGCCAAAAAATCAAGTTGGAGTCAAAAGAGGGCAAGGAACTAGGTATAACAATTGTTGCTGATGTCAGATGAATACTGGCTAAAAGCAGAAACACCCCAGAAATATGTTTCCTTGTATTTAATTTACTATGTAATGATATTTGACTATGTGGATCATAACATACTATGAATAACATTGAGAACAATAGAGATTCCAGAACACTTAATTGTGCTCATGTAGAACTTATACATAGACTAAGATAATAGAACGCAGGGATACCAAATGGTTTTAAATGAGGACAAGCGGGTTTCAAGATTGTATTCTTTCACCATTCTTATTCAGCCTGATTGGTCTTCAAATAACCCAGGTAGCTAGACTGCATGAAGAAGAATGTAGCATCAGGATTGGAGGAAGGAGTACTAACAACTTCACAACCTAGCTTGCTGAAAGTGAAGAGGCCTTGAAGCCCCTGTTGATGCAAACAATGACTGGCACTTTCCGTATGGATGACAACTCGATGTAAAGAAAATAAAAATTCTCACAACTGAACCAATAGGTAACAAATCACGATAAACAGAGAAAAGCTTCCAAGGATTTCAATTTACTTGGATCCACAGTCAACTCCCACCGAGCATTCACATAATCAAATGCCTTTTTGTCTTGAGACAGCCCGCTTCAGAAAATCCCTGTAAAGCATTAAAGAATAAAGACGTCACTTTGAGGACTAAGGTATGCCTGACCCGAGCCATAACATTTTTAACTACCACATCTGCATGTGACAACTGGAAAATTCATAAGGAAGACCAGAGAAAAATGGATGCATTTGAATGATGATGCTGGCAAAGAATATCGAGAGTACTGCCCACTGCCAGAAGAACAAACAAATCTGTCATGAAGGAAGTACATCCAGAATATTCCTTAAAAGCCTGCTTGGCACGACTGCTGACATACTTTGAACAAGGACAAGGTTCCTGGAGAAGGAATACACTAGGTAAAGTGAGGGTCAGCAAACAAAAAAGAGGAAGATCCTCAAAGAGACTGGTTAACCAGTGGTGCAGCAACAGGCTCAAACTGCCAAGAAGCTGTGTCAGCTTAGACAGCATTTCATTCTGTTGTGCCTGGGGTGACGAGGAGGAGGAGCCATTGGATAACACCCTGTTGTACTATTCAAGGGATTTTTATCATAAAGTATAAAGGGAAGGCCAAACTTACTCTCTTGTGTTCTCTACGCACACTTATATTTTCACTCCCCATTGTGTTTCTGGCCCTCATCGTTCCCCCTGCTTACGTTCATAAATTCCCTTATTCTTCCTCATTCTTTCCATAGCTTTTCCTAAAGAATACACAGAACTTCCATATGAAGTTTTCATTTTCACTCCTACCTACAAACATAAAGCTTCTATCTTTCCCCAAGGGAAATTAGCCCAGTGTTTGAATCAAGAATTGGTAAGTAAGGAGGTTCAATATGCAATTCTTCTGCAAACGGATTTCTATCTACTACCACCTACCACATACACTCAGAACTTCAGGCACACCAAACTATTTTTGGTGCCCTCCAACTTTACTTCTTTATCTCTTCACCTTTGCACTAAAACATACTGCCTATGTGCCAATAAAATTGTATGCGCGCGCGCATGCGCGCACGCACGCGCACACCCACACACACACACACCCACACACACACCTCTTGCCACAGTTCCTCGGGCCTTCCATCACTAGGATTCAGTGAATCAAATCTATTCTCGAGATGGTCTCGAAATTCAAGTGCAATGCACTCAAGGTCATTTTTTAGCTCTCATGGACTTACTTTTTGACCTCAACCTGAACTTACCTATGAGCTATTGGTGGTCTGTTTCATAGTTGGCACCTGAACTTATTTTATCTGGTGATATCGAGCATCTCCATCATCTCTTCCCACAAATGTACACAACTTGATTTCTGTGTATTCCATATGGAGAAGTACACTTGCTTAATTGCTTTTTTGTGCTGTTGAAAAAAATTATCTGCAATGAAGAAGTCCTCGTTCTTGAAAAATTCTGTCATGTGATCTTCAGCTGCACTTCTGTCACCAAAGCCGTATTTCCCAACCACTGTTCCTTTCCCTTTGTTTTCAACATTTGCATTCCCATCACCACTAGTTATTAATGCATATTGATTGCATGTTTGATCAATTCCAGAATGTAGACATTTGTAAAATTCAATTTCTGCACTTCTAGCTTTAGTGGTTGGTGAATAATCTTCAATAATAGTTTTATGTCCTTGTTTGCATATTGATATTGTCCTATTACAGACAACGATGTGCATTAAGATAGATATTGAAATGTACTTATGGATAACGAATAACATTTCTTCTTAATTGTGTAAAATGTGTCTCAGTTTTTACTTGGACATTAAAATATGTAAAATCAATAGCATATATTCCTGTATACTAGTCAATTCTCTGAAATATAAACAGAGACTTAAATCCCTAAATTTAAAATAAAATAAATTATAATTGCAGCACTAAATGATGACTACTATACAAATTTTTTGTGTCTCCTTCCTAGATTTTATCAAATGAACACTAGCTGTCACTATATGATTTCTTAATAAAATTTACTCACCTGGTATATACATGTGTGTCATAATTTTTTATATTTTGGTGCATGTGTATTATATTTTATAACCTTTATTGTTGAGGTAGTTAGTTTATTGTGCCAACCTGGCTGATAAACATGTGGGGTTAATTGAAGGGCAGAGGGATTAATGGCTTGGTGAGCCTCGCCTTTCCAGTTCTCAGGTCTCTTGCTTTGTGATGGTCATACCAGGGTACAGCTGCCTTAGTCAGTTCCCTTCTTCAGCTTGCAAGGCTCACTTCCTGTGAGACATTCCTGAGGAAAAGCCGCATGGACCTATCCCAATACAGCCCTGGGTGCTGCAGCAGCTGTGTGGAGACCCCTGCCAGCACTGAGATAATTACACGCTCACTGATTTGGCTTTCCTACTGCAGTCAGCGTCATAGTGTGTGTTGTGTGAGATGGAGGAGGACTTTGTGGATTGGTGTTGGATATATGGGTTAATGTTGGACTTGTGGGCTTCGGCAGCACTGAGTGGGGATGTTTTCTTGCTGTGTACTTAATCTTTATATAAAACTCTCTTATTCATGGGTTTCTGTGGATTTCTTCTCTAAAGTACCCAGACTAACACAATTGTCAATATGTGTTCAAATATATGTACAATATGACATAATATTTACTTCCAGAATATTTTAGCCATAACTCAATTATTATATCTAATTTATTGCTTTTGAAAATAGTACTTGAGTTGATGTGTTCTTGGTCTTGTACCAAAATACACTTTATCTGTCTCCATTCTCTAATATCTTTCTATAGATATGGTACTGGACAAACTTTTTAAATGTCTCTCTGAGCGAAAGTAAGCCCACATCAAAGACTTCCTTTCCCACACACTGCAAACAGCCCATGGTTGAGAGACTGACCATATTTCATTAATAGCTAAGGGGAATATTTATCTATCCTTTATGACATTTTATGGCAGGAAGTACTCTGCTTTAGACATTATTGAAATGAAAGAAGA
Organism: Echinops telfairi; assembly: GCF_000313985.2. Taxonomy (NCBI): domain Eukaryota; kingdom Metazoa; phylum Chordata; class Mammalia; order Afrosoricida; family Tenrecidae; genus Echinops; species Echinops telfairi. Next base: position 42,369,383 of record NW_022103900.1, read on the forward strand.
CACAAGTCTCTAGTGTTGTGTCTAGCTAATATGTGAATACTAATTCTTGTTTCCAAAATAATTGTGCACTTCAGATTTAGAATCAAGGCTTAGAAATTCAGACAGCCCCTTCACAGTTGGTAAGAGATTGATAAAACAACAGTAACATTGCAGATGAGATCAATACTCGTGGTGTTCATGAGATTTTGCCCATTACCTGAACATTTTAACACCATTTTATTTTGCTTATTCCCTGTCACTCAGGAAATGCTGTAAGGTGCCATTGAAGGGGTCCTGACTCACAGTGATTCTCTAGCCAACAGAATGAAACACTGCCTGGTCCTGCACCCCTTCACCATTGTTATGTTGAGCCGACTGTGACAGCCTAAGTGTCAAGCCTTCTCACTTAGAGTCTTCTTTTTGTTGCCCTCCGACTTTTCCAAGCATGATGTCCTTTCCAAGAACGTGTCCCCCTTGATTAAATAGCCAAAGTATATGAGACAAAGCCTTGAAATCCTTGCTTTTAAGGAGCATCTGGCTGCACATCAACCAAGACAGATGTCTTTGTCATTGTGGAAGTCCACGGTACAGTCCAGAGTTTGGTAAACATTTGAGACTGAAGAGCCAATCTTGTCCTTCACAACAATTTAAACATTATTTGAGAGCCAAAAATATATTCTTTCAATCAAGTGAAACTACCATTAGGTGAAAAATATTCATTAAACATTTTCTATTTTACTTCAGAGCCACATGGACACACCTTGCATATCCTTGTGAAGCACAGTTTACCGACCCTGGCATAGTGAGCATTATTTCCCAACACCAAAGTTCAAATATTTCAAATCTTCTGCTATTTTCCCTATTCCCTTAGCCCCCAAGGCAATTGTGAATAGCATGCCTTATTCCAGGGACACATTACGTATCTTCAAAATGACTTGTTTGTTCTTTACCATACTGAAGAGGTCTTTTACAGCAGATTTGCTCAGTGCAATATGCCATTTGATTTGACTGTTGTTTCTATAAGAAGCGATTGGGATACAAGTAAAATTAAATCGTTGACAACTTCAGTGTTCCCCTCTGTTTATCCTGAGCTTGTCTGTTGGTCCATCTGTGGAGATTTTTGCTTTCCATGAGTTGTAATCCATCTTGATGGCTGTATTCTTTGATCTTCAGAAGTAAATAGAGAGATGCTTTGTGGGTGAGGGAACAGAACAGGAGAGGGTCAATATTAACAAGTTCTTGTCAAATGATCTGTAAGTTAAATAGGTTTATCTTTGGAATGATTTTTCCATTTAAAAACTTCTAATCATTGCCAGAGCCTGAAATCTGCCATACTGGTAGTCTTTCCACATTGTATAAATACATTTATTAGACAACATTTTTTTTTGCTTACTTTCACAAAGAAGCTAATGAGGTGAGATTTTAAGTGACCCCTAAATCCCTATATGTGTTACTCTTTTGAAATTTTGCAAAAATGTCTTCTCTGTGTAAATTTCTGTTTGTGCCTCTAAAGAAATAATGGACTCCACAAATACTCTGAGAGGAAGCAGAGAAATGTGGCTGTGAAGCTTTGATTTGAAGTTAAATTTGTTGTTCTTCTATTTTTTGCCTTGTACTTACTTGCTAAGCATTATCGGGCAATTTGCCTAGAAGTAATTGCCTTCCCCTGTCCTCTCTCTAGGCCCTTTCTCCCTCCAGGATTGAAAATAGGCTTGCATAGCATTTGGTCCGTCTAGTCAGTGGGTGTTATAGAGCCATTAGACTGTTGAAATGTTGGGCCTCACATTTAGTAATCTCTCATGAGTTCCCTTCCAAACTTAAGGCCAGATATAAATACTTTACTTTAATTCTTATGCAGCAATTTGTTTGTCTCTTCCTCCCTTCCTGTCTCCCGGTCTTCCTCTTTTCTTTTACTTCTCAGTTAATCTGGGAGACAAAATTTGGCAGCTAGCTAAACAAAGATCAGAGGGGCCTCCTGCAATCTGTCCCAAGAAAGGGCAATGTTACCGATTCTTTATAATAAAGCATCTGAACGGGAGGAACAACACCTAAGGAATGTCAGCATTGGGATTGTTGAGTCTCTTGCTCTCCCTTTCCATCCCTTTTGGAATGACTTTGCCTCCCTGGTCGATACTCTGCGGCCTATTTTAGGATCTTAATTAAACTCCATTGTACATTCCTTTTCCTGGAATGAGAAGAATTGGATAAATGTAGACATCTTTTGTCATGATTTTATGATACCTTTTGAGAATGTAGATCTTGAGATCAATAAGTTCTTTTCTTAGGACCTAAATTATCTAGGTGTTTATTAGAGCCTCAATTGAAGCTCTAGCATAGGACTGGGTCAGGATGCACTCCTCAGCTGGGAGAAATCTGTGGTTGATATGCTACTGACTCTCTCAGAGTCTCTCTCTTCTTCCCCTGGTTGATGCCTCGGTGCAATACTTGTGAGTAACCATCTAGAACTGAGTTCTTGACAGTTTTCATCTATTAGTTCAATAAATGATTTGATGAGTTGGAAATTTCTGGATGGAGCTTATTGGGATGAAAGATGATACCTTGCACAGTTAGTGTTCAAAAAGGCATATTGGTGCAAGAAGTAGTCCTTGGAAGAATAATAGCTTTCTTACTCGCCCCCTCCATCTTGAAATTCAGTTCCTCAAGCTTGTCTTTTAAAAAGAATTTCAAGAGTCTGGCTATTCATACTATAGTATATATATATATATTAAATATATATTATATATATATATATATATTTCCCCCCCACTACCCCCACTGTCCTGAAACTGGGATGGATCTTGGGAGGTCATGTGGGACATGAGAAATTGAATATAGTCTCCATTAATCACTGCTTTATGTTGAAAATACTTTATTGCTCATTGTTTGGTCCTGTTTAAGCTCAGCCAAATAACATTTTGAGGTCTTATAAAGTAGGTCCTAAAGGATCCCTAGTGGTGCAGTGGTTAAGAGCTGGGTCAACTGCTAATTGAAAGGTCAGAAGTTCAAATCTGCTTCTGTAATGATTCACAGTCTTAGAAACCCTGTGGAGCATTTCTGGCATAGTCTCTGGGTCACCATGAGTCAGGGCAGTGAGTAGGTAGGTTGTTAATGTATCCTCCTAAGCATTCTAACAAGAGGAATTAAGATCACTTAAGTTCTGAGAATTTACAGGTATGATTATTCTTTTTATTAAATTTGAATTTTTTCCCCAAAGTTTTGGGCATGTAATTCATAAATACAATTCCATAGTTCAGTTACATCAAGAAGATATGTATTTAAAAAGGAAGAAGAGTTGTATAATCATCACCACCATCAATTTTAAACCATATTCTTCAGTCTTGTACCCATCATTATTAGCTCTCCATCCCCCCCTACATCTCCTGTAATTCCCCCCAAGGAACCATTAATCTAGTTACTGTCTCTATAGATTTACCTATCCTAGATTTCATATGTAGAAAAACAAGAAGCAAGCAAACAAACAAAACTAACAAGAATAACAAAGTAAAACAGGTGACACAGTGGTCCGTGTGAGAGATGAAAATAATAACAATGTACAATCTATCAGGGGGTTGTGAGGGTGGGGGAGTGAGGGGGGAGAAAAAGCTGATACCAAGGGGCTCAATATAAAGCAAATATCTACAAAAGAACAAGGGCAACATATATACAAATATGCCAGATTTGAATGATGTATGGATTGTGATAAGAGCTATGCGAGCCCCCAATAAAATGATTTTTTTTAAAAACCCTCAATTGAAAAGAAAGCCAAAAATATTGAAAACCAGAATAAATTTAAATAGATCATAGGGAGATCAATTGATGGAGTGCTAAATTTTAAACCAACTGCATCTGCAACAATCCACTTTCCAATGGATTCTGTATATTAACAAGGCCATTTACATCTCTGGTCCACGGTCAGAGGGGGCTCAACAAAGGCTTGATCCCGTGTCTTTCACCTTCTTTTTTTTTTTTTTTGAAACAGAAACAGCCTTAAATGGGTCAAAAGGGTGATCAAATGATAAGACATTACATTTTGATCTAAATATGTCTGATATAATAGACTTTACAATGCTCTGTCTGGTAACATGGATTTTCACATACCTCTACAATGATTAGAGATGATGTACTGGAGGCTTAGTATATGTACAGACCCTGCAAATGGGTTTTGGGCTTCCACGGTCACTCATAGCCTCTGCAAACCTGGAGTTCTCAATTTAAGCTCAGAAACCATTCCTTCTTTTAGATTTAGATTTAGATTTATTACTTACAATCCTTGGATCCCACAGGTTGATGTGCTTCTTCCATGTGGACTTAATTGATACCTCAGTTAGATGGCTGTTTGTTGGAAAACAAGCCTTTACGATTCCAACACTATTTTTCTGACTGCTGGGCACCATATAGTTTCTTCTACAGCTTGGCTATAGCACCCATATCTTCATGAGGTTGAGTATCAAGGACGGCCATGTCATAAGAAATAATTGTTCTTAGATTGGTGATAGAATTAAATGCAAGCCCTAAATTCATTCACTTATCTGTGGCTTATATGTGTCTCTAGTTAGCTTTAATGACAGTACTGTCATTTTATGGAGAAAACATTACCAATCATCCTCCTGGGAGAACACTTCCACTGTCATCAAGTGAATGCTGACTCATCAAGACCCTCTAAGGCAGGGTAGAACTGCCCCTGTGACTCTCCACGCCTGAAAGTCTTCAGAGGAGTCAAAGAAACCCTCAGCTTTCCCTTGTGGAGCTGGCTGTCAGTTTCGTACTGTGGCTAGAAGCCAATGTGTAATCACTACACATTGATAGTGCCCTCAGTTTAGGCAAGGTTATAAGAATTTAAAATGGTGGGGAGGAGACGAGCCAGTCAGGGTGTGATGTAGCAACGATGAAAAATATAACTTTCCTCTAGTTCCTAAATGCTTCTTCCCCACCGCCCCACTATCATGATCCGAATTCTACCTTGCAAGTCTGGCTAGACTAGAGGGTGTACACTGGTACAGATAGGAACTGGAAACACAGGGAATCCAGGGTGGATGATCCCTTCAGGAC
>NW_022103900.1:42375258-42385717 GCF_000313985.2 Echinops telfairi
GGTGGCCCTCAAGACTTGAAGGACTGCCAGTGTCTCACAACTGTCTAACGGGAGTGAGTTGCACTGAGCCATTTGTACTGCTTTATAATTTAATTAACTGTTTCTTATGTTATATGTCTATCAATATAAATATATATAAAATTATTATCATTCTGGTTTTGTTTCTCTAGAGAACCCTGTCTAACAGTGGTAAAGCAAACTTTCCAATGATATTCCTTCACAGAAACAGAGCCACATGTACCAGCTTAATATATGTCGTAATGAAGCAAGGAGGCCACTCTCATCAACATTTGTTTTTCTCCTCGGTTGGTTGGTTTGCTTGCTTTGAATTGGGTTATCGTTGTGGGCATAAGATGATATCTCATCATTGTTTTGATTTGCATATCCCAGATGGCTAGTGATTGTGAGCATTTCCTCTAATGTTTGTTAGTCCTTTAAGTGTCTTTCTTCGTGAGTTGTCTATTAGTCATGTTTTTGCCCACCTTTTAATTGGGATATTTGGGATTTTTCTTATGGAGGTCTTGTAGAATTCTGTAGATTTTAGTACTTAGTCCCATGTCTGCTATGTCATTACTAAAGATTTTTTCCCAATTAGTGGGCTTCCATTTTCCTCTGTTGATGAAGTCTTTGATGTGCATAGGGTTTTAATTTTAATAGGCCCCGGTTATCTACTCCGTCTTCCACTGTGCGTGCTCCCTTTATTGTATTTGGCGGTCCGTGTATGTCCTGCAATATGGCCCTTATGTGTGTCCCAACATCTCCACTGATGATCCTCATCGCTCTCCAGTCCCTTTTTGTGAATGGGATGAGGGATGGGTCCCGTTTCATTCTTCTGCAGGAGATCCAATTTTTCCAGCACCATTTGTCGAAGGAGGTGGCCTTTTCCTAGCTCATGTTTTTTGATCCTTTGTACAAAAATCAGTCATCTGTAGCTGGATGCTACAGCTAGGCAATTGAAAGGGAATTGTCTGAGCTATATAGCCTGCTTTTTGCTGGATATAGTGTCTGCATCTGGCTCATCATCTGGCCTGTCAGTCTTCGAACCGGCTGTATTGCTGGCCAATCCTAAGGGTTTTCATCAATCTTCCAATTTACCTCCTGACCAGCATCCTGTCATCTGACCTGCTGATCTTAAGTGCATCAGCCCCTGCTACAGCTATTTGAGGCAAGAGAAGCGTCCAGCTTGATATCTGACCCATTCATTAGAAACTTTCCCACCTCCACAATTCTGTGAGATATTTTGTGGATATAAACTTCATTGGATATGTGTGTATACAAGCTACACTTGGTTTGCTTCTCTAGAGAACTCAGCCTAAGACACTATGTTTCTTCAATAATGTGATTATCAGAAAGGTATAACATAGAAGCTCTTCATTGTGATTCTATGACTTGGTAATCTATTTTAAAAGATTGAAGGACCTGATTTAAGTCTCTGCAGATAGAGGAATTAATAGAACATAATTTCTTCTCCAGGGACTTAAGAGTTTCATGGTGGGAACAGACTTGAAATGAAATATTTCAAGTGTTGTGAATGCATGCAGAGGACTGTACAAAGCCCCACAGGAATAGAGACTAGGAAGACAAGCTATAAGACACATAACACAGATGTGTGTCTTATAGGTATGTTAGAAGATACCCAAGATAGTCCCTCACAGAGTTCTGGGGTACCGAGGCAGCATCAGGATACTAGACGACTGTGGTTATCTGTCTTGTTGATGTATCAGTCTACTGCATAGTTTCTCAAACTTATTTGGCCCACCACCCACTTTTTAGGAAAAAAAAGAAATTACTCAACACCCCCTGACAATTAAAAATGATTACACTATAGCCCACAGACAGGTTAAAGTGTAGATCTTGCTTTTGTAGCCCACCCACCCCCAGCTTGTTTCAGTAACCCACACTGAGGGGTAGTAGGTTAGGCTGGGTTGACTAGAGAATCAATCCAGTGACACTTATAAATGTGTAAGAAAGAACTTTATACCAAGAAGTAATTATATATCAAGCAAGCATCCCAACCGAGTCCAACTCAAGTGCATAAGCCAATACTGGTCCAGAAGTCCCTCTTCAGACGCACATTGTCACATGCAGTGATGCAGACTGCAAGATCATTGGCCAGTGGGTGCAGACTTGTGTGGCTCCAAGGTCAGCGGAAGTATGTCAGGACTCCAGCAGCTCTCAAGTGGTCCAGCAATCAGGAAAGTGAAGATGAGAGAGTGAAAGAAGCCACACCCCCAGGAGGCACCATCAGGCTGTGACCAGATTGACAGGTTGAATACCATCCCTACACTTTCAAAGATCTTCAAGTTGATATAAAATGTTCTAACTACCAAAGGTGGTATTCCCCACTTTGGGAAACATTATCAGTGCTTTCTGATTCTTTATCGGGAAGAATGCCAAAGTATCTATAGTATTTGCCAAGTAATGTTATTACCTTAAATGCTGATGAGTAAACTTAGACCCAAAACACAGATTTGAACCCAATTGAAAAGGAATCCCTCATAGGATTTTCTAGGCTGGGATCTTCATGAAAGCAGAATTCTGGGTTTGTCTCCCATAGAGCAGTTTGGTGGGTTTGAACCACCAAGCTCTGGTGAGCAGACAAGTGTTTAAACACTGCACAATAGGTAATCTTTACTGAACCTGGTGCGTAGTACCTGTCAGCACTGAGATATCTAGTAAATCCTTCTGGCTGACCTTTCCAGAGTCTATTATGATTTAGAAACATTGACAAGGTTGCCTGTAGTCCCACCAACCTCAGGAAGCCACTACCCACTGATATCTAATCAATGTGTTGCCATGATTCAGCAAGTGTGTTGTACTCTTGTGGTGATACGACCTACGCTCTCTTTTTCTCTAGGAAAATATTAAGGGGACAAAAAACCCTGACCAGACTGACTGGTCATCTGTTAGGTCTGGAACCAAATCTATCACCCTCTGAACTCCCCTGGCTCAACAGTCAATTAAAAAATCAATACGGTGGACAATTAAACTAGAAAGGTGTGCATTCCTTAGAAAAATCAACCCCTTGAGACCAAAAGGGTGTATTTGATTAAGGGCAAGCTCTAAAAGGCAGGAGGGGGCAGGAAGAAAGGAGGAATAGAAATGAGAAACAAAGGCTGGAAGGGAGACCAGTGATGCTCCATGGTGAGGGGGACTGCACTCAGTTATCTAAATGAAAATGAGTATGACTTGTTGAACGAAAAATAGTTTTGCTCCATAACCTTCGACCAACACACAATTCTTAACCATGTATTGGCATATAATTCACATATCATAAAACTCAATCATTCAGTCACACCTCCCTGGGGGACGGACAACAGAAAAGTGGATGAAGGGAGAAGTCGGACAGGGCAAGATATGACAAAATACCAATTTATAAACTATAAAGGGCTCATGAGGGAGGGGGGAGCGGGGAGGGAGGGGAAAAATGAGGACCTAATGTCGGGGGTTTAAATGGAGAGAAAATGTTTTGAGAATGATGTACAAATGCGCTTTACACAATTGATGTGTGTATGGATTGCGATAACAGTTGTATGAGCCCCTAATAAAATGTTAAAAAAAAAAGAGTTGTACAATCATCACCACAATCAATGTTAGTACATGTTGTTCTTGTACTCATTGTTATTAGTTCCCCACTTCCCCCCCACCTTCCCTGCCATGCCCCCCCAAATCACTAATCCAGTTACTGATGCTATAGATTTGCTATGATGGATTTCTTATACAGAAAAACAGTTTTAAAAAGAACAATAACAAAATAAAACAGATAAAGCCTCAGTCGACAAGGAAGCAAAAATATTAAAAACTAGACCAATAATTAAATTAATCATAAAGGAAATCAAAGTATAAGGTGCTACCCTAACTACCCCTGCCATAAGCCCCTTTCCAATGCACTGTGCATGATAGTAGGACTATGAACATGCCTTCTCTATGGTCTTATGGGGGATGTACCAGAGGCTCAAGCCATGTCTATTTCTCCAGTATTTTTTAACTGACACAACTTTAAAATGGGTCACAGGGAGATCAAATGATAAGATAATAGCTTGTTAACTAACCATGGCTTCCATGATTGACTTTAAAAGTATTTTAAATCACTACATGTGTACATGTGGCAAGCTGACAAGGTATGGAGTGACTGTGATGGTTAGAGTTATACATCAACTCGGTAGGCGATGATTATCAGTGGTTTGGTAGCTATATCACTGATTGCTCTTCTATAATGGTATTTCAGGCAGTCGTTCCCCATTAGTGATCTGATGTGAGCAATCAATAAGTTGAGAAGGACATTAGTGGACAGTTGCTTCTTTGGTGGGGTAGTCTGTATCCAATCCCCATTGATGTTCAGTCAAACTTGCTCTCTCTCTTGGTCCTGCATCTGATTTGTCTTCCTCTGACCTCACACTCTTGAGACATGAATCAGCAACCTGATCTGTGACCTGAAAATTTTAGGTTCATTAGTACCTAACACAGTACCTATGTGAGTAAGATGTTTCAAACATGACTCCTGATTTGGTGCTCATAATCTTCCACAACCGTGTAAGCCATTTCCTTAAAATAAATATAGGGTGCTATTTTTCCAATAGCCAGGATTCATAAGTCTGAGAACAAAAGGATGGAAATGAATATGGCACCACTCACTCTTCCTCCTAGTGGGTCACTCACCAAGACTTCCTGTCTTTGTGACCCTCTGCTCTTTCAATGTGGAACTTCCAGTTAGTTCCAAGGAGAAGAATAGTCCCACCTGGAGACAGAACCCTGATTCCATTGAATTGGTAGTTAAGAATGCTTCCTGGCCATCTGGGGCTCCTCATACCTCAGGATCAACAGGCAAACAAGGGTGTCACTGTATTGAGTGGTGTGATTGATCCTGATTACAAGGGGAAACTGAATTGATATTATACAATGGAGGCACAGAAAATTACGTCTAGAACCCAGGGAATTCTTTGTGTTGTCTGTTAGTATCATCATGTCTTGTGATTAAATTAAATGTCAGACTACAAACAAACCAATTCTGACATGACTGCTAGTGGCCCAGATCCTTCAGGAATGAAGGTTTTGGTTACTACAGGTAAAAACCGCTGACTCAGATAGTTTTAAGTGCCTCAGAATAACAAGCAGTGACCAAGTAAAGCTACTTCCGAGAGTAACAATCAATCAGTTTTTAGAAGCATTCAGATGACTCCCTGTTCAATAGCTTCTAAAAACAGATACTAGTGACTACTCCACCCTTCCTACCTAACTCCAACTATACTTTTGCTTCTTTTAATTAATTGAAGGCAATCCTTTGGAATTTTTCTGTACAGATTCTAAATAGGAAAGAGAACCAGGAGCTAGATGAAGAGCTGATTACTGTACATAAATTACAGAGCATCTTTAATCATTGCCTGAGATAATTTTCCAGTTTTTCATACAAATGCCTCATCATTGCAAACTTTGGTCTATAAATTCAGAAGCACGTTTAATGGTCAAGTAAAGCATTACGGGGAGAGTTTGACTGAAAGCCACCTGAAGAGCTCCATCGTTCTTCCTACAGACCTGAGAGTCCTTTGTTAGCAGGTGCTCTGAGGAGACTTTTTAGCGTGCCATCACTGTGCTGCCACCAAACACTTAAGAGTGGAGAGAGACCATGAAATTCCTTGGGATCTTTCATCCCCACCACTGAAGCCCCGGTTATATTCTTTTGAATAGGTGGAATAATAAATTTCACTACACAGCATAAGTTAAATGCCCACTAAGTGCCAAGACCCCTGGGAGCATGAACACTTCATTTTTCATCTGCAAACAATGAATAAAAGGATAAACCTAACCCTCCCTTGGAATCGAAGGTCAGAAGGAAGAACTTCTTGCCTGTCCTCTCAGAGTCCAGCGAGAAAAAACACCATTGTCTCCTTCCTTCTTGTGCCAGAAGACACGGAGTCCTTCTAAAAAGAGGAGCTGATACCAAGGGCTCAAATAGAAAGAAAATGTTTTGGAAATGTTGATGGCAACATGATGACAATGTGCTTCATACATTTGAATGATGGTTTGTCATAAGATTTGTAAGAGCCCCTAATAAAATTATTAATAAAAATTAATTTAAAAAAGAAAGCATACCTCTGTATTTGGGGATCATGGTATGTTTGAACAAGGATGTACTTCATGCATGACCCAATCTTGCTTTCATTTCAAAAGTAAGGATATTGCTACAAAGCTATGTGGAGCGAATTGCTTCATGTAAACATCCATTCTGTTTCATTCCTCACCTGTGTTCCACTTCCCAGGTTCAGAATTGTTTTCATATGTGCCTGTGCCCAAGATGTTTCTGAACAGTCCTCCAGACACAGCAAACTCATATAACACGTGTGGAAATTATTTAATTCATAAAAAACGGGAATTAAAAGGGAGTGGGAAAGAAATAGACATAGCCTGTTGTGGTGGTTAATAAAGTCAATAACCTCAACATGAACCCTCTTTCATAGGTTTCCTAAATACTAAATCAATGTGGAAGTTTATGGCCAAACAGCAGATTACTGAAGATAGAGACATGGCTTTGTGTCCCTTTCCTCGGAACTTCCAAAAATACTATGCTGACCCAGTCCAGTAGGTTTATTAGTAGTTTAAGTAGACTATAAATTAAATTCAGATACCATGATAAATAAATGTCATTTCTTCCGAATTCACACCGCCCCCCTTTTTTCCATCTCTCATTTTGAAAGAGAGGCTGGGTAAACAACGAACGTTTTTCTCCACACTCCACTGACACGAAGAACAAGAGCTCAAAAAAATGTTGAAAAGCAACAAAAAAAAAAAAAAGTGCAGTTGTTCTAAAATTTTCCACACTCTTCCTAATCAGAAGATAACTGGAGATCCATGTTTTAATTCCCAAAGAGACTTGAACACGAGTAGAATCATGGGTAGGGGTATAATCCCTGCCCTCCCTAACAGAATCCCAGTATTGATTCCCAGCTAAGGTATCGCACATGCAGCCACTAACTGCCTGCCAGTGGAGGCTTGCATGTAGCTACGACACTGACCAAGTTTCAGTGGAGCTTTCCAAGTAGGACTGTCTAGGTAGAAACGTCTGGCAATCTTCTACCCAAATCGGCCAGTGAAAACTACAGTTCACTGACACACAACACATCATGGCGATGGCACCAGACCAGGAAGCATCTTGCTCCACTGTGTGTGGAGTCATCTTGAGTGATGGGTCACCAGACAGAAGCTCAGAGAAACAAACCAAACAGGCCAAGATTTTCTGAGAAGGAGTTCATTGACGGAGACACCAGCAGGCTCTTCTGAGCTAGCCTCACTGTGAAGCTAAGGCTTCTCCCTAGTGTCCTGCAGGGAAGAGGGCACAGAAGATGGTCCTGTGGCCCTTGTTAGACCAGCCTGGCTGCCAGGAATACCACACTGTCCAGGATCTGCTACCAGATAGGATTTCTCAACATCTGTGGAACTTGCTTGCCTTTAACGCTGAAACTTCTTCCAAGACAGCATAGTTAGAACGGTGGAATCCTGCGCTCGTGATCTAGGGCAGTCTCTGCCATCAGTGCTCAGGTGAGCTGGGATGAGACCCCCACTGCTGCTAGGTTTGAGCGTCTTCATAAATAAAATGAAGAAGCTTTGTGGCCATTTCAAGTTCTTTCCTGAGGCATCGTTGTGAGAAACAATGAGCAGTCTGCCTTTAAAATGTAACCTCTAAAACTAGCGGTTTCTTCACCACTCCTGAACCTCACCTGTAACTTCAGTTCCACCAATGACAGGTGTCTGGAAACTTGGGAAGAGACACTATGAGAGAAGAAGGCGCAGGGACATAGATCAGGAAGATCACATGGCTATAGAGTCGGTCATTTTTCTGTCTTTCCTGCTGCCTGCCTCCAGCAAAGCCCTTCGAAACATGGACTTGAGACTGAAGGTGACCCTTGATAGAGAATCACAGAAAGTGGACACTCACACCTAGCTTGTGACTCAGGAAGATGAGACCTGGCAGAACATTTTCACTTGCTTTGTTGGGAGAGATTTGAGTATTCAAAACGAGGAAGTTTTTCCTTCAGGATACGATCACATAAAAGAGTCCATCAGTTCATCTGGCCCCACTACATTGAATTTCTCCTTTTTATGAGGAAATGTTGCCCTTCACTTGGAAATTGTTCCTGTTCCTATAATCTTAGTCCTGGTGTCACCAATTATATCCAAGAGGAGAGCCTCATCCCACAGGTACGAGTGGCTTTTTCCGTTTTTAATGACTACGGGACACCCCAAAAAGAAAATTTAACGAAACATGGAAATGAAATGAAATTTAAGCTCAATATCCACAAATAGTTTCACTGGAATACAGCATGCATATTCTTTTCACTATTTTCGGTGCTGCCTCAGCAAAATCGAACAGCTGCAAAAGAGAGTGCCGGGGATGCAAAGTCTAAAACATGTCTGCCCAAACCTTTCCAGAAACCTTTGCTGGCTCCCAGTCTAAAAGAAATCACATACAGAATGTTGTGCTAACCAAGTATCAAAATGAGCCTCACTGATAAAATGTCTAGGTCTTGGCCATAGCTGGGTACAGTCTGAGGGGGGCAGAAGGGATTTAAAAAAAACCGACTACCAACCACCAGTGAAGCAAGCAGTGTTCTCCTCCCTTCCCATCTCGACATGTTAGTTTTATGTCAACTCCACTGCAGCTAACTTTTAACCTAAATAAACTAAGAAGTAAGGAGTCGATGGTGGTCTATATGGCTAAGGGCATGACTAATTACTGAAAGGTTGGGAGTTTAAACTCATGCGCCTCAGATCCACCTCAGAGCACAGACCGGGGTTCTGCTTTGTAAAGATCAGTCTTGAGAAGCCTCCAGGGAGCACTCTTCTGCTCTGCACACCAGGACGCTCCAGGAATAGGAATGGACTCACCCGCCACTAACAGCGCCGACATTTACCTGTCTGTGAATACTCTCTAGTGGTAAATGAATATCCAGAAGCCCGAAACTGGGCACACACTTGTAGTATTCTGAAGACTATGTGGATTAAGTAAAAAAATAAGCGCTGCCCTTTTTCAAAGCATTTAAAAAGCTACATACTGGCAACATAAGGCCTTTAGTTTTCACCTCGTAGCCTTATGTACTATGATTTTGAGATTAAAGTATATTAATTAGGTAATAAAAATAAATTCGCATTAAAAATAAACTTTAATATACTTTACTAAGTCTATTTCTAGGAATCTATTTGAAGGAAATAATCAGAGATGGAGACAAAGATATCTATCAGGATGTTAATGTCAGCATTATTTATAACAATTACAAACTGGGAACAAGCTAATATCCTGCAATGTGGAAGAGCTAAATTAATTGTAAGTTATTTTATAATGGTTTATTAAATGTTTTTCAAAAAACCTTAAACTTGAGAAATTCACTAATAAGATATACCCATGAAAGCACATATACACATTATACACAAATATATGTAACACACATATGCTGTAATCAAGGGTAAGTAAAAAATATTATTACTAGAATTCTAGTTATTATATATATAAATGAGTTTATTCCAACCAAACATGGTTATATATGTCGCTGTGATAAATGGATGTGTGCAGATAGGTTCTCTCGGTAATACACTTCCTTTAGTCTCAGCAGGGTGCTTTCAAACGTGATCTAAACAAAACACTCCCAAGGCTTTCAAGAGTGTCTGCTAGCCTAGTGAAGTTCAAGGCAGACTGCTCAGTCCAGAAGGTTATGGCGACTATATTATGCGATCCCCCAGGTCATCTGAATAGGCTTAATCGACACAGGAAGTAATGGTGGCTTCTGATGAAGAAATTGAAGGAAAATGTAAAACTTTATTGGAGAGGTAAAGGCCAGGGAAGTTGCACAAGGGAATTTTTTCCCATTACAGCAATGGACCTGCTCATTCTTGGAGAGTAGCAAGGGTTGTCCTATGAGAATGCCATTGGGAAATCTTACCCATCCACCCTACTGCCCTGATCTTACTCGGCTAGGCTTCTTCTAGTTACCTGAAGTCAAAGAACATTGAAAAGAAACACACTTGAGTTCCCTGGTGAAGGGTGTAAATTGAAGAGTGCAGAATTCTTTGGGTAAAACTGTTGTTGTCAGGTGCCATCCAGTTGGTTCCGGCTCAGAGCCACCCTGGGTACAACAGAACAAAACACTGCCCAGTCCTGTGTGAGCCTCACCATTGTTCTTATTGTTGAAGCCACTGTGTCAGTCCAACGTGTTGAAGGACTTCCTCTTTTTGATGCCCTCCTGGTTCACCAGGGCCTGGTCTCTCTCCATCACATGTCCAAGTATGTGAGACAAAGTGTCCCCAGACTTGCCTTTCAGGTGCATTCTGGCTATACTTTCAAGACAGATTTGCTTGTTCTTTTGGCAGTCCACGGTACTTAACAATATTCTTAGCCAACATCATAATTCAAATGCTGCGACTCTTCTTTGGTCTTCCTTATTCAATGTGCAGCATTCACACACATATGAGG
>NW_022103900.1:42386402-42387511 GCF_000313985.2 Echinops telfairi
TAAAAATGCCTTGATTGGGTCAGGAATACCTTATTCCTCAAAGTAACATCCTTCCTTTTAAACACAGAGCAGACTTACCGAAAACAATGTGACTTGCTTCACGCTCTCTTGTGAATCTGACCTGAAACTCTGGCAACCCCCTGTCAATGTAGTGCTGCAACCACTGTTGGATGATCATCAGCGAAATTTTACTTGCCTGTGATATTAATGATATTGTTCTATAATTTGAGCATTTGGGGGAATGAATACCAATATGGATCTCTTCCAGTCAGTTGGCCAAGTAGCTGTCTTACAAATTCCCTGACATAGACAAATGGTTCCAGTGCTTCATCAGTCTGTTGAAACAATCAGTGGTGTCCCATCAACTGCTGCAGCCTTGTTTTGGGCTAATGCTTTCAGTGCAGCTTGACCTCTTCCCCACTGTTGGTTCTGGCTCATCTGCGACCTCCTGAAATGGTTGAATGTCGATTAACTGTTAATGCGACAGTGACTCTGTGTCGTTTTTCCACTTTAGATACTTTCTGGATCGTTCAATATTTTGTCCATGAAATTTTTCAATATTGCAACTCAAGACATCCATTTTTCATCAGTTTTTCTAGTTAAAAAGATGCTGAGCATCTTCTTCCTTTTTGATTTCCTAACTTAAAGCCTGTGCACATTTCATTATAACAATTTACTTAGTCTTCTGCAGCTGCTCTTTGAAAAGTCTGTTCAGTTCTTTGACTTTATCATGTCTTCCGTTTGTCTTAGCTACTCTATGATTAAGAGCATGTTTCAAGTCTCTTCTGACATCCATTTGATGTTTTTGTCCTGAGTCGTCTCTTTCATGGATTTTTGCTTTCTCCTTTATGGTGCTCTTGATGTCATCCCACAGCTCTTCCTTCTGTCATTAGTGTTCAAGGCATCAAATCTGTCCTTAAAACGTTCTCAACATTCAGGTGGACCACACTCTAAGTTGTATTTTGGCTCCCATGCACTCGTTTTCATTTTCCTCAGCTTCAACGTTGACTTACATATGAGCAATTAATGGTCTGCTCTGCAGTCATCCCCGGCCTCATGTTAGCTGCAGAAATTGAGCTTCTCCATTGTCTTTCCCTGCAGATATAGTT
>NW_022103900.1:42388583-42413638 GCF_000313985.2 Echinops telfairi
AGGATATGAATTGAATACAATAATTGCCCTGAATCCACAATCATTTGTGTATCTTGCTAAAACAGTTGATATTCCAAAGAATTGCTCCACTTATTTTTCTCTCTCCATTTGAGGTTTTTTTAAACAATAGAATTAATTATCCAAAGATAATTATATAATAGAGTCCACAGTTATTGAAGCTGAAGTGATCATTTTGATGATCTAGTTGGCTGGAATTTAGCCAACTTTCATATTAAAAGCTTTTAACAACAACATTTAAAAAGCTTCCCCCTCCCATCATAAAATTTCAACTTGTTTCATATCAAAAGCTGTTCCCTTTCATTCCATCCAGAGGCACTGTGTTCTCCTCACACTGTCACATTCTCCTGTGTCTGCATGTGCCTTGAGTACCCTGGGGTTCATATGACGAAGGTTATAGTGGACCAGCTTAACTTCTTCAGAGATCCATAGTTTACTCAAGGAGTTCACTCCACAAGGGATGACTTCTCACTAGAGAAACCACTGAAGAGAGGATGTAATGATGATAGCATCCCCCCAGGGGTTATCAGCGTTCTATTTATTGACCTGGTGACTGCAACATGGGGCTAAAACATAACACCAAGTTTGAGGATGACATGGGGCCTGGCAGTGTTTCATTCTATTGTACATAAGGTTGCTATGAGTCTGAACTGATTCGGTAGTTTCTAGCAATATAAAGTGATGAAATTGATCTTTCGTGAGTGCCAAGCTCCTGGAAAAGAACATGATTGAGAAAATCCTCCAGCCTTGGGTGTTTCAGGAAAAAGCTTACTGCAAAGAGCTATATTTCCCCAAAAGTCTCAGAAACGAGCCAAGGATGACCCGCTTGTTCATCTATGACAGGACAGACATAGATAAAGCTTCATGCAGTTTGGTTCTCTCCCCAGACTCCAGAGACTTGGCTTCACTTGAGCCAGCATAAGAACTTCTAACAACGGCCAACCACAGAATTAACTTACCTCCAAAAGACAGGCCCATCAAGTTGGAGAGCATTGAAAATGTGACTGAGGTTGAGCTCCATTCACTAAGTGGAGTCGACTGCAGTGACTTGTGGGGAGTCAACCCCGTGGGAGTGGAGCCCTCAGGACCATCATTTGCTGATGGGACATGAGTTAATGTTAAGAGAAACAGCAGCAAAATTCTGCTAATGATCAGATCTAGGAATCTGTGAAGTATTTTTCCAAAGAAAATTGGAAGTAGTCAAAAGTTAAATGGAATGCATAAAGATCGATATCATAGGTGTGAATGAGCTAAAATGGGCTGATATTAGTCACTGTGAATCAGATTACAATATATTTTACTATAACAGGAATGACATAATCAAGAGGAATGGTGTTGCATTCATTGTACCAAAAGGATATTTTAAAATCAATCTTGAAGTATAATGCTGTCTTTAATAGGATTACATCTATCCCTCTTCAAGGAAACCCAGTAATACAACTATTATTCAAATTTATGCACCCACAATGAAAGCTAGTAATGCAGAAATTAAAGAATTCCAACGTCTTCAGTTGGAAATTGATCAAATGTGCAATCAAAGGGGTGTATTGATAATTATTGGTGATTGGAATGCAAAAGCTGGAGACAAAGAAAGGAACAATAGTTAGAAAATATGGTCTTGGAGATAGAAAGAAAGGTGAAAATTGCATGATAACACTTAGCAAGACCAATGCCTTGGTCATAGCAAATACCTTTTATTTTCAACAATGCAAAAGGCATTCAACACACATGGACTTCTCCAGATGGAATGCACAGAAATCAAACCAACTGAATCTGTGGGAAGAGACCATGGAGAAGCTCAAGTTCAGCAGCTAAAACCAGGCCAAGGGGTTAGTATGGAACAGATCATCAGTTGCTCATATGTAAATTCAGGTTAAGGCTAAGGAACAGTCAAACAAGTCCACAAGAGAGAAAATATGACCATGAGCATATCCTGCCTGAATTTCTAGACTCTCCCAAGTGTTGCACTGAGCACTAATGACAGAAGGCCTAATGATCTGTGGGAGGGCATCAAGAACATCATTCACGAAAAAAGCAAAATTGGTCATTGAAAAGACAGGAAAGATCAAAGTGGATGTCAAAAAAGACTCTGAAACTTGCTTTTAATTATAGAGTAGCTACAGCAAATGGAGGAAATAAGGATGTCAAAAAATCGAACAGAAAATTTCAAGGGGCAGCTTGGAAAGACTAAGTAAAATATTATAGTGAACTGTGCAAAAACCCAAGGAAGAAAACCAAAATGGAGGAAAATGCACATTCTTAAACTGAAAGCACTCAAGAAAAAATGCTACCATCAATTTGCAATGTTGAAAGATTCTAAGGGAAAGATATTGATTGATGAAGGAAGCATCTAAAGAAGATGGGAATGATGCAGAATCACTGGGCCAAAGAGCACTAGTGCACATGTCACCATGTCAGAAGGTAGCATATGCGCAAGAACAAATGGTGGTGAAGGAGGAAATTCAGGCCTCACAGAAAGCATTAGCCAAAAAAAGAGAAAAGGCTTCAGGAACTGATCAAACACCAGGTGAAATGTTTGAACAAAATGATGAAGCTGAAAGCATTTACTTGTCGATGACAAGAAATTTGGAAGACAGCTACTTGGTCAACTCCCTGGAAGAGCCAATTTGTCCCCATTCCAAAGAAATGTGACCCAACACAATGTTAAAATTATAAAACGATACCATTAATATCTGTACACACAAGATTATCCAACAAATGTTGCAGCAGTACATGGACAGGGAGCTTCCAGAGGTTCAGGCAGGATTCAAAAGAGGAAATGGAAACAAAGGATAGCATTGCTGATGTCAGATGAATCTCGGCTGAAAGTGAAGAATACCAGAAAGATGTTTATTTGTGTTTTACTGACTGTGCCATGGCATTAGACTGGGTGGATCATACCAAACTATAGATTACCTGGAACTTGTACATGAATCAGAACACAGTTGGGAGAACGGGACAAGGGATTACTTCATGGTGTAAAATCAGAAGAGGTCAGTGGCACGGAAGGAGGTAGTTTTTCATTCTGTCGCACCACAGGGTCACTGAGAGTCAGCACTGATTCAACTGGACCAAACGGCAACAATATTGAGTGGGAGTTTCTGAAGTCAGTTTGCTTATATTATCTCATTTGGTCTTCAGCATTGTCCTGATGGCTATCTGCAGGTATCGTCTCTCAACATCTTTTCACTACTCTGCTAAATGACCCTAACTTCTTGTGGAGCCCCACCTACTCCATCCTTCTCAGTTCATGTGATACTACCAGGGCTACATCCCAACTCTGGACCCAGTCAATCCATGAATCAACTTCTGGCCACAGCGAGTCCCTAGTGGACAGGCACATGACCAGTGAGAGCCAATGAGAATTTAATGGGGTATTCTAAGAAAGATGTTCTCACCTTTGGCTGCTGACCTTGATGCCACTCTGAGCCTGAGCCTGCAGGCACCTGAGCAAAAGGGAAAGCTGAGAGAAGGCGAGACACAGCCCTACTGAGAGCATTTGGGGCCAGAATTCACCCCAGTTGAAGCCACCTCTACCGCATGCCTTTCACTAATATTGTCTTTAGCTGCCATCAAAGAGTCTATGACCCTAGAAATTGAAATGTGAACGAGTCTAAAGACTGAATAGCAAATCCCTTTGAAAGTCAGGTGGCTTCCAATTCTTTTGTTTTCAATAAAACTGAAAATGAATTTTTTTTTAAATCAGAAAAGGTGTGCAGAAAGTTGGTATCCTTTCACCATACTGATTCAGTCTGTATGCTGACTTAATCACAGTGAAGCTGAATTATATGAAAAATAGTGCGGCATCAGGATTGGATAAAAGCTTATTAACAACCTGTGAGATGCAGATGACACACTCTTGCTTATCAAAAGTGGGGAAGACTTGAAGTACTTGCTGATGGAAGATCAAGGATAACAGCCTTCAGGACAGATGACAACTCAATGTAAAGAAGGCTGGAATCCTCACAACTGGACAAATAATAGGTAACATCATGATAAATGGAGAAAAGATTGAAGTCGTCAAGGACTCTGTGTTGCTGGCATCCACAATCAATGCTCATGGAAGCAGCAATCGATAGACCAAAAGACAGGTTTGCATTAGCACAAGCTCTCTTTAGAATATGCACAAGCTCTCTTTAGAATATTGAAAAGCAAGGATATTGTTTTGAGTATTAAAGTGTGCCTGGCCTAAACCATGGAATTTTCAATAGCCTCATATGCATGTGAAAGTTGAACACGGAATAAGGAATATCAAAGAAGAACTGACGCATTTGAATTGTAGTGTTGGAGAAGGCTATATAAAAGACCATGGGGTGCTAAAAGGAAAACATGATCTGTCTCGGAAGAAGTAGAACCATAATGTTCCTTGGAGGCAAGGATTGTGAGGCTTCATCTTACATACTTTCAAGGTGCTGTCAGAAAAAACCACTCCCTGAAGAACATCATGTTTGGTAAAGTAGAGGGGCAGCAAAAAAAAAAGAGGAAGTCTCTCAATGAGACGGATTGGCACAGAGGCTGTAAGAATGGGGTCAGGCATAGGAACAACTGTGAGGACAGAGCAGGACTGGTCACTGTTTTGATCTGATGTATAAAAGGTCACTATGGGTCAGAACACATTCAATGGCATCTAATAAGAACAGGAAATAAAATCCCTAACAAACTGATCAACTGTTCAAACAAGCCACTTGCTTATCCCACTATCCTAGTCCAAGTTTTTGCTTTTTTCTCTTTGTCCTGGATTTGCTTAATCTCAAAAACCACATAGGCAATCTTTTCCCAAGATATGATAATGAAGTTAAGTCAGAATAGACAGAACCAGAAGTAAAAATGCATAAGGTTATGCCTAATTTTCATGGTATGTTCTCAACCACAAAATCCTTTCAGACATAACTTTCTGCATTGTACTTTCTTAATATGCATCATGCCACTACCCTATTATGAAATATTCATATGGTTTCAATAGTTACAGCAAATCCAAGTCCAAACTTTCATAATATATAAGGGAGGCCAGTACATTAATGTAATGGAGAACAAAGTTATTTTATGGCACTAAGTAATCCGATATTCGAAGTTGATAATCTTTAAAAAGTATGTCTCTTTCAATGAGTTATTGCATTAGTTTGGTTGTATCACACAGCCTTAAGATAAATACATTAAAATGTTTAGCTTAATGAAGGATATCATTATGTAATAATTCTCCTCTGAATAATGTCCAAATTATTTTCCTGGCATTCATAGTCCTCAGAAACCTCTTCTCTAACTAGTCCTTCAATTTTATTTCCCTACAACACTAGCTATATTATAGTCTTTATAATTATTAAAAAAGTGTGTAAATTATTGTAAAATAATGATGTTACTTTGAGGATTAAATTGGGCCTGACACAGCCACGGTATTTTCCTTCAACTCACAAGCATGTGCAAGTTGGACATTGCATAAAAAAGCCTGAAGAAGAATCAATACATCTGAATAAAGGTACTGGCACAGATTATCGAAAGTACCATGCATTGCTAAAAGAACCAAAACTTCGGACTTGGAAGAAGTACTACCCCAGGTGCTTCTTAGAGGCAAGGTTGGCAGTCTTCATCTCAGGGACTTTGAACATATTGTCAGGAGAAACCAGTCCATGGAGAAGGACAGTATGTTTGGTACAGTAGAGATGCAACCAAAGAGAGGAGGGCCCTAGACAAGAGGGATTGACTGCAATATCTAGAACAATGGCCTCAAACATAAGATCAATTGTGTAAATGGTGCAGGGCTGGGAGGTGTTTCCTCGGTTTTACATAGGGTGCTATGAGTCAGAACCGACTAGATGGCCCCTAACAATAACAACAATACACTTCCTTCAATAATTAGAATTTTTTCTAAAGTACAAGAGAAAAGATAGTCAAATGGGTTATCACAGACACTCAAATCCAAGGCCAGCACCCAGAAACAATACCATGTCATTCTGAATCCTATCTGTACTTATGGCTTTCCTCTCTTGAGCAATTTGCATTCCTGAATCCCAAAGGAGAGGATGTCTTTGGGTCAGGTTTCATGTTCCCCTATACAGTATTTCTAGTAAGCACAGCTTTGCACCAAAACTCTTCAGAAGCATTGTAAGTCAACGGTTTTCTGGTTCATGAATGAATCTGGATCTCATCTGTCATATAGGATTTCAGGTAAGTTTCACTCAAAAAAAATCTACGAGTTCGAGACAATTTATGCAGAAAAAAATTTAGTAGCTCTTTCTGAAAAGCAATGAATGGATTCAGTTCCTGTATACTGGTCACTGCCTTCTTTGATACCACCGCACGTTCTGCTAGCCCGTGCTTACTATTCTTTAGTTATGAGCATCTCTGGATGTAGATGCTTATATATTGCCAGCTATTTAATTGTGTTTGTTTTGTTTACTTATATACAACTTCTCTTCTTCCCGAAAGGCTTCAAGAGGATGTGTATAAATATACAGAAGCACAACACTTCAGAAGTTCCTGAAAAGGTAAAGCAAAGAGGAGCTTAAGGTACTGATACCAAATGGAGCTAAAGTACTTTACAAAGAACCCGTCCTTTTAATACTTATTGCACTCACAAATACACAGTTTACAGGCAGTATAAACAATCTGGAGGAGAAAACAACAGGATGGATGGTCCTGGGGGGCACATAGGAGATGGGGAGAAGGGGAAAAGGAACTAGGTGTTAACAAACCTAGGGACAAGGGAACAGCAAGTGATCCAAAATCGATGGTGAGGAGAGTATAGGAGGTGTGGTAGGGCTTGATCAAGGGCAATGTAACCGAGAGAGGAATTACTGAAACCCAATGAAGGTTGAGCATGATAATGGGACAAGAGGAACATAAAAGAAAATAGAGGAAAGAACTAGGATGCAAAGGGCATTTATAGAGGTCTAAATACAGGCATGTACATATGTAAATATATTTATATATGATGATGGGGAAATAGATCTATCTGCATATATTTATAGGTTTAGTATTAAGGTAGCAGATAGACATTGGGCCTCTACTCAAGTACTCCCTCAATGCAAGAACACTATTAAACTGGCATTCCATGATGCTCACCTTCTGGACACCATCGCTGAAGACATGAGGTGAAGAAAGCTGATGGTAGCCGGCTATCAAAAGATATAGCATCTGGGGTCTAAAGGCTTGAAGAAAAACAAGCACCCATCTAGCTTAGAAGCAACATAGCCCACATGGAAGAGGCACACCAGCCTGTGTGATCACGAGGTGTCAATGGGATCAGGTATCAGGCATCAAAGAACAAAAAATCATAACATTGTAAATGAGGGGGAGTGTGGAGTGGAGACCCAAAGCCCATCTGTAGGCAAGTGGACATCCCCTTACAGAAAGTCGCGGGAAGGAGATGAGCCAGTCAGGATGCAGTATAGCAATGATTAAACATACAACTTTCCTCTAGTTTAATGCTTTCTTCCCCCCAGTATCATGATCCCAATTCTACCTTACTAATCCAGCTAGACCAGAGGGTGTACACTGGTACAGATAGGAAATGGAAACACAAGGAATCCAGGACAGATGAACCCCTCAGGACCAATAATGAGAGTAGCAATACCAGGAGGGTAGAGGAAAATGGGGGTAGAAAGGGGAAACCAATCACAAGGATCTACATATAACCCCCTCCCTGGGGGACGGACAACATAAAAGTGGGTGAAGGAAGGCGTTGGATAGTTTAAGACATTACAAAATAATAATTTATAAATTATCAAGGGTTCATGATGGAGGGGAGTGAAGGAGGGAGGGAGGAGCTGATACCAAGGGCTCAAGTAGAAAGAAAATGTGAGAATGATGATGGCAACAAATGTACAATGTGCTTGACACAATGGATGCAAGTATGGATTGTGATAACAGTTCTATGAGCCTCTAATAAAATGATTTAAAAATGCACAATTCAGAAGATTAAATTATAAAAACAAGACAATTATTTAAAACACAATATTCATAATACTAAACACAATTTTTTCCCCTCAACAAACACCTTACTTTACAAAAGCTATTTGGACCACAGGCAAGTGCATTCCTTAAAAGAGATGAACAGCTGTTTCTAAGCATATAGACCATGTCTTGAATTTCTTTCTGTGAGCTACATAGAACACAGATTGGAAGGCTTACTGCATTATGACATTGGTGGGTAGCTCTCTATATGTCCCCAAATTCCTTTTCTTTTTTTTTTATATAGCTCCTTTAAGGCATGTCATTTCTTATGTTGCCATTACCTGACCTCGGAGCTCTAGTTGTGGAGCGTAGTGGACTGCAAGCCGAAAGGTCAGAAGTTTGAAACCACCCGCTGTTCCATGGGAGAAGGATGCGAGGCTTTGTGCTCCTGTAAACAGTTACAGTCTTGGAAACTCTTGGGCGCAGCTTCACCATGTCCTATAGGGTCTCTATGAGTCTACCTCGACTTGATGGCAGTGAATATTCCTGACCTATTTCTGTTGGCATTTTCGGTACTGCATTTGCTTATGGCTAGATACTCTGTTAGGAACCATTTAGACTTTATCATTTGATCATAACATGAGAAGTATCCATCTTATCTTCCACATGAGAAAACCGAACCTTAGAAGAAGCAGCACCGACATAGTAAGAAAGCACCACAGTGCGCGCGCACGCGCGCGCGCGCACACACACACACACACACACACACACCCCAATAATGCCAGAATGAGGTTTGCCCACCTTGAATTGATTTTGCCTTTTAGCTTAGCAAGAGGATTTGGGCATGTTTTACTACGTCTATAAAGTCTTTCTAATTCAGAATAGATGTGCCCCATCACTTCTCACCAATTTATAGTTTATTTTATCGCTAAATGTGTAACCACTATAAATATTCTTATTCATACAATTCAGTGGCAATTTATAGAAATAAGCACACACATAAAAAAGAACCTCAATCAATGCCTTAAACCAACATCTCCAGCATTTAGAAAAAACAAAAGGAGCGAGGGGGATACAGTCACTAGAAGGAAATAAGTAATACAGATTAGGACAAAAATAAATGATCTAGAAAACAGAGACAAAAGAAAAATAAAAAGACCAGATGTTGGTTCTTGGAATGTATTAATAACATTGACAAATGAAAGGCAAAGCTAACAAAGAAAATGAAAGAAAAGATGTAAATAATATGAATAAGAAATTAAATTGGTAACATCACAGCATAATTAAATGAAAGAAAGAGGAAAAGAATAGAACACTATGGAAAATTGTACTTCACTACAGTGAAGATCTAGGCAAAATGGAAAATTTTCTAGAGAAGGGTGAACTTCCTAAAGTAACACAAACTGAGGTTGAAAATTTGGACAGACCCATCCAAAAAAGAGGAAATTGTACAGGATAAACAGATTGTTATGAATGAATGAATGAATGAATGAATGAATGAATAATTAAGGGACAACAAACAAAAGTCTTTGCCTGGACAACTTCACTGACAAACTCTATGAATCATTGTGAGAAAAGCTCACACCAGTTATTCTCAAACGTTTCTAGAACGTAGAAAAGGCGAGGATCCTCCTGAATTAGTTCAAGAAAAGGAGAATGAAACTGACACAGGCCCAGGAAGGGAAAACACGGCTAAAGTACATGAGAGACAATCTCCATCATGGACATAGACTCGAGATGGCCAAACCCCAATAACATATCAAACAAACAAATATGCTGTGACCCAATTGGATCCATATGAAGTATGGTTCAGCATTATAAAAACAATCAACAGACTCCACCACATAAACAAAACAAAGGCCCGCATGTCAATATCAATGGATGCACTAGAGCCATTTGGCCAAATCAAACACTTCTTCTTATTAGAAATGCCCAGGAAAATAAGAATAAAAGGGAAATTCCCTTACAATAATTAATGGCATTAAAATATACTTGCAGATGTTATGTTCCTATGCAAAGAAAACCCAAACACTAAGCAAGAAGACTACTTTAATTAATGGAGACTTAGGAAAAAAATATCAGGATACAAATCAATATATATACACGAGTAGGATTCCTTTACACTAACAAAGAGAGCTTTGTCAAGGAAATCAGGAAAATAAGAGCGTTTAGAATAGTCATACCAAATGATGAAATTATTAAGAGTAAATCTAACCAGACATATAAACCTATATGAAAAAAGGACAAAATACTATTATAAGAAACCAAAAGAGATCTACAAAACCCTCACTGAAATCTGCCTCTCAAAGTTCCCACATGCAGCTGTCAGCAAGGATTAACCTGAACCTTAATGATTTGTTTGTTTGATGTAAATAAAAAAACTTGGTAAACTTCTCTTTCTACCCAGGAGTATAATTTTAAAAGTTTTGCTTTTGTTTTTCTGTGTGTTGGTGTATAAATGTGCTAGCAGCCCATTGTGTCACCAGTGCTTCGTTGGTCATTAAAGAGACACAAATAATAATAACAATAATAATAAGGCAATATCTTGTCCAACCATTGGTAGCAACATTCAAAGAAACAGAGAACAAAAATATGCTGGCAAAATGATGAGGAGATTAGAATACGTCTGCATTGCTGGTGGAGTTGTAAAATGATAAAGCCACTATTGAAAATGGTATGGTGCTTGCTCAAAAGTTCAGAGAAGAAATACTCTGTGATTCAGCACTCTCACTTCTAGGGGTGTACCCTAGAGAAACAGCGCAGCGACATGAGTAGACAAAGACACACACCACGTTCATAACAGCATTGTTCACGATGGGAAAAATGAAAACAATCTAAGTGTCCATCAAAAGATAAGTGGAAAAAGAAAATGTGGTACATACATGTAATGGAATATTATAGAACGATAAATAATAATGAGTCTGTAAAACATGACATGATTGAATCTGGAGTGCCATATGCCAAGTGAAATAAGTCAATCTTAAAAGAAAAGTATGTATGATACCAATTGTTTTAAAAGTCAAGAATAGATTAACACATAGAAAGAAACAGTCGTTGATGGTTGCTAGGGACTAGAAGGGAGGGAGTTCACTTATTAAAGTATGTATGTTTTAATTTTGATGACAGAAGTCAATTTGGAGAAAATTAGCATAATGACACCTAAGTAAATGAAGCCCTTGATAAGAACATGAGAATATGTATAGACAGAGACATCTCTATATAATTATTTGTATGTATATGTATTGCTGTTTATAATAGACCACACAGGGGACATAGGCAAACTTCTTAGACATATCCTAACACCTCCTGGGATTGAAATTCTGGGATGGAGGGCTAAGGACCAAACTCTCAGGGGACATCTAGGTCAATTGGCATAACATTACTCGTGAAGAAAATGTTCCACATCTTAGTTTGGTGAATGGCATCGGAGGTCTTAAAACAGAAAAATCATTGATCATTTGAAATTTACTTGGAATCCTATTATTTTCACTGGCAACCCTAATATTAGATAAAATACTTGTATAAATATTTTTATCTCTGTAGGGAAACCCATAAGAGCATACAGAAAGGTTTATTTCTTTTTTTTTTTAGATTTATTTCTTAAGATGATAAAATGTATGTGTGCATCTGGAAAGAACATTTAAATATCAACGGGTGCTTTCACCTGCTCACTGGTGCTTTCTCAGACCTGTTGTAGAAGGAAACATTAATTGAAAGGAAAAATATTTTCAGTGTTTAGAGTCACAAAATACTGTAAAAAGCTTGCCAAAATGCCCTGTCGAATTCAGAGTTGTGACCACTGCTATCATTCAACATTTATTTTAAAGGACTTACCATGAAAGAATTATGAAATAAAAAGCATGTCCCGTATTCAGCTTTGATGGCTTCGGTATCTATCCTTGCAAATCCCCTTGGCATTTGTTTGTAGAATTGTGTGCTTCCAGAGATGGCCGCGTGTCAGAAGATAAACACAGGAACATTGAGAGGCAGTTTTCTGTTAGAGTTAGCCTGGATCTTAATGATTTGTTTGATGTAAATGAAAAAAATATATATGGCAAACTTCTCTTTCTACGCTAGAGTTGAATTTTATAAGTTTTTTTTTTCTGTGTGTAAGTGAAAAGGACCCCAGTTAAGTCCCAAGGGCACATTCAAACTTCAAAATCTCCCAAACTTAAGCTGAAACAGATAACTGACTCAATAGGGCTGAAGTTATGAGTTATAATTTGTTAAACTGCTAGCAAAACAAAATCTACCGTATAAGGTCCTATAAAAGTGAATCCAGAATATATATTGCATATCTTGCTTTGTGAAGAGCCAGCATTAAAGATCTGTCTGCTGGTTCCGGAGCACACACCTTGGGGACCCCTCAAGCTAGCCGCCTTAAAAGCACTTAGAAATAGTCAAGGCATTCCTGAAAGTCAGACACAAAACTGTCATCAAGTGCCATTTTTCTCTATGAATAAGGAGACATCCATCCAGAACTGATTTATATAACATGTTTTTTGTTTTTGTCTTTTTGTGTGTAAGTCAAAAGGGCCCCAGGTTAGCCCAAAGGGCACTTTCAAACTTGTACTGTTTTATATAAATTCAGTGTAGCGCAACTCCATTTTAAATGCTAATTTTTAATCCTTGCCTATAACAGTATGCCTTCAAATTCCGAAATCTAAAAACACAAGTAAGTCTAATTGAAACAGACTGAGATTCTGGCTTTGGGTCTTGGCCTATGGAATCAACTACGGAAGCTGCCGGGAAGATCTTAAAAGTTGAGGAAGGTGGAAGCCGTCTTCACCACAGAACCGGTATTTCACGTGACAGATGCAAAGTCCATACCTCTGCATTGACTAGACTGACATGCACCCCAATACGACATGGCTACAGTCTGTTGCAGGATGGCACAAGGGCTGCATCCACAGGCTCTCTGACCATCAGAATGGTGGCTTTTCTTCCTGGGCTAAGAAAATCAAACTTTCCGTTTGCTAGTTCGATGGCTACAATCTCATGCTGTCCCACACATAACAATGTTTATAGTTATATTTCCTCCAGTCCTCATAAACTTCTTGTACACATTCCAAATTGTTGACATTTATCTGATCTCGGGTGAGTCAACATCTGCTCACTCTGCTTGTGGAAATTATCAAACTGCCCATGCTCTCAGCTAGGATGTGAATCAAAGCATGGTACAAAAGTATAACCATAACTCAAATATGTCTCTCTAAGATTCGGCTAGGAGGTTGCAATTGTGGCCCAGTGCCTTGAAATCCCATGCACATTTTTTCCTAGCCTATTGCAAGTGCAATTTCTAATGTGAAAACCAGGTCTGGCTCAGTACCCTTGGCTGACGTCTGCCCAGCAGCTGACTCAGAGAGACATGCAGAAGCGTGGCTCAGCCACATCTGTATAATCCTGGATCTGACTAGCAGTGGCTCACCTTGCCTGTTTGGCCCACACAGGTGCTCAGGCTGACACAGTGTCCATTTTGCCCTTTCAGGAAGGGGAGAAATGCCAGGGCTCCAGATTTGGAGCGCCACTCACCTATGACAGACTCATGATCATTGGACACAAAGAAAACACTTCCTGGCACAAAGACCACAGGATTTGGATAACTGCTTGCCCCTCTAGCACACCTATTTCCTTTTTATTTCTACTGCAAAATTGATTGAGATGCCTGGCGAGAGAACTCTCAGATGTGTCAGCATCATTCTTCTCTAGTTCGCCAAAGACAAGAACAAGCTCTTCCAAACAGCATCAAAACATTAGACAAAATACTCAGGCATGATCGATCGACCTACCATTTGGATTGCCTTCAAATGTCAAACAGCGCCAGATGCTTTATACAAGAAATAATGTAAAAAGGAATGCCATCAAGAGATGGCATGACAAGTATAAGAAAACCTTTACTTTCTCTTATTTTACAGTAAAATGATTGCCTAAGGATAAATCGCTAATTGGATACATGGCGTCACAGTGAGCTTTTAACTTATTAAGTAAACTGGGCAAATTAAAACATTGCTCATCTATCAGATCAGTTTAATTACACCAGGAAGGGGCTTAACGCATCTGATTTGGTAGGAAGACATGTAGACAGAGTAAGACTCAGGTCAAGAAACACACTTACTTGCCTATAAAAATGTTTAACACTTCCCCCTTGA
Source organism: Echinops telfairi (assembly GCF_000313985.2). Classification (NCBI taxonomy): domain Eukaryota; kingdom Metazoa; phylum Chordata; class Mammalia; order Afrosoricida; family Tenrecidae; genus Echinops; species Echinops telfairi. The sequence continues at coordinate 42,402,641 of NW_022103900.1, forward strand.
GAATAAGCTAATTGTGCCATAGAAAACCCATCTCTAGGGAACCTTACAAGCCATTATGCCATTATATCATTGTAGTTAGCTTTGTACATTTTCTAAAATAAGTGAATCAGAGAGGGAAGAGGAAGGTTGGGTAGTAAATTCTACATACTCAATGCAGCACAATATTAAAAACATAAAACAATAATTATTTGAGCGAATGGGGCGAAAGCAACACAACAAACATTGCATTTGAGTACAAAAGTGTGGTTCAATTAAAAACACATCACTACTAGCTGTCTGTGCTTAATGATGCTTTAGGGGAAACTTTTTGTGACTTTACTAACCACTAATTTGTCTTCCAGGTGCTCTATGAACCCAAGGCCGTATCAGGAAGGGAGCAGCGAGTGTCTGGTACAGAGACAGCACAGAATGAGGCTTTGAAGTGAACATGAAAGGGTCCACCAAGCTCATATAGCTAACGCTAGTCCTCTACTCCAAACATATCTAAGTCATTGCTCTGCCCAGTACTGCCAAATTATTCATGGGTACAGAAGGGAAGAAGTGACCGTTCACAACAACCTTCCTCTCTATTTCTGACAATGTGTGGGCCAGTGAGTTTCAGGGTTTGAGACAGTAAACAAACAATAAAGGTGATTGCAAGAGAAAATCATCCACAGCCTGCAGTTATTAAAGAGGCGCACTTGCAAACAGCTGATGTACTCAGCAGCCAGTCATATCAAATATCTTATGGATGAATCTTGACCAAAAGACAGAAAATACAGAATCAAATTTCAAATTATCATCATGGAGGGCAGAAGAACACCTGATTCTATTACCCTGCGATAAATCTTAAATCTTAAGCCAAAAATATTCCCTATGCCCAACCAGAGCTGCTGCTATTGAGTTGATTTTCTCACAGTGACCCTATGAGTAGAACCTGCCCTTTTGAGTTTTTGAACTTGCAATCCTTTATAAGAAGGAGCTCTGGTGGCGTAGTGCTTACACTTGGGCTATGATCACGTGGTCGGCAGTTCGAAACCGCCAGCTGCTCCGCGGGAGAAAGACTGGGCTTTCTACTCTGGTAAACAGTCGCAGTCACGGAGACCCACAGGGGGTCACTATGAGTTGACTTGGTCGGGTCTCAGTGAGCTTGGTTTGAGAGAATCCTTTATAGAACAGAAAGTTTCATCTTTCTATCTCAGAACAAGTAGTGCATTCGAATTGCTGACCTTGCAGTTAGCCCACTACCCTAGTAGGGCGCTCAATACTCTTAAACCAGATTGATAGTTTCTGTTTCTGTTTTGAATGTCTTCCTTGAACCTTGTGCGGCTTTCGGAACTATCTACACGGGATCAAATTGACAACGGCAACTTGAAAAATTAAACAAGACCTGGAGCAATGAAGTGGAGGGCTGTAAGTTTACGTTATACAGAGACGAACAACAGAGAAAAGGAGGTGATGATAATTGCTTAACTAGAAGAATGTAAGCAATATCACTGCATTGTACTTGTACATACTGTTCAGTGGGTGTGTATGTTTTGTTACGTGCAGTCTCAACGATTACAAAATAAATCTAATTCATAATAAAAAAGAGATTGGCAGTTAAAGTCCACCTAGAGGCACCTTAAAGAAAAAGCCTGGAAGCCTATCTGTCTCTGAAAAATTACCCCCGGAAAACCCTGCGGGGCAGTTTACTCTGACACACACGGGCTCTCTGTGGGTCGGAATGCACCAGAGGCCGTGACTGATACATTTCTAAAATGGTATTACTTCTGTACCTAACTGGAAGCTTTAAAGTCACTTGGTAATTGAAAGGTTAGTAGTCTAAATCTGCCAGCTACCCTGCAGGATAAAGATGAAGCTGTCTGCTCCTATAAGCATTTACATGCTCAGAAACTGGATAGATCCATTCTACTCTATCCCACAGGGAGGGGTGTTGCCAAATTGGCCTCTCAATGGTGATTTGGGTTTGGTTGGGTTTGGGTCTTACTATGTACAAAGGAGCCCTGGTGGTGCAATGGTTAAACGCTTGGTTGCTAACTGAAGAGCTAAAGGTTCAAACCCACCACCTGCTCTTCAGTATAAAGATATGGCAGTCTGTTTCTGTAAAGATTTACAACTTGTTGGAAGACTTTATTCAATAATTCTACTCTGTTTTATAGGCTTGCTAAGCATTAGAATGGACATGACAGCAATGGATTTCTGTGTTGGGCTAAGTTCTCTAGAAGACCAAACCCAGTGACACTTGTATGTGGATGTGTACAGGAAGAGAATGATATTGTGAAATGCCCACACCGTCCAGTTCAATTCTGTGGCTCATGAAGCGGCAGGGGCTGATAACAGGAAACAGGAAGATGAAGCCGGAAGACCAGAGGCTGGTAGAAGCAGAGCTGAATGAACGGGAAGTCTGCCAAATAAAGGCAAGTTCAACAGTACGCGGATGGCTCCTAGAATTGGCAGGCGATGTGACAGGAGGTTGAGGAAAGAGAAGTAGGATCCAGATCCGGAAGTAGAAGTGAGCTAATTTCCACACACCATCACTTTATACACATGCTAAATGAAGCCTCCCTCAACTGTATCAAGGCTGTGACTATATTAAGGTGGTCTATTCCCCCCACAACCCCATGGCTGCATCACAGAAAATCCCATCTTGGAGTTGACCACACTATGATAGATATATCATGAGAATCCTGACCCACCAAGTTGACATAAAACCTAACGATCACAGTTTTTATTATCTAGGAAGATTCTAAAAAAAAAAATTGTGACATTGTAGCTGAAACAGGGGCTCAAACATAGGATGAGGATGGCACAGCACAGGGCAGTGGCTCATTCTGTGGTGTTCAGTGTCTCTATGAATCAGAACTGACCGAAGGACACTAGACAACAACAGAAACACTGCTACATGGGAAAGGTGTAAGGCAGGGAGAACAAACAGACCATTCCTCCTATGATTGATTTAAAGAGTGCCAAGCAACTTGGCAGAAGTAGAGCCACAGTGCTCATTAAAGCAGCAGTTCTCAACCTGGGGTCGAACAACCTTTTCACAGGGGTCATCTAAGACCATCGGAAAACACATACATATTTCACAATATATAACTCTGTATTGTTTTGTCATTAATCACTATGCTTTAATTATGTTTAATTATGTTCAATTTGTAACAAGGAAAATACATCCTGCACATCAGATATTTATATGACAATTCATAACAGTAGCAAAATGACAGTTATGAAGTAGCAACAAAAATAATTTTATGGTTGGGGGTCACCACAACATGAGGAACTGTATTAAAGGGTTGGAACATTAGGAAGGTTGAGAACCACTGCCTTAGAGGCAAGGATGGCAAGACTTCATCTTACATATTTTGTCCAAATTGCCAGGAGAGCTCAGTCCCTGGAGAAGGATATCGTGTTTGGGAAAGTGGAAGGGCAGTGGAGAAGGGGAAGGCCCTCCAGGAGATGGACTGACCCTGTGGTTGCATCAGTGGACTCAGGAATAGAAACGATTGTATGGATGTACCGTGCAGTATTTTGTTCTGTTGTGCATAGGGTCGCTGTGAGTTAGCGCTGACTCAATGGTACCTATCAACAACAACAAGCTGCCTAGGATTCCAAACTTTGAAAACTATGTATATATTTTTAAGTTTCAAAGAGGTAGTAGCAGTTTATGAAAATCTAGTTATCTAAATCAAACAATATATCTTTATAATCATGACTACAGGGCTCTGAGGATAGTCATATAAATATTAATCAAATAAACAAGTATGCAAGGTCATATTGGAATTTCCACCATCAGTAACACTATCCTTATACTGACCCTACACAGGGTTTCTGAGGATGGAAATATTTACAGAAACAGAAAACCTCATTTTGCTCCTGCAGAATGATGCATAAATTTAAACTGTCAACCTTGTGGTTAGCAGTCACCACCATTGGATAAACTTTGGACGGCTAACCACAAGGTTGGCAATTCAAATCCATTAGCTGCTCCAAGAGACAAAGGTGAAACTCTCTGCTCTCATAAAGACTTACAACCTGACCACATATGAAAAACGAACAGCTAATATCATGCTCAACAAGGAAAAACTAAAAGCATTTTCCTTGAAACTGGGAACCCAACAGGGATGCCCTTATCATTCAACAGCCTGTGGGAAGTCTAAGCAGGGATCATTAAGAACAAAAAGAAATCAAGGGAATAAGATTGGACAAAGAAGCAATGAACCTCTAACTATTTGCAGATGATAGGATTTTACATAGGGAGAATCCCAAAGACTCCACAAAAAGATCGTTGGAAACAACCTTTAACCAATCAAGGGATTTGGTAAAGTAACAAAAGTAATAAGACACAAGATTAACAAGCAAAACTCAATTCCTATATGCTAGCAAAGAGATCTCAAAAAAAAAAATCCTACACTGAGAAAACAATATCATGTACAATAGCCACACAAAAGGAAATACTTAGGAATAAACCAAACCAAAGAAACAAAAGACTTACACAAAGAAAACTGGAGAATACTATCACAAGAAACCAAATGAGTCCTAAACAAATGGAAAAATATCTTTTTCTTTAAATAAATCATTTAATTGGGGTCTCTTACAGCTCTTATAACTATCCATACAGCCACTGTATCAAGTACATTTGTACATATGTTGCCATCATCTTTTTAAATACATATGTTGCCATCATCTTTTTAAAACATTTTCTTTCTACTTGAGCCCTTGGTATCAGCTCCTCTTATGCTCATCGACAGAAGAATTAATATTGTGAAAATGTCAACCATATATTAAATAATCTACAATACAATCTATAAATACAATACCATTCTGATCCAAATACCAAATCCATTCCTTAAAGAAATTGAAAAAAAATTACCAACTTCATAGGGAGAAGAAAGAGTCAGAGGATAATCGAAGAACTCCTTACAAAAGAAAGAAGTGGACACTTCATACTACCCAACTTCAAAACCTATTACATTGCCCCAGTAGTAAAAATAGCCTGGAACTGGTACAATGATAGACACACGAACCAATGGAACATAATAGAAAGTTCAGAAGTAAACACATGTACCTACAGGAAACTGATGTTCTAAAAAAAGACTTACAAATATTAAATATTAAATGATAAATGAGATTAAACATCTCAGGATGTTCTAAAAAAAGACTTACAAATATTAAATGATATAGGAATAGCCCCTTCACCGAATCTTCCTGCAAAAATTGGATTTCCATATACAGAATACAACAGGACACATACCTTGCCCCTGAGCACTTTACCAAGTGTATTAGAGACATAAATATAAACCCAACCTATAGGGATCATCAATGAGAAAATTAGGACAAACTTAAGAGCCCTATTACAGGGCACACACTGACTACCAAGTATAATAAAGGAAGCACACATGGTGCTAGACAAAATAGATGACTAGAACTTACTAAAAACAAAACATTTATGCAAACCAAGAGACTTCATCAAAAGAATAAAACAATAGCCCAGAGATTGTGGTTGGGGGGTGGGAGGGGGATTATCAGCAATGGCATAACAGACAAGGATCTAATTAAAAAAATCTACAGAATTCTGAAATCCTTCGATGAGAAAATTACAAATGATCCAATTTTTAAAGTTGGCAAAAGAAATGAATGAATAGACAGCTCAGCAAAAATGATAGTCAAATGGCTAACAAATACATGAAAAAATTCTTGTGATCAGTAGCCACCAGGGAGATGCAAATCAAAATTACTTTTCACCTACAATAATAGTTCGAGTTAAAAAAAACACACACACAGAAAAAAACAATAAATTCTGGAGAAGATGTGAAGACATTGAAATGCTTATCAATTGCTGGTGGGTTTGTAAACATGTACAATCATTGTGGAAAGCAATATGGCACTTCCTAAAACAACTGGGAATAGAAATATAAAGTCGTTGGCTTCTATTCAGTTCTGACCCATAACGACCTGAGGTAGTTAGTTTATTGTGCCAACCTGGCCGATAAGCACATGTGGGGTTAATTGAAGGGTAGAGGGATAAATAGCATGGTGAGCTTCACCTTTCTAGTTCTCGGGTCTCTTGTTTTGTGATGGTTGGACCAGGGTGCAGCTGCCTTAGCCAGTTCCCTGCTTCAGCTGGCAAGGCTTACTTCCTGCAAGACATCTCTAAGGAGAAGCCACATGGACCTACCCCATCGCAGGTCTGGGTGCTGGAGTAGCCGCGTGGAGACCCCTGCCGGTGCTGAGATGCTTACACATTCACTGATTCGGCTTTCTTCCTGCAGTCGGCATCATAGTGTGTTTTGTGAGATGGAGGAGGACTTTGTGGATTGGTGTCGGACATACGGGTTAATGTTGGACTTGTGGGCTTGGGCAGCACTGGGTTGGAATGTTTTCTTGATGGGCACTTAACCTTTATATAAAACTCTCTCTTATACATGAATTTCTGTGAATTTGTTTCTCTAAAGTACCCAGACTAATACACGACCTTATGCATGACAGAATAAACACAACCTGGGCACCCTCACAATTGTTTCTATGCCTCAGACCATTATTGCAGACACTGTGTCAATTCATCTCATTGAGAACCTTCCTCTCTTTCACTCCCGCTTCACTTTACCAAGCATGATAGCCTTCTCCAGGAACTGGTCTGTCCTGACAACATGTCCAAAATATGTAAGAAATACTGTACAACTCAGCAATACATCTACTGGGCATATACCCCAAAGAAGCAAGAGACAAAACATGAATAGACGTAACATCTCCCATCTTCATTGAAGCAGAGTTCACAATAGCAAGAAGCTGGAAACATTCCAAATACCCATCAATAGAAGACTGGATAAAGAAACCCTGGTGTTTGTTCATATTAGGATTTATCCCAGAGGTGTTTATGTCACACGTAAACAATGGCATATCATGCATCCCTAGAAAACAGCAATGAAACCATGAAGTACCTCATGACATGCATGAACCTGGAAATCATTATGTGAGTGAATTGAGTCGATCACAAAAGGACATACTGTCTGAGACCACGACCATAAGAACAAAGACCGAGACAAAGGCGGGCTTTTGTTCTCAGGCCTTGGAATCTTCTAATTCAGTCTCCTGAGCAAGGAGGTAGTGTTCTTTCCTAGTTCTCATACACCATATATCCCCACCTTATTTGTACATTTTTAACAGTTTTGTTGACAATTCAATAGTGCAAGCATATCAAGCATAGTTTTACAAACATTACCACAATACATTTTAGAACATTTTCATATTAGTGTAATATTTTTAATTATGGCAAAAACATACACAACAAAACATTCCCTAAGTCAACAACTTCTATATGTATAACTCAATGCTACTGATTATACTCTTCATATTTGCAATCATTATTGATACCCTTTTCCAAATTATTCAACCACAATTAACATACAGTCAATATGCCCTAAGCAAAAACTCTTAGTCCTTCCCCCATAGTAAACATTAGTCAATTTTGGTTTTTTTCTTTTAAATTTTGTTATTAATTGGGAGTTAATACATATATCGTATCATTCCCTAGTTCAATCATGTCAAGCAGTATTATATAATTACTATCACAGTTTCCAAGCATTCTTTTCCTTCCTGAACTCCTTGACACTGTCTCCCTTTTACCCCTCCACCACCCCTGTACCCCTGCCACCACCACCCCTGCACCCCCAAAAGCCCTTATTCTACTTGCTGTCCCTATAGGTTCATCAATCCTGGGTTTCAGATACTGAAAACCAGAAAAACTTCAAGAGGGTGACCCCCAAGGACATAAACACCTCTGGGAGAAATCCTAATATGAACAAACAAACAACAAAATATACATCTTAAAAACCACTTCAACAGGGAGGCCTCACCTCAACTGGATCAGTTTACCATGATGTGGGGAGAGAGAAAGGACCAATCAGGTCTTGCCATACAACATTATTCCAAGGTCACCTTAATTAACAGAGACTACTACAAGAGTAACTAGTGAACCTTACTAGAAATCAAGTCAAGAGGCGAGGGTGGGGAGCATGTCTGTCTTGGAGAAGGCAACTACATTTCCATTGGTAATGGGTAAACGGGGGTAGGTGGGTGGGGACAGCCTGCCACTGGAAAAATTCCTAGTATCAAGTATAAAGACATCCAATGGGAGACTCAATCCAGTATCATGTTCCGAATTGGGCACTTTTGACCTAGTCTTTATTCAGCCCTTGGCCACCCAGACTGTACTATAGAACCAGGACTGTAGATTCTGTCCTCTTGAGGTGCACCATGTCTTCAGGGGCCACACCAGAAGGATCTGACTTGCAACTCCCACTAAATGAAGTGGGCTCTACCTTAAACACACCTGTAGCAGATGAAAGGAACTGAAATACTCTCTGGGGCTTCAGGCTGAAACACCCGAGTGTGAGTAGAAGCAGATGACGACTAGCTAGCTCAACACTATCCATGTGGCAGTCACTGGACCTTGGTTCAAACTTCTTGCTTTGAGGGTGCCCCCAAAAGTCAACTCACCATATATTCACTATTTTCATACTCTTGTTGCCTCTTATGGCATGTTCTAGTTCTTCCCTTGTGAATGAGTATCATCAAAATATTTCACTATCTCCAACCCTCATTGTTTCTGTAAATAGTGTCCAGTCACCTAAATTGAAAAACTGCACAATCAATAATTCATGTATTTTGCTCCAAAAACTGTCTTAGACAGGTTTACTTTCATTTCCTATAGAGGTTTAAGTTCTACATCTTAAAAACCACTGGTTGTCAGATAGACCGGATTGTAGAACAGATTACTTCAGCTGTTGCAAAATGTGATACTTAGTTATTTGTTTTCCTTTTTGATCCAATGTATATTGGTTCCAGTGTTTAATATTTTGTGCTTTCTTTTTGATTGAGGTTTATCTCTGTGTTATTATGTCATTGTTGCTGAGTTGTTGTTGTTGTTGTTGATTTTAGTTTTGATTTTGCATGTTTTTCTGTAGAAGAAATCCAGGATACGTAAACCCATAGATACAGCAACTGGATTAATAGTCTCCTAGAGTCATGCAGAGGTGATTGGTGGATAATGAGTAGCTAACAACACTGAGTACAAGGAAGAAGAAATGTCCTAAAATTTATGGTGCCAATGATTACACAACACTTTTGAATATGACTGAGCTATTCTAATGTATGATATATGAATTATGTCAACAAAACTGTTTTAAAAAATGATTAACAAACACAGAAATAGAGGAGTTAGAACTGACTTGATAACAATTTTGTTTGCTTGTTTTGTGATAGTACAATCCATGTTAACATGTATATAATTTTTTACATACAAACGTCTTATAATTAAACCACTTCATTATAAATTATTTTATTTAAATACTTTATTAAAAATAAATAATCAGCAAAACGCATTAATTATATGTTTTTCCATAGAAGTGCATATTATTTAATCCATAAAGTGCATATTATTTAATTCTTAAAGATCTGAGTATTTCAGCTTGTTCGGTAATTGCTAGCATCCCCTAATCTGCTCAAATAGCTCTTCTAAGAACATTTACATACCAAAAGATTTTATAGTCTAAAAAATTAGTGTCTAATGAAACCAAATGTGGTTAAGAAATAAAAATGACCCCTATTGCAGTGGTAGATGCAACAATATTCAAAATTTCCCATGCACATAGTGTATTTAATCTTTCTTTGCCTTGTAGATGAGTTCTCTTTGTTCTACTATGCTTATAATTTCAATTGAGATGTAAATTCATAAACTTCATTATAAAGATCATGCATCAAATGATATGAATTCTTTCCATTTCATTTAGGATTTTTTCAAGTTCAATTTCATTTAGGTCCTTGGTTTGTTGGCCACATGACCCCTAGGCTCTCCCCGAAGCAATGTTATAAAACTCTTTTAGGGATGGCAGAAAATCTCCAAACAACACACCACCCAGTCATAAGCCTCAGCTTAAGAGCAGTCAGCTTTAGCATTAACTCCTCCAATTAAGTGCTTACAGGCAACCCACTCCAGAAGCCAGAATTCCACACAAAAACACTCAGCTCTCCTTGGTCTGTGGGCTGGAAGCTCTACCAATCTGTCTCATCCTCAGGCTTTTGGTCCTGCTGCCCCGCACCTGTACTACCACTCTAGGGCTCTTGGTGCTATAGCTGTTTCCTGGATGAAGGAGCTATGTGCACAGGGATTCCAAGTCCAAAATGCATGGTCCACTCCTGGATCTTCTCTCATGCTGAGGAGGTCCACCAGCTCCTGCTTCTAAAGTGACTTGTTTTATATCCAGTAGGATAGCAATCACATTAAACCCTGTTAGCAGACATTCACAGCTGAATCGTATAAGCTATCAGTATTTACCTCCATCTGTTCTTACCAAACTTCATCAAGAAAAAAATAATTCAATGGAAGTTACAAAGACAATTGCTAGAAACGCCACATTAAGTAATTAACTACACTGTAGGCCACCCCCGGCTCTCTGCATCATTGTCCCTTTCATACATAAAGGATTAACTTTCCACCTTTCAATCATTTTAATGTGAATACATCTATGAAAGCCTGTAAGGAAGTCACTTTATACCTTTTTCTCCCCCCCAATTTAGATGCCCAATTTCTAAATTGCTCATTCTAATCAAACTTGTAAACTGTGAGAGATAAGCATGTTTCTTGGCATAGAGAATCTTTATTCTAGTTGAAACTTTGGGCATCTCACCCATAAGCAAAATCCAATCCAGAGAAAGCCATAAAATTGCAATCATTTACACCAGCTTACTGTGACAAACATCTATCTCACCTTTCGGTGTTATTCTGGTCAAATAAGCCGCACCCATCCAAACTCAAAAAAGAGATGAAACAACTGCAAATATCTATTAATAACTGGAACTTGGAATGTGTAAAATATGAATATAGAAAAATTGGACCTCTTGAAAAATGAAACGTAAAGCATACAGATCTATATCAGTAGTTCTCAACTTTCCTAATGCCATGACCCTTTAATACAGTTCCTCATGTTGTGGTGACCCCCCAACCATAAAATTATTTTC
>NW_022103900.1:42414414-42432576 GCF_000313985.2 Echinops telfairi
AAATGGGCAAATGATATTAAGGGCTAGAGTGGAGGGCAAATGTTTTGAGATTGATGAGGGCAACAAATGTACATGTGAGCTTGACCCAATGGATATAAATATGGACTGTGATAAGAATTGTACAAGCCCTCAAAAAACAATAAAAAATAACCCACCTTATTGCCATCAAATCAATGCCTACTCATAAGAACCCTATTACATAGGGGGAATGCCTCTGAGTTTTTGAGACTGCAATTCTTTACGAAAGTAGAAAGCCCTGTCTTTCTCCCGGGAAGGAACAGTCGTTGGAAAATGTGGCTTTAATTATAGAAAAGAACCTGGATATCCCATGACAGAATTTTGTAAGACATAAGACTTCTTCATCACAAATACCTTTTCTCAGCAACATCAAAGACAACTGTACAAAAGGACGTCTCCACATGAACTACAGAGAAATCAAATGAACTATATCTAGGGACAAAGAAAAAGAAATGGAGAAACAATAGCAGCTCAAGGTCTAATTGAACAGACCATCAATTGTTCACATGAAGTTCAGGATGAAACTGAAGAAAATTAAAACAAATGCATGAGAGCCAAAATATGACCTTAAGTTTCTCCCATCAGAATTTTGAGAACATCTCAAGAACAGACTTGCTGCATTGAGCCCCAATGACAGAAGATCTGATGAACTTTGGGATGACATGAAGCACATAATACATGAAGAAAGCAAAGGGTCATTAAAAAGATAAGAAAGAAAGAAAGAGAGAGAGAGAGAAAGAAAGAAAAGACCAATGTGGATGTCAGAAGAGACTGAAACTTGCTCTTAATTGTACGGTAGTAGCTAAGGCAAGTGGAAGAAATGATTAATCAATGAACTAAACAGAAAATTTCAAAGGGTAGCTCAAGTAGTCAAAGTAAAGTGTAATAATGAATTGTGTAAAGCCCTAGAGTTAGAAAACCAAAAAGGAAGAACCTGCTTAAAATATCTTAAACTGAAAGAACCAAGGAAAAACTTTAAGTCTTCAACAGCAATACTGAAAGACTATAGGAAAAATATTGAAAGATGCAGTTGGCATCAAAATAAGATGGAAGGAATACAGAGGCACTGTACCAAAAAAACCAGGCAATATTACACCATTTCAAAGGTACCATATGATTAAGAAACAATGGCACTGATGGAAGAAGTTCAAGCTGCACTGAAAGCATTAGCCCAAAACAAGAAATTGATGGATGCCAATTGAACCGAAAAGTGGGTGAAGGGAGACGTTGGACAGGGCAAGATATGACAAAATAATAATTTATAAATTATCAAGGGCTCATGAGGGAGAGGGGAGCGGGGAGGGAGGGGAAAAATGAGGACCTAATGCGGGGGGCATTAGGAGAGGAAACGTTTTGAGAATGATGTGGGCAATGAATGCACAAATGCGCTTTACACAATTGATGGATTGTGATGAGTTGTATGAGCCCCTAATAAAATGATTTTTTTTAAAAGAAAGAAATGTTTCATTAAGATAATGAAGCACTGGAAGCACTCACTTGTCTATGCCAAGGAATTTGGAAGACAGCTACTTGGTCAACTGACTGGAAGAGATCAGTTTTTGTGTCTGCTCCAAAGAAAGGTCACCCAACAGAATGCACAAATTATAGAACAATATCAGTAATATTGCCTACAAGTAAAATTTTGCTGATGATCATCCAACAATAATTGCATCAGTACATTGACAGAGCACTGCCAGGAATTTGGCCTAGATTCAGCAGAGGGTGTGGACATCATTGCTGATGTCCAATGGATCTTGACGGAAAGCACAGAATGCCACAAAGATATTTATTCATATTTTATTTATTCACAATGCAAAGGCATTTGACTGTGTGTTACATGACAAACCATGGATAGCCATGAGAACAGGGAGAATTCCAGAACACTTCATTGTGCTTATGTGGAATTCTTTCCATGGATCAAGAGGCAGTTGCATGAACAGAACACAGGAATGGTTTAACATCAAGACTAGTTTGTATCAAATTTCTTCTCTATCACCATACTTGTTCAATCTGTATGCTGAGCAAACAATCAGAGAATTATATGAAGAAGAATTTAGCATCAGGATTGAATGAAGGCCTTTAACAACCTTTGATTTGCAGAAGTCAGAAGCGTGCTTGCTGAAAGTGAGGACTTGAAACCCTTGCTGATGAAGACCAAAGAATGTAGCCTTCAGCGTGGATTACAACTCAATGAAAAGAAGACCAAGATAATCACAACTGGGCAAATAATCACACGTGCATCATGATAAATGGAGAAAATATTGAAGTTGTCAAGGATTTTTCCTTAATTGGATTCCCAATAAATACACATGGAAGCAGCCGTATTTATTGAGTATTTATGGTGTATGCTGTAAAATACCTCTTTTAGGTGTTGAAAAGCAAGGCTGTCACTTTGTGGACTAAGGCGTGCTTGACTCGTGTCATGTTATTTTCAATTGCCTCATGTGCACATGGTAGTTGGACATTGAACAAGGAAGACGAAAGAACTGATGCATTCTAATGAAAGTTCTGGTAACCAATATTGAAAATACCACGGACTGCCAAAAGGACAAACAAATCTGCCTTTTCCAGCAGAAGCACAGCCAGAATGCCCCTTAAAAGCAAGGACAACAAGAGTCTGTCTCGTGTCCTTTGGACATCTGTCAGGAGAGTCTAGTCTCTGGAGAAGGACAACATGATTGGTAAGGTAGAAGGACAGTAAAAAAGAGAAAGACCCTTGACCAAAATGGATGGACACAATGGCTGCAACAGTTGCTCAAACATAAGAACAACTGTGAAAATGGAGCAGGACTGACTGATGTTTCATTCTGTTGTACACAGGATTGGAACCAACCCCATGGCACCTAACAACAAAACCATCCAAGCGAGGTCAGTTATGTACACGCAGAATCTGCACAACCCCTTAAAATGAAAACCCACCTGCTCCCCCATTTCTAGTCTCTGAAGGTCTAGTCAACAGGGACCTGTGGAATAAGTCGAAATTCAGCACACCTCTCCACTGTTGCCTGGCCCTTACTTCTGCTCAACAAACGAGCACAGGTGGTTACCACAAGCATTTCTGCTCACTGACTTCCTTAAACGTTCAGCATTAAAAGGGGGATTTCTCTGATGAGAACAGACTTTTCATGCTTTAATGTATTCGAAAGCAAACATGACCTTGGAAAATTCAAAATTTACTCAGTGTCCTCTTGATTCCTGACAAATACAAACATATAACAAACATCAAAAGAATCCTCTAAACTTCAAACTAGAACCCATCAGACGATTTTAACTGTTGCTTATGTCCACATTGAATTAATATTGAGTAAAAATTATTAGACAACCTCCAACATGATCCTTGGGACCGCTTATTGTCATTGGAACATGCCCAGTGAGTTGGGTGGTCCCCTCAGCATCACAACAATCATGCCTGAGCAACTTCTGGTGCAACTCCATTTGTGCTGAAGAGAACACATTATTATAATCAGATATGAGAATCAGAAAATTTCTGTGGGCTTAATTCAGTTAAATTATTTCCTAGGACACCCGCTGGCATTATCAAGAACTCTCAAGATGGAAACTACTAACCCGTAACTACACTGGGGGCTCTTTTGTTCATATTTTCCATATAAATATATCTACAGAATTTTTATAAATAAGTGTTTTGATGTCACAAGACATTTATTATCCAAATGAAGTTAGCTGAATCTTTTCATAAAATATTTTTGTAATGCAGATAATAATGAATTTAGGTAGTAAATTATGATTTAAGTAATAATTATTCTAAAACTTAGGCTTTATATGCCATGCTTTTCTAAAATCTAAGTGTAACTTCACAATTTCTCTTTCTGTACTATAATTTTCTATAAAAGTGATACTGCAATTATTTATACTCACAAATGAGACGTTATTTTCCTTCTTTGAACTGTAAGATCCTCAAATAAAAGAAGTTTTATATATATTGTAACCACTCTTCAGAAACTCAAAGTCTAGTACAAGAACAAATAGCTAAATATAATGTAACTACTGTCTGAGAAGCTCTAGTCCTTTAAATGTCCACCACCCAACCTTTGCTGGTGTGGAAACCATGTAAGTCTCCATGTGAAGCTGCACGAGTCCCAGGATTCCCCAGAATTTTAAGAACTTAACCTCTTGCATATCTTTTCCTCCAGTTTTCTAGTTCTCTTCCATCACTACATTAATAATTATTTCCAGAGAGGCAGGAAATGTCAGGTCTACAAAGGGAGTGTGCTAACTAAGGTTTTGTGTGAACCTGGGTGGGCCAGGAATTTTCAGTGGATTCACAGTTTAGTTAGTAATCCCATGATGAAATTTAACATACTTTCATCACATCCATGATGAAATCTGCTATGAGCAGCCAATCAATTGAAAGTAAGTTTCATCAGCAGTGTGACCTGCTTTCAATATAGGTGGACTCTAAAGAAAAGCTTGCTGGCTTACTGCTGGGTCTGGATCTTGCATCTGGCTTGCCAGACCATTTCCAGGTGAGTGCATTTGAGCTACTGGCCTGCTGTATGGCCTGTAAATCATGGGAACTGTCAGCTACCTGTCATGTGAACTACTGTTAGTGGGTTAATCTGCCCCTGCAGCTAAAGGAGTCCAGAGAAGCAGCCAGCCTTATATCTGACCCAAAGAGTTGGAAGTAGCCTGCCTCTACAACTATGTGAGCCATTTCCTTGATATAAAATTCTCCCTCTAAAGTAAAAAGAAATAGAGGAAAGAACCAGGAGGCAAAGGACATTTGTAAAGGTCTAAATTTATAAAGGTCTAAAGGCATGTGCATATGTGAATATATATATATAATGAGAGGGGAGTAGAGCTATGTACTCATATCTACATGTTAAGAATTAAGGTTGCAGATGGACATTGGGCCTCAACTCAAGTACTCCCTCAACATAAGAACAATTTGTTCTAACAATCCAGCATTCTGTGATGCTCACCTTCCCGATACAGTTGCTGAAGACAAAATGGGTGCATAAGCAAATGTGGTGAAGGAAGTTGATGGTGCCCGGCTATCAAAAGATATAGTATCTCAGGTCTTAAAGGCTTGAAGATAACAAGTGGCCATCTAGCTCAGAAGAAACAAAGCCCACATGGAAGAAGCACACCAGCCTGTATGATCATGTGGTGTCGATGGGATCCAGTATCAGGCATCTAAGACCCAAAATAAAATCATACCCAATATGAATTGGGGGTGGGATAGGGTGTGGAGTGGAGACCCAATGCCCATCTGTAGACAATTGGACATCCCCTCACAGAGGGGACACAGGGAAGAGATGAGCAGTCAGGGTGCAGTATAGCACCGATGAAACACACAACTTTCCTCCAGTTCTTTGGTGCTTCCTTCCCCCCACTAACATGACATCAATTCTACCTTATATATCAGATTAGACCAGACCTGGCACACTGCTACAGATAAGAGCCCACAACACAGGGAATCCAGGATAGTTAAACCCCTCAGGGTCAACAATCAGAGTAGAGATACCAGGATGATTAGGGGAGGGTGGGGGGAGAAAGGTGGAATTGATCACAAGGATCAACCTATACACCCCCCCCCCCAGGAGGATGAACAATGGAAAAGTGGGTGAGGAGAGACAGAGGACTAAGTAAGATATGAAAACAATAATCTATAACTTATCAAGGACTCATGAGGGAGGATGGGTGGGAGAGGGAGGGAGAAGAAATGGAGAGCTTATATCAGCGGGAAGAAAATGCTTTGAAGATGATGATGGTGGAGCGAGTGCCAGCCCGGGAGGTGGGGGGCGGGGCAGGCAGGAGGACCGGGTGGAGAAGAGGGAAGGAGTGGGAGAGGGAGAGGCAACCCAGGAGTAATTGTGGGCATCATTTTCAGGCCTACAAGGCTGTTTTGGCTGCTTGCAGTAAGTTCTTCTAAAGATTCTTTCAGGAATTTACTCAGGAACCTTTGGTGGAAATAGAAGGTCTCAGTAAAATGGCCTTTCGTCATTTATTTGAGTTCACATAGACAGCAAAGTTAATGATCCAAGGAGAGAAGACGCCAATGATGTCTGGAAAGCAGCAGAGTTTCTACAAGTGCGAGAAGCCATCCAAGCCCTGGAAGTCGGGAACAAAGAAAATGCAGCTCCGCTCGAGGAAAACAGCGCAGGAAAAAGTGAGGCTAAAAGGGAAAGAGTGCAGAAACAGCCAGTGCTATCACTGAATCACTGCCCTCTGCAGAATCAGAGCCTGTTGAAACTGAGGCGGAGATTGCCTGAGTGGAAGGTGAAGGCACTGAAACACCGGAGGAAGTGGCTTCGGCCAAGGACTCTGTAAAGTACACTCAAAGCACAGGTTCCTTGATGACTCCGCTTTAGCTCCGTGGGCAGGTACGACCAGCAAGTATCGTCAGGGTGATAGAAAGGGGCATCTTAAAGAAGGTGGGTGCGCATCTGACCCCACAATCAATCAGGACCACATGAGATTGCACTCCACTGAGAGTTTCAAGTGTGCAATGTGTAATAAAAGCTATCTGCAGGAGAGCGCATGGAAACAGCACCTCCATTGCTACCACCTGGAAGACGGTGGTGCCAGTAAGAAGCAAAGAACTGGGGAAAAAATTCATATTTGTCAGTGTTGTGAGAAACAGTTTGACCACTTTGGACACTGTAAAGAGCATCTTCGAAAACATACAGGTAAGAAACCCTTTGAATGTTCAAATTGTCATGAGGGATTTGCTAATAATTGCACACTGAAAGGTCACCTGACAGCATGCTCAGCTGGAGTAGGGGCCAAAACGGGAAGAAAGAAGCTTTATGAATGTCAGGTCTGTAACAGCTGGGACCAGTTTAAAGATCATGTAGTAATTCACACTGGAGAGAAACCCAACCATTGTACTCTATGTGATCTGTGGTTTCTGCAAGGAAATGAATTAAGGAGACATCTCAATGATGCTCATAATATTTCAGAACGTCTACTAGCTGAAGAAATACTTGCAGTAGAAGCACACTTGCAAGCTGAACCTGTAACATCAATGACAATTACAGAACAAGTTGGGAAGGTACATGTGCTACCATTGCTTCAGGTCCAAGTGTATTCAGCACAAGTAACTGTGGAACAGGCCCGTCCAGATCTGTTCCAGGACAGCCAAATTCATGATTCACATATCAGTGAGCTTCCAGAGCAGGTCCAGGTGAGTGATCTCGAAATGGGTCGAAGGCAAACTGAAGAAGGTAGAGAAGTACATGTTGAGGAGCCGCATATTGAGCGAGTAAATCAGAAGCCAATGGAAGTACAAACTGAGCTTCTAGAAGCAGGCTTGGATCAAGTCACCCCTGAAACTGAAATCAGTATCTAGCCAAGCAGAGACTGCTTAGGATGCCAGGGAAGATCATGAAGATGCTGCGGTTTAAAAACCAAACCATCAGAGGATGCTGAAGCTGACAAGGCAGGGACGAGGACAGAACAGTGATGCCAGTTTTTGAATGACATAACAATGGATATATTTCATTTACGTGGTGGGCTCTTCAACTGATTATGGGCAGTGTGACTGTCCTCCCTGACAGACACGTGGACCAAAGTGCACCCTTTCTCGTGCTGTTTCTGTTGGACCCCACTGGTTTCCCCACTAGTGCTCCAGAGCACAGAACTTTCCCATAGTGATCGGGAAACTCTGAGAAGTATATTTCTGGAAACTTAGATGAGTTATATTCTTATTATATCGCTGGGCATGAATGGATCTATTTTCAGTGTGGTACGGGTTTTCCCTTTTCTTCCTAGGTCGTGTTCTTCCTCAATTTTTTTTTCCCTATTGTAAAATCAAACGTAAATCATTAGGACCCAGGCTTGTGTATTCTAATGCACGTTAGCACTGACTATCCAGGAAACCCCAGGCTGCATGAAGAAAAGTGCGTCGACTGCGCAGTTCCCTATTGGCTTCCGGCTTCCTTGAGTTTGAGCGATGTGCTTGTTGACCCCCATGGTCACAGATGCCGTCTCTGCACCAGGAACTGAGGGGGGGCGGGCAACATTTCCAGAATGTAAAAACAAACAAAAACACATACCCATGTGCCTTTTCACAACCAACTTAGTTTATCTAAAGGATCTCTGGTTCTTTCAAAGTTTCTGTGGTAAGGAGTGATGTGTAGGTGATGCTATAGGATTTTATAGTTTTGCTTATAAATGTGAACCACCAATTTTTTTTCTCTGAAGTTAAGTTGAGAAATTTAATTCAATAGCAGCTGAACTGCCATTTCAATTGGGAAAATTTATTTACATCTGTGGTAAACTTTATTTTGATGAAAAGTTTGTACTAGCATTTTACCACCAGATGAAAAAAACTGAGCATCATTTAAGACATTAATGAATTTAAAATAAAGTGCAGAGAAAAACATGTATATAGTATATCAGGCTTTGTTTTGAATGGAAATCGCCCCCCCCCCAATCCTTAATGTAAAGATTACATCCTATAACTTTTAAAGCATACAAATAAGAGAGTTAAACTGTGGACTTAAAAGTAGGTGTGTAAATATTTTTAATCAGTATTACTTGGAAAATAAAATAGAACAACCACATAAAATAAAAAAAGAAAAGGAAATGATGATGGTGGCATATTTACAAATGTGCTTGACACACGGATAAATGTATGGATTGTGATTAGAGATGTAAGAGCCCCTAATAAAAGTAAAGAAAAAATACTCTCCCTCTATAAATACATATATTAGCTTCACTTATTTTTCTTCTCGAGAGAACCCATTCTAAGACAGGGAACATTCATTTCCTTTACTGGGAGCTGGGAAGAAGGCTTATTTTATTAAGCTGAGAGTTTAATTTTTATAAAATTCTTCGATATTGGAGTTTTAAAACAAATAAGCTAAATCCCCTCTGATCAGAGTTGAAGGATGTGAATAGTCTTACGATCGTAGAATGAGCACTGTGAAGTTGATTCTGGCAGATGTAGTTAGGTTAAAACGTAATACCTTATCATTTGATTTGCCTATTGACCCATTTTGAAGTTGTTTCAGAATTTAATATTTTCTGCTTTCTCTTTGATTGAGATTTTTCTGCTGTCTAGTCATTGTTGTTGGCTTTGTTTGTGGTTTGCTTTGTATGACTGTGCTTTGTTTTATATAATTTTCTGTATATGAAATCCAGGATCGCTAGAGATGCAGAGACAGTAACTGAATAAGGACATGGTAGGGGAGGATGTGGGGAAATGGTAAGCTAACAACAATGAGTATAAGAAAGTGTTCTGAAATGTATTGTGGTGACGACTGCAGAAGTCTTCTAATATGGTTAAATTGTATGATATGAGAAGTGTATGCCAATAAAACAATTTAAAAAGATGATAACTCTTAATCATTTATCAGAGAATTAAAATGTATTGATATATACAACCAAGTCAATCCACAGAGCGATGGTGATGGAGTGGTTATGAGTTGGACTGCTACCGACAAGGTCAGCTGTTGGAAACCACAAGCGGCTACTTGGGAGGAAGACGAGGCTTTCTACTCCCATAAAGAGAAATTCACAAGGACGGCTAGCCCGTCCTAGAGCATCTCTATGAGTCAGAACTGAGTCAAAGCTACTGAGCTTGGATTTTTTGTTTCAAAATGAAAATACATTTATGTAAGCATTTCACAAAGTGATATATTTGAGTAAATATATTAGAATCTACTAAAATATTCCAAGAAGTTCTGCTTGCCCTATAATCTCTAAAATCATTCTGGCTTCTAAGAAACAACAGCAACAAAATGTAAGGTATGTGTTGAAAAAATGCAAGAGTTTACGGTTGGTCCTACATATTCACACAAACTGGAATTAAACAGAATACTAGTCTCTCATTGAGATACACATAGTTAGGTTTTGTTTTCCCATCTAATAAAATGCCAACCTAAAATACAGCAGGTGAATTTCATATTTCAGTTACTAACACTATCCAATAAAATGAAGGCTGCTACTGCTAGTGGAGATAAATCTGTCACAGTTTTTTTAATTCCCAGATAAGGAAAGACTCACCTACTTAGATGAATTAGTGTGTATTTGTAATTTGTGCAAATTTGTCTTAGTGTAAAACAGGACCACACACACACATATATATATACACATATATGAATATATATGACTGAATCATTTTATTTCCAACAATGTAAACTGAATTAAACCATTCTTGGGCCCCTGCAGAAGTCATGATGGGCATATCCTATAAAGACAAGAGAATGGTGGGACAAATACATGCTTTGGTCCAGTACTCAGTCGCTGTTGAGTGAATAAATGAAGTCATGAGAGACTGTTACACCAAAGATAACATTTAAAGTATCACTGTGTTTGGCTGGGATCTCTAGAGAACAAAGCCAGTCACATTTTTATGTGTGTGTACATGAAAAGAGATTTATATCAAGAAATGACTCACACACTTGTAGAAGTAGATAAGTCCCATCCCGTTCAAGTTCATGGGTCAGATGGTAAGCTAGAGGTTTCTCTTGACCCATGTAACTGCAGGACCAGATGAGTCATGAAGCAAACGAATCCAAGGTCCGCAGTCCATGTATGACTCATGCGACTACTAGGTGTTACGATAGAGGTTGATAAACCAGACACAGGATCCAATTCCAGCAGAAGTGAGCGAGCTTTCCTACAGTGTCAATTTACAGTAAGAACAGACCACACCCTGATGGAAACCTTGTCTCAATCGTACCACGGTTGGGACCATATTAAAAAGGTGTCACTCTATCCTACACTGCCCACAACCGTGTGGCTGCTTCACAGGAGTTGACTACATTGTGTTAGATCACACCATGGGCGAACCTTAGCCCAGCCCAGACCCAACGATCACAATCATTATGTCTATAAACACATGCACGTGAATGCATGCTTGCAAAATTGAATAAAACTCAACCTCCCTTGCAAAGAATTGAATAAACCACACCACAACCTCCCTCACATTTACTAATGCCATATTGCATGGAGTCATTGATTTTTAGTCCCTAAGGAAACCATTTTTACAAGTAATGTAAGGACATTTCAAGTTAGTCTGCAGTGGAACACATTCCTCAATATTTGCCTAAGAAATTGAGACCCACTTCAGGTCAGATCACTGGCTACTTTCTATCCCTTCAAAACAAATGCAGGAAGTGAATTAATGAATTTAATTCCGAGTTCCTCCCAGTAGATTTTATGCCGGGATACAGAACTATTTATACCTCATTTCTGTAATAGCACTAGGCAGTTGTTGTTTTTAACCCAAAATGCTGACATCTGCACTATCCCTGGGTTTATGCATAAGTCTCTCCTAGAGGAAAACAAGAGAATCCAGGCACTACGTAATAATGGTTAAAGCTCGGGGCTCCAGTATGACCAGCGAACCGAGAGGAAGTGTGCTGGGCTCAACTTGTCTGCCCCGTGTACCTGAGTGAGTCACAGTCAATGACTGAACAAGCCTCACTTCATCCCCACCTCCCTCGAGACTACCATGCTGTGTTGGTATTACAGAAATGGGGCTGAAAGAGTCCTTCCTGGTGATGGGGTCAGGGAACCCCAATGGAGGCCCTGGCTCCTACTCAGGTTTGAACTCGACAAGCTCACATGAGCAGGCGTGGGGGAAACAGATAGATAGATTCTGGACAGGACAGGAGCGTTTACAGAGTCAGTATTTGCAGAGAACAGTCTTTTGTGGGGGATGGGCGTGGAGGGTGAAGCTGAAATTTGCTGAATTAAAAACTTAAAAAATAATTCTAAGTTTCAGGTCCAGTTCCACCACCTTTGGGATATCTGATCACATTTTCTCCTGTGTGAACAGATTTCTTCCTTCCATTTCCTCATATTTAAATTCAAGATATTTGAAAGAAGTACTTATTCTACACGCGTGCACGGCCTTGACAAGTCTCTGGGTGGCAGTTCTCGTCTGCCACACCTGGGGTTGCTATCAGCCAGCGCTCACTCTACAGCAGCTGGTTTGCTTGTTTGTTTTGTTTTCCACAGTCCATGAGTACTTCATGAGAGAACGAAGTATATGTACATATATAGACACACACGTATACACATACATGCATATACAGGAGGGAACTTCCAAAGTTCATGGAAATTTTTCATTATATTTCAATTCCTGTTTTCCACAAGCTTTTTGAAGGCCTCTCGTGTGTGTGTGTGTGTGTGTGTGTGTGTGTGTGTGTGTGTGCTTGGTTGCAAGCATGAGCATGCACACAAGCATACAGGAGCCTTGGTGCCATAATCCATAGTGGGTTATAAGTGGTCTGCCAAGCTCAAGTTCAGTAGTTCAAAACCGTCCGTGGTTCCTCAGGTAAAAGAAAGGCTTTCTGCTCCTGTGAAGATTTACAGCCTGAGAAACCAAAAGGCTTTCTGTGCTAGAGGGTTGCTATGAGTTGGCATTAGAGTAGGAGCCCTGGTGGCATCGTGGGCTGTACGTTGCATTACCAGTCACTTAGTGTGGTTACAATCTTATAAAGAATTACAGTAGTCATGGAAACTCACAGGGTCAGGTCTACTCTGTCCTATAGGGTCCCTATGAGTTGGATTCAACTCAATGGCAGTGAAATATATATATGCACACACATATGCATACAAAACATATGCATATGTGTATATATGTGTATATACAAATACATATATGAATCAAAGTGTGTGTGTGTGTGTGTGCGTGTCCAGTGATATTACTTTATCTGCCAGATGTCCACAGTAGGACTACAGTCAGCTCATGGTGTGAACAAGAATACCATGGCCCCTACTCTTCTTGAGCTTATAAAGCAAAATGTATGGGAATGTGCCTTTTTAAACTATAATATGTTGAATAAATGAAAGAATAAAAAGATATTATAAAGGCACTAGCTTTGTTAAAGCTAGTTGTTACAAAAGATATTATAAAGGCACTTACAATGATGAATTAGGCATTTCAAAGGCATTAAAATGCAACTATTGTCATTATCCCAGGATACTTGAGACAGGAAATAAGTTACTCCAAGGACATATACAAGCAGCCACTCTGTTTAGCTGACAAAATTCATGTTTAAAATTTAAAGACCAGCACACTTCATTAAGTTGTTGAAGTGTTTCTCCAACATATCTGGGGAATTTGAAAGACACTCCACTCTAAATAAAGCAATGCCCCTCAAGGAAGACCATTCTGGCTTCGTGAACATCCGCTGTGGCCATCAAGAAAGGAAGCGAGGACTTTTCAAACCCGAATCAAGGAGCTGTGCTCCAGAACCAGGCTCTAGCTCCAAGGGGGAGAGCAGTCCAGCACTGGCCGACCGTGACTTCTGACCCTCCTTCTGAGCGGAGCCATTGCTCTGAGCTGTTTACCTATATCTGCCCTATTGGCTTTTCAAAGATTAGACTGCATGAAGTGGCAAGGTTTGTACAAAATAAAATAAGGCAGAAATATATAAACAGAGTAATTCTTACCTATTGTTGTAAGGACAAGCCACTGAATCGGGTATGCCATGGTAGAGGGAAACTATAGCCTACCAAATGGTGGATAAATAAGAAGCAAATAATGGGTTATTTTATTTGGGGACTATTGCTCCAAATCAAAGTATAACTCTAGTTATTTCCCCAAACACACAGACTTTCACTCTACTCCCACTTAAGGAACTGCTTGATAGGAGACCAGCAAGGCAGCCCGACCCTCAGCATGACACCAGGAGACCCGACACCCGCTCTGTTCTTTGCCCACAAAAGGCCTATGGCAAAGCACTATCTATTTAGGAATTTATGACTTTGGGTTAAAGTCTTTGTTTATTTTGAGGTAAGTATTCCCAGAATTTTCCACACATCAGTTTTTCAGTTTTTCCCTATGACAAATTGTTTACTAGATCATTTCCTGCAAGTAGGTTTTGTTGGATATTCATTCCCCTCCAACTTCTAGAATTTTAGGAAACTCCACGTTTCTCTTTGTATAGATGAGCATGGAGACTTACGTGGGATTTCAGACTCAGCAGTAAACTCTGGGTCAATCTTAAAGCAAAGTTGTCAAGATCAGAGAAATATTCAATGGATGTAAATAACTGTTTTGATTTTGATCCCTGAATAATTCATTTAACCAGGGTTTATGGGTCAACAAGTGATGTTAAATTTGGGGAACAGAAAAAGTATGTGAGCCATTGTTCCTGCTCTTAAGACTCCCTGAAAACTGCAGGTAGCGCAGCTTTGCCGTGGTAATCAATATAGGGCACTGCAAAGAGTGCTCTGCCAATTATGCTGTGCTTTGAAAGTCAGTGCGAAGTGACTGAGAAGTGGAAGAAAAGAGAGGTGGCTAGAGGGGCTGTTATGAACTGAGTCTTTGGTGTATGGACATGCTTCCCCGGCAAAGCCACCTACTGCCAGTGAGTTAACCCTACCATACAGCTATGTATGTTTCCAAGTCTATGTTTCCACAGTCTATGGGGTTTCCAAGACTGTACATCTTAATGGGAGCAGGAGGCTTCATCTCTCTCCTCAGGAACTGATTATGTAATGTAACATCATTTAATTATATTAAAAATATAGTTATATAATTTTATACTTTATACAAAATTAGATTTTAAATGTTTTACAAATTTAAAAATGTAAATGTTGTCTTCTTTTTGCTTTTTGAAAAGGGAAATCCATGGAAATCAAAAGTGTTCCCTCAGAGGAACTCCATCACACAAAGGCCCTCTCCACGTGCTGGGATCGCCTGTCCTGGTCTGCCTGGGACCATTCCAGTTGAAAGACAGACCCTCGTTCCCATATCTGGTTAGCTAAGAGCTGGAGTCAGGCTTGCCAAGGATCACAAAACCAAACTCCTGACATCGAGTCGTTGCCAGCTGATAACGACGCTCTAGGGCAGGGTAGTTCCTGTAAGTTTCAACACTAGCTCTCTTTGGGAGTCGAAAGCTCTTTCTCCCACAGAGAGGTTGGTGGTTTCGAACTGTGGTCCTTGTGGTTAGCAGCATAACGCCTAACCACTATGCCACTAGGGCTCCTAAGGACCACAAGGTAACCTAATCAAAAGCAAAGTGTAGGTAGTAACTACTTTAGCTAACTTGGGTTTTATTTTTCTGGTTTGCATTCCTCCTAATCACTTGCATAATAATACACAAAGCAGTTACTCATTCCATTTCACTTAATAAATCAGCCAACTATACAAATAAACATTCATATCTGAGTTCCTTCAGGTTTTCCACAGAAGACATAAAATAATGTCTAGATATTTTAATGAAGTATAAATATAGGATGCACATATACAGGATTAAAAACTCACCAAGCAATTTTAAATGCAATCCTTTCAGCAATCTTATGATATGGGTATTAGTATTACCTCCATTTTATAAGTGAGACAACTGAGGCACAGAGGGTTAACACCTTGCCCAAAGTCACACACATTCTCTGTGCGAAGCTGGTACCGAAAGCAAGCAACCAAGCAGGTGAATTACAGAGCCCACGAGACTATTGGGACCTCAATGTCTATTAAAATGGTGACTTAAAGGCTTGAAGGTACACAAGCAGCCATCTAGCTCAGAAGCAACAAAGCCCACATAGAAGAAGCAATCAACAAAGCCCACATAGAAGCCTGTGCAATCATGAGGTGTTGAAGGGATCAGGTATAAGGCATCATCAGAACAAAAAATCTTACCATAGTGAATGATGGGGGGAGTGCAGAGTGAATACCCAAAGCCCTTTTGTAGGCCACTGGAGATCCCCTGGCAAAAGGGTCTCGGGGAGGAGACGAGCCAGACAGGGTGTGATATAGCAACGCTGAAAAATACAACTCTCCTCTAGTTCCTAAATGCTTCCTTCCCCCGCCCCCTTGCCCCACTATCATGATCCCAATTCTACCTTGCAAGTCTGGCTAGACCAGAGGATGTACACTGGTACAGATAGGAACTGGAAACACAAGGAATCCAGGGCGGATGATCCCTTCAGGACCAGTGGTGTGAGTGACGATTCTGGGAGTGTAGCGGGAGAGTGGGTTGGAAAGGGGGAACTGATTACAAGGATCTACATGTGACTGCCTCCCTGGGGGATGGACAACAGAAAAGTGGGTGAAGAGCGACATCAGACAGGGCAAGATATGGCCAAATAATAATTTATAAATTATCAAGGGCTCATGAGAGAGGGGGAGCAGGGAGAGAGGGCAAAACATGAGGACCTAATGCCTGGGGCTTAAGTGGCAAGCAAATGTTTTGAGAATGATGAGGGCAATGAATGTACAAATGTGCTTTACACAATTGATGTATGCATGGATTGTGATGAGTTGTATGAGCCCCTAATAAAATGACTAAAAAATCCAGTAAAATAAAATGGTGACTATGAAATTGACAGTAACTAAAATAAAATGGTGACTATGAAATTGACAGTAACGAGGAATATTTTTCAAAAATAATGCACAAGAGTACTGCCTGCAAAAAGTATAAATGAATCATTTCTCGTTGTCCTTCTCCTTCTTCTTCCATTTTGGAATGTTAAATGGAATGTTCTGCCTTACCTAAGCCCATTCCAAAACCACCCAGGTTAATGACCACAGCTGTATAAAATTGCATGTGATTTCTGCAAGTGTTTGAGGCTTCTGGTTGTCTCTAGCTCAACTACTGTCATTAAAGCAGCAGGTCCGACCTAATAAAATATGGCTTCTGATGTTCATAAAATACCCAAAGCTTTTAATTCTATTGGTTTTCTCATTATACCCCAGGGTAGAAAAGTTAGCTAGCGATGCCCTCACTGCCATCGAGGTGATTCAGACTCGGAGTGACCCTAGGGAACAAGGTAGGATGGGCCCTTTTGGGTTTCCAAGGCTAGAACTGGTTACCAGAGCATAAAACCTCACAGCTCTCCAGAGGAGCAGTAGGTGGTTTAAGCTGCTGACCTGTGCCTCTTCTGTGCATCTTCCCATTGATTTTAACATAGAAGCTCTACAGCCTAGGATCCCTTTGCCCGGTCTGGAAAACTAACAAGATGCCTCCTCTGTAATAGATTGCCAAGTTGTCCCCAGAATTTACAATATGGTGGTACAAAAACTGTACGACAAAAGTGGATCAGTGAATGCAGCTCCAAACTTAAGAGCAATCATTTCAGAACTTCAAAGAATTCCTACTCAATTCATGCATTTTATCTGTGCCAGCTCCTGAGAAGCGTAATTATTAAATCTATCTCCCAAATGAGAAGCCCTGGTAGGGTCATGGTTACGTGTTGGGCTTTTAATCACAAGGACTGTGATGCAAAACCACAAGCCGCCGTGCTGGAGAAAGATGAGGCTTTGCACTCCGGAAAGGGTACGGTCTTGAAAACCCACCAGGGCAGTTGGACTCTGCCCTATGAGCTCGCTGGGTCGGAATCAGCTCAAGGGGCAATGAACTTGGTTTTAGTTTTCGTCTCACTAAATAAGCCATCTTTATGGAAATCCTTTAAAAGATGTTCTTGGGATCTACTTTCAGACAGAACATACTGACCGGTACATACTTAACTTGAACTAGTTCTAAATGCAAAAAAAAAAAAAAAACACACAAAAAACAACTATTCCATTCCACCAAGCTTACTTATGAAATTACCTGCTTGGTATCGTTAAATGTCAAACTGAGAATATGTAAAATAATTTTAAATATAACAATGATTAAAAGAAGAAAGAAAAATTAAGATTTCGAAAATTCAATAAACAACACTCTTATGGGCATTAAAAAATGGTGTTTGAAATAACAATGAAAGACAACAACAACAAAGCAACAACATAGACAGTTCAAGTGTCAACTATCCTGTTCTGATATTTAATAAGTCATTATCATAAGCCTATTTACCACATAATGAAGTCACCCCAGCCTTCACACCAACTACAATTTAAATACACTTGCTAGTATTACATACTCATGACTGAGAGAATAATGAGAAACCATTTCATGAAGAACTAATAGTTATCATTCAAATAAGCACCCATGGAACCCACTGGGCTCCTTCCTGCTGCAGCCACACTGTGCCAAGGGTAGCGATTAGAAGACATGGAAACCTGTGCCTGGTTCCTGATGTGGCTTAATTTTTAAGGAGACTAAAATAAGGTAATAAAAGATAGTTTTCCTTATGTTTTTATCAAGAATTGAGATGGAGATGAAAAACTAACAAATGAACCAGGAATATGTGTATTGGGCTTTGTATTAGTCTAGGTACTTTGGAGAAACAAATCCACAGCAACTCATGTATAAGAGAGAGTTTTATGTAAAGAAAATG
>NW_022103900.1:42432973-42434768 GCF_000313985.2 Echinops telfairi
CTAGAAAGGGGAGGCTCACCACCCATTTATCCCTCCGCCTTTCAATTAGCCCCACATGTGATTATCGGCCAGGCTGACACAATTAACTAACTCAGGCTTTAAAATAAGATTTTAATACGTGTCCAACTCTTTGGGGCACTAGCTAGAAAAGAGATCTAGAACGCAAAAATGATGAAAAGATATGAGCGGACAAAACTAGACATGCATTTCCTTTGACAGGTGAGTAAACAAAGGAAGGTACTGATTAAAAACAGCAGAGACAGTCATCATGAAACCGAAGTTTGGGGTTTTCTGTTAGTGAATCCTAGAAAACTGTATATAGAAATTAGAGGAGAGGATGAGAGAGAAAAACTTGGTCAAAATCAGAGCATGGCAAAGAAAAACAAAGTGATTAAAAATGTGAAATCATCGTGTTTCTATGTTCTATTAAAGAAAACCCAAGATAGGCATAGTCCAATATTAAGAGTATTATTAAAATAGGGCTCATGTTGCAAAAACAGTGGAAACAAAGTTTGGCTGAATAGCAGATATCTCTTTCCTTAGATGGATAAGGTGTATTTAAAATATACTCCCAGAGCTAGATCTAAAATGTACATTGGGTCTGGATCCATTGGAATAAATAATCCATCACAATTATAAGGGTAAGATAGCATCTGCAAAGTATTCACTGCTAAAGTGTAATTTGAGAAAGACGCATACTTATACTAAAGGTAATGGCTAAAAATATTTTGATATCCAATTTAAGAAGTGTGTTTGTTGCCCAAGCCACATCCTTTCCAACAAGCTACTGAGTGGGAAACTTGCATTTTGAGGATGATTTTATTGTTTTAAACAGGGTCAGACCAAAAAAAAAAGAAGTCAGACATAATCATCACACCAGTCCAGTGAATAAGGTGGGAGATCCTCAGGTTATGGGTCAGATGTAACAGCAAACAAGAGGATTCATTGAAAATAATTGTAAAACATGTTTGTGGTTCTTAACAGAAGTCCTAGGGAGCTGGGGGGTTCTGTAAAATACTGGCTCACCAGAAATAAATCCCACTCTCTGATATTTCTTCTTCTCGGAGCTTTATAATCGCACCTCTCATCCTCTCTCCCACCTGAAATGGACCATCAGAACTCTGTGTGCTCCTTTGTCTGGCATGAGGTTGGAAATCCTCGCTCTAAGCTAAAAACCTTGCCTGGATCAGTAGCTAGACTGACATTGGGCCCGGAGACCAACAGAAGTCAGAACTAGCAAACTGAAATCGTGGGGGGTGGGGAATGAGCAGGAGAGGGAGAAGGGGAAGTAGGGAGAAGAAAGCCTTGAAGTGAGGAAGTTGGGACCTTATGATTGGTCCCACTTGAGAGCAACACCCAAGTGTGTAAGCTAGCGCCAACTCTAGTTACATGGATATGTGTGAATATCTGTGTCCTTACATGTCCCCATGGATTATGGACTTGTTCAACTAAGATCCTATAGATCAGCAATGTCACTGGATTGTTAAACTTTATGATAAAAGATGACACTTTGCTCAAATTACTTTTGGCTGATTCCTGCCTGATTGTGTAACTTCAATTGGTATCTAGAAGTGGTTTGGTTTTTCTTTCCAGGCATGTACGATCATAAATGATGGGTGGCTATAATTTATTCCTGCAAAGGTACACACAGCCATGCCACAACCAAATGTGTTCATTCACTTCATTATTATTCTCATTAATCATCGGTGATGGTATGGTGTATGATGCCTATCAGGACAGGAAAAGAGACAAATATTAGGACCTCAAAGCCTAAAGTAGAATGTTTCTTTTCTTT
>NW_022103900.1:42435900-42481914 GCF_000313985.2 Echinops telfairi
AAAGTATTCTTGTGTTGAGGGAGTACTTGAGTGGAGGCCCAATGTCCTTCTGCTACCTTAATACTAAACCTATAAATGTAGACTCATAGATCTATTTCCCCATCCTCATATAAATATATTTGCATATGCACATGTCTTTATCTAGACCTCTATAAATGCCCTTTAGAATGTTTCTTTTCACAACCAATGATTCTGAAAAATCCTCACATGATAAAAATTCATTGCTTTAGCAGTACCTAAACTTAGAACACAAGTCCAAAATAATGTAATAAAATGATTATTAAAAGGCCAGAGCTTAGTTGTATAAATTCTAGTGTGTGCTTTTTACCTTCTAATAGTTTTAAATGTGCAGAAATATTACTGCGAGAATCACAGAATATTTAATATACAAATATTTTGTATTGTCAAATACCTCAATTTATAGATGGTATTATTGAGGAGTAGGGAATTTCTTAACCTGGTAGACCTACACACTGCTCATAATTAACTGGAATAAGACTTGTGCTGTAGTCCTTTAGACCAGGCCCTCTCCAAACATTCACTGTCTAGGTTCTCTAGCAGGGTACTTATTCAAGTATGACAGCCAAGCAGGATGCCGTTAGCAGAGCGGTGTAATTCTGGGAAAGCAGTGGACAAGGGTTTCAGTCACTATCTGATGCACAAGTTGTGCTGCACAGGTCTCTAATGAACTCTCATGGCACTTGGCAAATTGATTAGTTGGTTCCAGGTCTCAGCCCTTCCTTTTCTGAATCTGAGGCCCAAACTGATGACCTAGGGGATTTGACCACAGCAGAAAACAGATCAATTTGTGTGGTTCCAGGAGAGCTGAAAATATTTTCTTAAATATGTACTTCAAAGATAGTGTCCCCGATTGACCATTTTCCATGGTATTTTTTCCTTCTCAATTTACTGTAAGCAAGTCAAAGGACATCCTGATAAACTTCACACTTAGGAAAATAGCAGAGGGTGTAAAATGGACTTTTGTGAATTTTATATGAAGGCTGTAAAACCAACAGCTGTAAGCAACTAGACCTAACTCTATTTTTCAGGCTCCGGAGCTATTCAGAGAGAAAAAGTTAGTTAATAATGTATCAGACTAATCTACCAGGAACGTTCTCCCATGCTTACTGAGTATTAGAACTCCTTACTTGCAGATCAAGTGTGGTGAGCCTCTAGTCTTTGTGGTCAGAAAAAGTCTTGTATTCATTTATTTTTAAATCATTTTATTGGGGTTTCGTACAGCTCTCATCACAATCCATAATCCATCCATTGTGTCAAGCACATTTGTACATATGTTGCCATCATCACCCTCAAAACATTCTCTTTTACTTGAGCCCTTGGTATCAGCTCATTTTCAACCCTCCCCCACCCTCCCTCATGAACCCCTGATAACTTACAAATTATTATTTCCTTTCATGTCTTACACAGACCACTGTTTCCCCTCGCCTACCTCTCTGCTGTCTGTTCCCCTGGGAGGGGGCTACAAGTAGATCACTGTGATCGGTTCCCCCTTCCCCCCCACCCACATTCCCCCCACCCTCCTGGTATGGCCACTCTCACTATAGGTCCTGAGGGGTTTATCTGTCCTGGATTCCCTGTGTTTCAAGCTCTTATCTGTACTCTGGTCTAGCCAGATTTGTATGGTAGAACTGAGTTCATGGTAGTGGTGGGGGGGGGAGCATCAAAGAACTAGAGGAAAGCTGCACATCCTAATTCTTTTGATCTGCTAGATGCTTTGTGTTACACTTAGTTCTGGGGATATCAGGAAGAGCTTTTACGAAGACGCTGAGGTTGAAGATTAGGACATAGAAAGAACCAGAAATCTTATATCATTAAGTACAAAACGACGATGTGTGCAAACAACTTCCCAGCACAAAGGGAACTTCCAGCTCACTTGCCCTAGGGGGAATATTGACCAAAGGTAAGATGTCTTAGACTACACATTCTTCAAAAGGAGAAGGGGGGAAAAGTTTCTTTGATGGGCAAGATAAGGGACTTCAATTTACCAGAGAGCTAGAGTTCAAAAAGTTACTTTGTAAATGAATTGTAACTCAAAATAATCTGTTCATAGGAACTGTTATTCTTCATAAACAGTTTCTCAAGCTCACCTACAAATTTTACTTGATTAATAACAATGCCAAAAATTTTCATCTATTCTCCTTAAATTCGAATTTGTGATTTTGGGTCTATTTTAGACCCAAAAAACAATTTAAACGAGAGACCTCTTTGAGAACAGGCAAGTGGTTAACCACTGTGCCATCAGGGCTCCTTCTGTGATGGTCTGATCTTCTAAAATATTCCTGGGATGTCGGTGGTCTCTGTATCCATCATTAATCATTAATTGTTTCTCCAGAGAAAACTAAAATGCCCATTCCTTTTCTACTCTATTCCTTGCCTGAGGAAGAAAATAAGCTCCGTGAACTATCTTATACTAATGAATGACTATCAAATAAGCATTACCCTGTTCTATAAATATATATATATATTTTTAATGTTAACAGTTCTATTGATATACAATTGACCTATACAATTCAATAGCTTAAACATATCAAAAAGATTTGTGCATCATTAATTTCAGAACATTTTATTCTTTTTTTTTAAATAATCATTTTATTAGGGGCTCATACAACTCATCATAATCCATACATACGTCATTTGTGTCCAGCACATTAGTACATATGTTGACTTCATCATTCTCACAACACCCGCCTTCCACCTGAGCCCCTGGTGTCAGCTCCCCTTTTTCCCCCTCCCTTGCCACTCCTCCCTCCCCCTGAACCCCGATAATTTATAAATTATTCTTATTTTATCCTATCTTACCCCATCCAACGTCTCCCTCACCCACTTCACCGCTGTCCATCCCCCAGGGAGGAGGCCACATGTAGACCTTGTCCTCTGTTCCCCCTTTCTCCCTCTCCTTCCCTCCACCCTCCCGCCATTGCCACTCTCTCCACTGGTCCTGGGGGGTTCATCTGTCCTGGGTTCACTGTATTTCCAGTTCCTATCTGTGCCAGTGTACATCCTCCAGTCCAGCCAGATATGTAAGGTAGAATTGGGATCATGGTAGTGGAGGGGAGGAAGCATTTAAGAACTAGAGGAAAATTGCATATTTCATCATTACTACACTGCACTCTGATTTGCTCCTCTCCTCTCCACAGCCCTTCTGCAAGGGGATGTCCAATTTCCCCCGGATGGGCCCTGGGTCCCCACTCTGCACTCCCCCTCATTCACAATGTTATGGTTTGTGTGTGTGTGTTTTTTTGTCTTTGATGCCTGATACCTAACCTCTTCACCTCCTTGTCATCTTACAGGCTGGTGTGCTTCTTCCATGTGGGCTTTGTTGTTTCTCAGTTAGATGGCCCCTTGTTTATCTTCCAGCATGTGGGACCCCAGATTCTGTGTAATTTGACAGCTTGGCACCATGAGCTTTCTTCACTAGTTTTGCTAATGCCCCCCCTTTGTCCTCAGTGATCGAGTAGGGGCAGGCTGATGTGCTTCTTCCATGTGGGTTTTGTTGTCTCTCAGCTAGCTGGCTGCTTGTTTATCTCCAGGTCTTTTAAGGCTTCAGGTGCTATATCTTTTGGTAGCTGAGCACCATCAGCTTTCTTCACCACACTTGCCTGTGCAATCATCATCTTGAATGACTTCAGGTGGTATATCTTTTGGTAGCCAAGCACCATACGCTTTCTTCACCACATTTTCTTGTGCACCCATTGTCTACAGTGATCGTGCCAGGCAGGTGAGCATCTCAGACTGCCAATTTGTTAGAACAAAGTGTTCTTGTGTTGGGGGAGTACTTGTGCAGGGGCCCACTGTCCATCTGCTTTCTTAATACTCAACCTGTACATAGATCTATTTCCCCCTCATCATAAATAAATATATTTACATCTTTATATGCCTGTATTTACATCTCTAATAAGTGAAAAAATTGTTATTCAAATAAACCATTTGAGGGAAATGAGATTAAAAGCTCCACTATGAGTGGAGGGATTCTTTCTATTTGAAAATTTGGGCCAGTTCGAGAACATTACTGATCTCATATCAAAGCTGTTTCAATGCTATTTCCTCATGTATGCTAGGCACTTGGGACGTCTTCATTTGATACTCAGCTCCATGCAATAAGTACCCTTAACATCCTAATTTACAAAATAGGCAACTCGGGCTTTGAGAAACAACATTTCCAACATCACACAACTACCAAGCGACATTACCAGGCTTTGAACTAAGCATTATCTTCCAATCCATTGTCTTAATCAATATTCTATATTGCCTCCTAAAACCCAGGGTGAAATCAAGCATCCTTTGAAGGTGACTTCCAGATCAGAGTGGCTGATTGTCTAAAGATAGCAGTCCAAGAGCTACGTATGACACAATGTGGGGTACATTTCCACTTAAAGTCCAAATTCTTAGGCATCTGCTAGGGTTCTGATTGAAAATACTGCAGTGCACTTTGATGCACACAGCCCACCGTGAAGAGGCTACCAAGTCTTGAGTCACCCTCTTCTCAAGGAGGCATGCCAACATCCTTTCTCCCTTTTCTATCCTAACAGTAGACATGCCTTTCCCTTACTGCTGTTGTTGCTGTTAGTTTTCCTCCGGTGGGCACTGGTTCATGGTAAGCCCACTTAAACATAACAAAGTGTTCATCAGTCCTGGACCATCTTCATGAGCTCTGGTATACCGGAGACCATGTTTGTAGCCACTGTGTACATTGAATGCCTTCCAATCTAGGGGAAGAACTAACCACTCAGATGCACCACATCCATCCTCTTTCATAAAATGTATTTGAAGTGCACAAATCCATACACACACAAAATTACATATGTTCATCCCAAGATATTCACATCTAATTCAGAATTATAACCACCAATTCAAATAGAGTTCCAAAATAGTATGCAACAATAAGAGTAATCAAAAAACTTCACCTTGTGTGGTTAAAGTCAAACAAAAATGCTGCATATTCTAAAGTCATAAAAATATATTTAAGCTAGGCTTCTTATCGAGTTTTTACTGGAAATTACATATAATCTCTTTTAAGTTTAAGTTAAGACTGTTTAATATTCTATGATCATTAGATAATCACTTGACATTTCAAGAATATCAAATGGTATTTTGTCTGATGTTCTGTCTCCACAGATATTTATGATGTGGTATCAAGTCTCCTCCATCTTCTTCCAATCTCATCTTGACCTAAATATGTCTGAAAGTTCAAGTGGAGGGTATTATGAATGTGATAAACTGAGATGCTGACAGTCAAATATTTTTAAATGTTTCCAAAACAGCACACTTCAGTAATTCAGTGGGAAATGTGTCCGTTTCATTGACCTGAATCAGTGTCCTGAAACCAAATCACAATATACAAACCCCATGAAACTAGTATTTTACATTATTCACATCAGATCATCATATTGTTCTTAATTAAGTATCCTTACAAATCTGGGTATAATTGTACTACTTTTATTCCTTGAGAATATGTAAAAACTGTCTTATACATATTTTTGCTCTATAACTTCATAGTCAATTAATTGTTAGTACCATAGGACCACCCCCCAAGTTAAATGCCCATGCTAAAAAAAATAATGTTGAATAAAAATGATGAAAACCATGGTATATTATCAAGTACCACTAGAATGCTCCTCAGTAAGAAGGATGGTTACACTTGTCTCACATGCTTTGCCCATGTTATCAGGAGGAACCGGTCCCTTGGAAAGGTCATTGTGGTTGGTAGAGGGTCAGCAAAATAGAGGAAGATCCTCAGTGAGATGAACTGAGCCAGTGGCTGCAGCAATGAGTCAATTATAAAAGCAAATGTGAGGCTGATGCAGGACTGACCGTATTTCCTTCTGTTGTACATAAGGTCAGACAGGATGGAACTGATTCAACAATCCATAACAACAAGATTCAGGAAGACATAAGTAAGCACTTTCAGTGTAGTTTTAAGGGTAATATTATTTAATTAAAAGACTGCAGGTTCAGATAGACATGCAGTCTCCAACTTAGAACAGGGTGCATTAGGATGAGTATCATAAGTCAAATTATGACATTCTTGTATTATCGTTTTAAATTGATTTTCATTATCACAAATTTATAGATCATAACACTAAATATCTGCAAGTAAACATCGAAGAATTATAACAGCCACTTAGGTGTGGCAAACATATATGTAGTACATATACGATAATAAAGTGTACACACAAAAATAAGTAATCCTGGTGACTTGTCCTCACTCAAATATGTCATAAACTAAGGACGACCTATATGGGCCATATGGGTTGGGAGAAAGTGATTAGAACAATTCTGATCATGAAAATCCTTCTCTACTCCACACACCAAAAGCCCTGGTGGCAAATTGCATTGTTAACCTCAAGGTCAGTTGTTGGAACTCCCTAGCTGCTCCACTGGAGAAAGATTAAGTTGTCTGTTCCCATAAAAATTAAGATACAGTTCTATATGTATAAACTATAAGATACAGTTCTACTATGTCCTGTAAGATCACAATGAGTAGGAATCCACTAGATGGGAGCAATTTTGTTTTGTGGTTACATTCTATACTATATGTCAAGTACACGATTTGGCTTTGAGAAGATACTGAGAAAACACACTGCTTTAATATGACCCCTGCTACTTCACTCAGTCTCTTGATGATCCACTTTATCGCCACTAATCTGCCAATTTCTACTAAAACATTCATCTTTTTTTTTTTTCAGAAATGTAATACCGATGTCTCCATTTGAGCAGCGCCAGGCTGTCAAACATAATACAAGGTGTTTTGTGCACACTACTTAGCAACAACTCAAGGAAGGAAGTATAACATCTTCATTTTATAGAAAGAAAGAAGGAAACAAACAAAAATGCTACCACAGCACCGTAAAAGGCAGTCAGGATTTGAATTTCCATCTCCTTAGGAGCAAAGTCATACCCCCATCTTTTTCACTGATACTTTTTGCCCTCTCTGCAAGTAATAAATATTATCTACCTACATAGCGGTGAGACGGTATGAAAGGATGTGATGTTTTAAATGAATCTTCTTACTGTAGATAGCTGAAGTAGAAGCAGTAGAGGAAGACACTCAGCACTGTTAGTATGTTTTATTCATATTTTAAACCATTCATCTCCAAATGATTGTTCTAAAGACCCTTCTTGGATTTTTAATCATGCCCAACTATAAGTAGTTTATTCTCAGAGCATTCCTTCGTAGATTGGTTTTCTGGGTGTGCCACACAGTGACCTTTTCTCTTAGGTTCTTCTCTAAATTTCAGTCACTAGTCATTAGGTAAAGCATGAGCCAATGCGGCACTATGGCTTCTGCCCCTCCTTGCTCCAGCATGTTATGCCCAATGCTAGCTTCCACTGTTCCCTTGTTCTTAATGTTGCAGTTGATTCAAACTCATCGTGAAACCATGTGTGCAAAATAAAGTTGCTCCCTACAGTTTTCTTGACTCTGATCTAAATGGGTTTCTCCTGAGGCACTGCTGGGATGACTTGAACAGCTAACCTTAAGGTTAACAGTTATCACGCATTGTTTAATTCTGTTACCTGGAGCCCATTCCTTTTCCTGCCTGTGAACCCCCAGTCTGCTTTTGTCCGCAAGGTATTAGGGGGACAGAAATGCAATCCTGATCCAGGAATCAACTCAAATAATATACTAAAGATGGGTAAGACAGAGAATTGTGCTAAGCGAAAACAAAGGGTTTAAAGGAGAAATATATAAGCTTTTGCAAAGGCTTTGGCTTTGAAGGCTGCCTTGCCCAGATATAAAAATAGATGGCTAAAATGTAAAATCAATTCTAATAGCAAACAGATCATTGCTCTCTCCATGTCCAGGATATTAGGGAAACCTGAATGTTTGATTTAGTAGCACCTTGGGAGTAGACAGAACTGAAAACTTTCCAATAACCTTGAAAACATCCACTTCCTGTAGAAAAGAATCAAGTTCTCAATTCAGTCGATATCCACCCAGCCCACTCAGCCTTCAAATTCAGTGATTAGAGACAGTAATGAATCAGGACTGGGGTTGTCTTTTGCAAACAGAAGGCAACATACGAATCCCTTATCTGGTATTCCCAGGAGCTCTGGACTCTTGGGGATGTGGGTAGTAAATCCGGTTCTCCACCCTTCCCTCGCCATGCTACTGAGAAAGGTGAGGAAACACATTGGGAAGGAAGTCTAGTCCCCTCTGGGGCACCCTCTCCCTCTAATAAGTATTAACCTCACTTCCACACACCCAGTATCCCAGGTTAACTTCATTGTGTCCCAGTGACAGATAGGAAACCAGAAGGAATTATTCTGAAGCAGAAAGTGAATTGGGAATACTTCCCACAGACAAGGAGACGAGAAGATGGTATCTTTGGAACCCCAGGTCCTTCGAGCAAAGTCCAGGGTAGTGGAGCCAGCATGCAAGGACCTTGAGTCCCCAACTCCATTCTGGCTGCCAGCGTGAAGACCTGAGTCCCAGGGTGAAGACAAGCCTGTGAGACTCGGGGAGAAGAAATCTGGGTGTCTGGGTCCACCTTGTGCCTGGTCCCATCCACACAGGTCATCTTTGCTAACTAGAGCTGCGCAGTCACCCCAAGGAATGAAGACCCCCAGCATTAGTTGGAATAACAGTGTCTTAACCCTAGCAGCTGCAGAGAGTCAAGGAAGAGGCCTGAAAAAGCCAATGCTTTAGGCAAGTTGCCCAATCCACCTAGTTGTGCAATGAACAGAGGGTATCAAGGTGGTTGCTGGTGACCATGCTACTCAATACTTCTTCTCAGAGCTCCAGAGGGTCTCTGTTCCTCAGAGCTTAGGGAGGCACTGAAGTGAGGGGATGGAGGGGGCAGGGCTGTCTGGAGGGAAGAG
Organism: Echinops telfairi; assembly: GCF_000313985.2. NCBI lineage: Eukaryota > Metazoa > Chordata > Mammalia > Afrosoricida > Tenrecidae > Echinops > Echinops telfairi. The sequence continues at coordinate 42,444,742 of NW_022103900.1, forward strand.
TGAACATAGCCAACAAACACCGCTAGGGTCCAGTGCCAATGACCCCTCTGTCAGCTCACACAGAAAGGTTCTGGTTAACTCCCGCTCCAGCTTCCACTCTGCAGATATGAAGTATGCCAGGCAGGGCACCAGGTGCACTAGCTGCACCGTTGATTCCGAGTACCATCAGGCCTGCTGTGTGTGAAGAACTCTAAGCAGGGGAGAGCACTTTACCCAGCACTTTCTTCATGGCAAAATTGAGGAAACTGGGTGGAGTGAGAGGGCCATACTGAGTCCGTTGAACCCTGCCTCCTCATGTATACACGTGACCAACCAAGGGGATCAAAGACTGCTACCTACAGTGGTTCTGCCTGGACACCCAAAGTGCAGAGTGAAGGCCTTGGGCGGTACACATTGCACCTCAGGCGTAGAAAGACACGGAGTCGCCATAATGGATCCTGCTGGGAGAAAAACCCAAAACTCCAAAAATATACACGCACTGTCATCGAGTTCAAACCAATTCATAGCGAGTCTACAAGACAGGGTAGATTTCTGAGACTGTGGATATCTATGACTGTAACGCTTTACAGAGAAAGCCTTGTCTTTCTCCCGCAGAGGGGCTGGTGGTTTTAAACTGTTGACCTTGGGTTTCGGGGCTGGACACATAACCACTCCACCACTAAGGCTGCCTCAGAGAGCCAAGGTTGATTGCGCTGACACCTGCAGGCTCTTCATTACTAGCTGTGTGAATAAAGCACGGTGCACAGTCGCCGCCGGGATCAATCCCGCACCAATTGACTCACGAGAGCCATTTTTAGATCCCTAACACAAAGAAAACAAGTAGCGCATGGATGATTTCCAGTTGTCAACCTCTGAAAAGCTGCAAACGACGGCCTTTTCTGTAAAGGCCCAAATGTGTGTGCAAACCATTGCTACCTGCAACAAAGCACTCACTGGAAGCTCTGGTTGGGAGCAGGAAACCCAGGAACTGTTGTTCAGATTCAGGAGTTGACGTCCCTTCTCAGAGTGCTCTCGCTGCCAGGCTGCTGCCCAGGTCCTTAGGCCACAACCAGGCTCTTCCAGCGCCCACCCAGCCGTACACAGTGCGTTATTACATGGAGGAGTGCCAACCTGCCTTCCCCCTCCCATCCCGGTCCTGCTGTCCTGCTGGAAATCTCCGCTGAGCGTGGTGAGCGCCAGGTATGGTGTCTGTGTCTGGGCCCATCTACAGTTTCAGCCTAAAGCACAGAGGTCCCAGGCCCAAAGTTACCTAGCCTGCTGCTGGTCGGAGTGCTGGGCGAGGGTCTGCGGGAAAGTGGACCTCGGCTACCGGGCACCAGGACGCGTGCTGTTCGTCCCAGGTCTGGGAGTGGGGAGTGTGGGGTACAGGCTGGGAGCTCTTGCTTCCTTTGTGCGCAAACCAGCATTCCACGTGTAACTTCATGTTCAAACCAAACAGTGCCTGGCACAAGCCTTCCAGTGACCCAGTCTCACCAGAGAGCTGGTGCGCCCCGAGAGAGAAGTGAGGCAGCAGAATGTGACACTTGGGAGAGAGGATGGACCACTCCATCCAAGTGCAGGCACCAGAGCGCCCTAAAGGGACTCTGTCCCCTCCGCGCACGCCCCCGCCGGGCCCCCTGTCCCACTTACCGACTGCCAGACAGATGGGCAGCAGCAGCCTGAAGATGAGTCCACACACCACTTCCGAGGCCATGGCGCTCGGCCGTCCAGAGAGTCCACGCAGAGCGAGGTCCTCGAGGGTCCCAGCGCCGGCCGCCTAGGGCCTCCTTCGGGCGGCGCCGGACAGTCGTCTGGGCATCGCCCCGCGCCGCGCCCCACCGCCGGAGTCCTTCGCCACGAGGGCGCGCTCACCAAGCGCGCAGCAGCCTCCTGGCCGGGCGGCCGGCGGCCAGCGAGCAGCCCATGGAGCGGGAGCGATGGGGACCCGCCGCAGCGCCTTCGCGGTCTGGGGGGCTCGAAGGTTGCGGGGCGGGACGGATCCCCGCCGGGGCGGCGCGAGGCTGGCTCCGGCAAACGCCCCGGGGCAACGTGTCACCTCTCTCCAACGTGTCACCTCTGTCCTCAGGGCCCCGCGGGCTGCAGTGGGGTCCCTCGCGGGGGGGCTCCCGGGGCAGGCGCTCAGCCGATGGGCGCCCCGGCCTCGGGCACCCGAGCTTCGGCGCGCCGCAGCGTCGCGCCCACCGCCATCCCCGCCGCGCGGGCTCGCGCCCCAGTCCCGAGCGGCGCGCCGGGGCTTCACGGGCAGGGCGCGGCGGCGGGTGGCCAAGCGCCGAGGTCCCTCCGCATGACACGGCTTCTCACGCCAGCTGCCCGCACAGCCCCCCGGCTCGAAATCGGAGGGACAAAAGCGCGAAGGCGTCCCGCGCGCCCTAGTCGGCCATCTGCTCCGGCCTCTCCCCGCGCGGCCGCTGCCCAGGCTCGGCGGCGCGTCTCCACAAGTCAATGAAACTTTCAGGAGCCCGACTTGGTGACGGGCGGGCCTTCCGGCCAATGGGACCCGCGCGCCGGGGCCCGCCCCCCGCTCTCAGGAGGCCCCCGGCGGCCGCCCAGGGGCTTGGGCAGGCGAGGGCGGCCGGGCCCGAACCGCAGACGTGCAGCGCTCTCTCTCAGCACCCCAGCCTCGGGGTCCACACCCTCCACCCTGCGCAGAAGACGAGTTGTTCCGTCTGTGAAGGGTCGCAGAGGCGTGGCAGGGACCAGGGCTTTCAATCCCGCTCTCAGGTACCTGGGCGCACTGGCCCTCACGAGCAAACTGGAGCCTGCATGCCTTGAGCCCATTGCTGGGTTGGGCTGCTAGGAGGAAGGTGAGCAGTTCGAAACCACTCCGCGGAAGAAAGATGAGGATTTCCACTGCAGGAAAGATGCACAGCTTTGGAAACCCCAAGGGGCAGTTCTCTTCAGCCCTATAGGGATAGTATGACTTGAAATTGACTGGATAGTAGACAGTGTTGAGAGTGTTTGTTACTGTTGTTGTTTTTACATAGTTAACCTGTAAATCCTTAGGAAAGCCGACCGCCACGCTTTTCCTGCCACATCGCTGCCCTGTTGAGGTCTAACTGGTGTGTCCCAACCACAGTTCTTTGCGTTAAGAGCCAAGGGCCTGAGCATGGTTCCAACAGGCTCTGCCCAATAAGGTCACAAGAATTGGAATCAATTGGATAGTCATGGGTTTATAGTTACTGTAGGGAACTCTAAGTCCTAGCTGAGAGAAAGTACACAATTTAGTTCTGTGTCAGTGGAGTGTCTTTCGCCATTTGAATCGGCTTTGTGGAAATTTCCACTTAGTGTGTGCCTGAGTGAACTTTGGGGTTCATTTCAGATGTCTTCACAAATGCTGAGGACAGGTAAACTGTGAACCTGCATTTTTATGAAGACTGAGGCAGTCGAAATCTAGTGCAAATTAGACTTGTATGTGCTTTGAACCCCTAAGAAACGTAAGTATCATCCAAGTAGCAAATGTAGTCCTATGTCCAAATTAATGGAGCTATAGGATACTACAGGAATTTAATTAAATACCTAATCACACTGACTGCTATAACAAAATGTTTTTACATTTTATAGCAGTCCAACATAAATAAATCTGGGACCCATTTTTACCAAGAGTGTTCTCTCTCTGTGGCAGTTATATAATCTACTGTGAACTTGAGCGAAGTGATGGAGTCTAGCCTGCCTATCAGGTTAGAGGCCTCTGGGTGGGCATAGCCTTCTCCTGAGGATTCTGGGAACTCCTGTCTTCCTCCCTGGAGGCAGGACACACACTCTCCCTGGGAGACATTCCTGTTGATAAGTCACATGGAGCTATGCTGATGGAGCCAGAGCCCTGGAGATGAGGGGCCACGTGGAGACCCATGCCAGTGCTGAGATGCTTCCACCGCCACTGGATCCACAAGCCTTTCCACCCACTGGCCTGAGATCTTCCTGAATTCAGCATCATTGCATGTGCTGCCCAAGTCTCAAGAGGAATTTATAGACTGGTATCGGACATATGGGCTAACGTCAGACTTATGGACTTGATCTGGACTAGGCTGAGATGTTTTCTCAATATACGATTGCTCTTTCTACATAAAGCTCTTTCCTAAACAGATTTGAGTCTCCCTGAATTTGTTTCTCTAGTATACCCTGCTAACACAGCAATTCAAAACCATCAGCAGCTCCTTGGAAGAAAGACTGGGCCTTCTACTACCCTAAACAGTTACAATCTCAGAAACCCACAGGGGGTCACAATGAGTCAGCTTTGACTCGATGGCAGTGAGTTTGGTTTTGGTACAAACGGTGATGATTTACAAAAAATACTTATAGAAGTAAGCATTCTATGGAAATTATTATGACTACCGTAAAGCAAGAACCCATCCTATATGTACAAACTCTTATGCTGAGACAAATTGACCTGCTCTGATACTGAGAAAGATGTGCCGGCTTCTAGCGATATGCTAGAAAACTATGATGCAGCATTTTTAGCCATAAAAGCGTCTCGCTTGTGCCCGGGTGAGTTTCGTCTTACTTATTTAGCTGTGGCTTTCTTAGTTTACCTTCTTGAGCTTGTTTTCATGCTAGTCTGATTGACAAATAATTCAGACAGGCCATTGTCTCAAGTGCTAACCTTCTCTATCATCGTCGAATATGTGAACACAGAATCAGCGATTCTGTTCCCTCCCTTGTCATGTATTATCTTCTCAAGTACTTGGTTAGTTTATTTTGAAATATCTCAGGGATAAATAGTATCCCAAATGACAGCTGCAAAAAACACCCCCTCCCACAGGGATATTAAAGCGTCAACCTGGCATTTTCTTCTTCCAGGGAGATCAGCCAGAATCCAGGGGCGCCATTTAGCCTGTGGGGAGTGTGGCACCTCTGGACCACATAAGGAGGCTGTATCTAGCACAGACAGCATGTGATCTCTGGGTGCAAAACACTACTATAATATTTAGATATAGTCATTTTGCTGTTTTCATTATTATTACCACTGTGTCTTAGGCCTGGGATGATCAAACCCACCAGCTGCATTGTGGGAGAATGATGAAGTTGTCAGTTACTATAAAAATTTAATGTCAGAAACTTTAAGGGGCAGTTCAACTCTGTTCTATAAAGTTTCTGTGAATTTGAATTAACTCAATAGCAGTGGGTTTGTTTTTATTTGAAGGTATCCTTTGAAGATCCCCATAGTCTCTGATTCTCCTGTGAAAAAGTTTGAAGAATGGAACCCTTCTTTGTGCTACTATAAAAATCTTTGTATGCAAAATTTTTAAATATGTTGATTTACTGTTTATAGCAGATGCATTTCCCAGATCCCTAAATTCCAAGGTCTATATAAATTTTAACAATTCATTAACCACTGGAAGAGGCAAATACTTTTCACATCATTGGTCTATAGCTTTTCTGTACTTCAATTACAGAGGATATCTTCCATATAATCCTTACCACGGAAATCTATGTGAAGATACACAAAATTCTTTGCATAGTTCCCTCTTCACTGCCTCTGACAACTAGCCCTTAAACATAACTTCCTGTGGGGCTTCCATAAAGTTTGCACCACAGCTTAGATGACAACCTGTGAGTTGTCAAAAGATTTAGAATCTCAAGCAAACTTGTGATTTCATGTCGGTCATCAAAAAAATCTGCAATCATCAGCTAATTGTCATGTGTTGAGGTAGTTAGTTTATTGGGCCAACTTGGCCGATAAACACATGTGGGATTAATTGAAGGGCAGAGGGATAAATGGCTCAATGAGCCTCCCCTTTCGAGTTCTGGGGTCTCTGGCTTTCTGATGGTCAAACCAGGTTGCAACTGTCTCAGCCAGTTCTCTGCTTTAGCTGGCAAGGCTCACTTCCTGCAAGACATCCCTGAGGAGAAGCCACATGGACCTACCCCGATGCAGCCCTGGATGCTGGAGCAGCTGTGTGGAGACCCCTGGCAGCACTGAGATGCTCACACATTCACTGACTCGGCTTTCCTCCTGCAGTCGGCATCATTGCATCTGTTTTGTGATATGGAGGACTTTGTGACTGGTGTTGGGTTAAAAGGTTAATGTTGGACTTGTGGGTTTGGGCAGTACTGGGTTGGGATGTTTTCTTTATGCACACTTAATCTTTATATAAAACTCTCTCTTATACATGAGTTTCTGTGTATTTGTTTCTCTAAAGTACCCAGACCAACACATTATGGTACCGTGGGAGTGGGGTACTGGAGAAACAAATCATAAGATAGAGAGTAGATGTTTGTTTGACCTCTCCTCATGGTAGTTTTTCTTGTCTAGTCAGAGGTCAGATAAAGCCACGCTATTTACTCAGTTGTTTTCTGGGGAAAATATGGGAAGTAGGAAAATAGAAAGTTTATAAGCCCACTTGCTCTCAGCCATTAAAATTTAGATGGATTTAAGCCATGTCTGCAAAGAAAGATATGCCCCACCCAGTGCTTTGGAGTACACAGGAACCAGTAGTCTTTGTCAGAAGCTGGAAAAAATCTGGAACCATGAAGAAAACTCCTCTGTAGGACTGAATGTTAAAGGGAGCCTGTGAGCAGGTTAAAATGCTTGCAAGGTGACCACCTGGATCTACTTGTTGAGTGGAAGTGGGAGAAATGCAGCAATAACGAAATGGATTGAGTTTGCCCATTGACACCTGTGGACTTGGTTTACAAAAAAAAAAAAAAGAAGATGAGAGCGGGTGGACTGGTCTAAAGTTCATGACCTAGCATGAGGGGGCTAGGCTTGTTGAGTACTGGTGAGAGCCCATGGTCTAAACGCAGGGCTTCTAATGGGCTCCCCGTGGAGGCTGAGTGAGGCAGGCCACATTGAGTTGACCAGTACCCAACCAGATGGAGATTTTTGAGCCTGTGAACTGGTGCATATTGTTGCTGACTTTATGGATGGCCTGTTCGGATATGACTTTGATTATGGATGCAGACTTCACAAGGTTCCAACAGGAATAAAGACTCTTCATGCCAAAAAATATGACTGTCTTCTCAGAGAGCTGGTTTGATGTAAGTGGGAAGTATATAAGTTGGATACTCAAAATTGGGGGGATAAAGGCATGAAGTGGTTGACTTACAAACTTTCAAAGGTGGGGAACATATTCACAGAATTAGAGGATTAAAGTGTAGGTGTTACATAATTGCAATTGTGAAGCTAAAGAATTATGAACAGGTGCCAGGTTGGCAAGGGGTGGATTGAGGTAGTTAGTTTATTACACCAACCTGACCAATAAACACATGTGGGATTAATTGAAGGGCGGAGGGATAAGTGGCACAGTGAGCCTCGCCTTTCGAGTTCTCGGGTCTCTGGCTGTCTGATGGTCGATCCAGGGTGAAGCTGCCTTAGCCAGTTCCCTGCTTTAGCTGGCAAGAACCCAGACTAACACATGTGGATGGTGGACTTTTGAGAGCATGGGCAAAAATTCATCTGTAAAGCAAGTTTTATGAAAACTATTGTTTACAAAATAATTGTTTTCTACTTATTTCCTTCCATTACACACACACACACACACACACACACACACTGGATGAGAAAGCTGCCAGATGAAAATAAAGTAACGTGTAGAACATTTTTCTTTTTGTCTATTTTTTGGTAAGGTAAGCGTATAAAGAGAGGTGCAGTGGATTTGTGGAGGAGGGCAATCTGTTGAAGTTTATGGCTTGCCTTGGGCATCATCAGCACCAGGTGTCTGACACTGAACTATGGAAACTACCATTCATTGTTCACAGCCAACAGCACCCTAAGTGGATTTTTATCTCGGGGGCTATCCCTATATTGACTAACTGCCATCATTGTCTGCTCCTGCCTCTGAAGAGGCTGCTGGTTCTAATCATTTTGTAAAAAAAAAAAATAAAAAGGCTTAGCAAACTCTTTCAAAAGTATTGCAGAAGGGAAGTTAATTCATATACTAAGTTGACAGTGAACTATAACCATTGCAAGAAAGTTTGCTAAACAAAAAACCCCGACATTTTTCTTTACTAGTTACCACTGTTATTAGAAAAACCAATATGTCTATGTCCTTGTGAGTATGTATTAGTTGGTAAATACACATTTCAGAATACATTGGATTTCAGTTACATTTGTAAAATCCATTAGGATTGCTTGTTTCCGTGGACATGGTCATTGGTCCTCTTTACTGCCTTCAGATGTGAATATGCATATACAAATTTTAGAATTGGTTCTTTTCATTAATTAAAGCATTCCATTAAAACCAGGATTTGTGGATCCCATCCAATCCAATGATTGTTAAATTAGACGGTTTGAGGCATCATCCACTTATTCTCCTACAGTGCCACCTTTTGGCTAATACTATATTAAAGAAGTACGGTGCTTAAAAAATTTTTTTAAGCTAATAGTTTTAGATACACACTTGGGAGCAGAGTCAACACAGCTGCCACCAGCAAGAAGTCTTCATCCAGAAATAAAAGACAGACATTGATTAAAGCATGATAAATAAACTAGCGTAATTGTGTAAGGGGCTGTAAAGAAGCATTAGGAATTATAGAAGAGTATAAATGGCGAAACGCCAAGGGAACTAGGAAGTGGTATCTACGGCATCAAGAAGGGTAAACACAAATTCATCAGAATGAGCTCCACATTGCTGTATCAGGGAACTGGAAAAAGTATCAAGCCCATAATATATGCTTCGTTATTCTTGCGTGGTAATGAATTATCTCAAAACCCCAAACCAAACTCGCTGCCATGGAGTCGATCCTGACTCATAGCAACTCTGTAAGACAGGGTAAAACGTCTCCCTGTGGGTTTCTGAGACTGTAACTTTACAGCATAGAAAGCCTCATCTTTCTCCTGCTGAATGGCTGGTACATTCGAACTGCTCACCTTGTGTTTAGCAGCCCAGTGTGTAACCCACTCCGCCACCAGCTCTCTTCCAGGTGAGAAGAAAAGGGAGAACATTACCAACAATAGAGAAAGGTCATTATGCTGAAAGCAGAAAAGGGTACGTTGTGTGGAACTAATGAGAAGTTACTCACGGAAATTTTCATACTCCTTTAATTGGGGTTTGGAGCCCTGGTGGCGTAGTGATTTCTCATTGGTGGCTTACAATACGAGCTGGAAGGTAGGCAGTTTGAACACTAGCTGTTTCTCAGGAGAAAGAAGGGACTTTCTACTCCTGTTAACAGTTACAGTCTTGGAAACTCCCGGGGATAGTTCTGTCCTGTCCTTGGCAGTGAGTTCTATGCGTCTTAACCAAGTATTACATGGTAATGATTTCTGATACATTTCCTTTCTCTATGAATTTTTTGTGATTTATAAAAGAAAAACAAAACAAAACACAAAGCGCAGGCAGAATAATGACACATATGTCAGGAATCAGGACAGTCCCAACCTGATACTGTTGACAGAGATCTTCAATGAGCATCAGTTGGCACTTGTGAGCCTGGGGTAGTTTAGCTCCAGCACTCTCATGCTGGATTTTTGTGGGGTTTCTTTGTCCAGTTTGCATTAGATGGGTATTTTATGTTCTTTCTTTTAAAACTTTGTGGAAACCTGACACCTATATTTGTTCTCTGGCCCTATGGCAATAGTGTAGCAAATATAATGCTAATCTGGCTCATTTGCTTCAGTAGATGGAAAGCACTTGTTTTAGGCCAGGTAGACTAAAGAAACAAATCTAGTGATACTCATATATATGTAAGGGAGAGCTTTATATCAAGAAGTAGTGATATATCAGGAACACATCCCAGCCCAGTCCAGATCATATCTATAGGTCCAATGCTAGTCCATAAATCCCTCGTCAGACAAACGCGGCCATAAGCTATGATGCAGAATGCAGGAAGATCACAAGCTGGTGGGTGCAAAGTCCCATGGATCCAATGGCACAGTTCATCACAGGGCTCTGACGTGTCTCAGAGTGGCTCTCCAGCAGGAAATGAAGGCAGAGAGAGAGGGGAGAGGGAGAAGTTCCCAGGACCCTCCTTATGAGGAGGTCATGCCCACAAGGAGGCGCCTCAGCCTGTGACCTGATTGACAGGCTAGACTCCACCCCTACACTTCAAGTTGACATGAAATTACGTAGCTACCACAGCACTGCTGTTGTTAGGTGACATCTTGAGGCATTTCTGACTTTTAGTGGCCATGAGTACAATGGAACAAAATATTGCCTGGTCCTGTGTGGTCCTCACAATTGTTGCTATGTTGGGGCCCATTGTTACAGCCACTGTTTCAAATCATCTCCTCGAGTGTCTTCCTCTTTTTTGTTGACCCACTACTTTACCAAGCAAGATGTGCTTCTCCAGGGAGCAGTCTCTCCTGATATAAACAAACATGTGCAAAGTATGTGAAACAAAGTCTCACCATCCTCTTTTCTAAGGAGCATCTTGGTGATACTTCTTCCAAAATAGATTTGTTTATTCTTCTTGCAGTCCATGGTTCATTCAATATTCTTTACCAACAAAATAATTCAACTTCATCAATTTTTATCCTGTCTTATTCAGTGTCCAGCTTTCACATCCATATGAAGCTATTGGAAACATTATGGTTTGAGTTAGGCAAACTGTAGTCCTCCAAACGACGTCTTCCCTCATTAATGAAGGTCCTTTGCAGAAGATCTACCCAGTGCATTATACCATTTGATTTCTTGACTGCTGCAGGCCAAATTGGATCCAAATATTTTGGATCCAAATAGAATTAAATCCTTGACAACTTCAATCTTTTCTCCCTTTATCATGATGTTGTCTATAGGCCCACCCTGGGTGGTTTTCTTTCCCTTTATGTTGAGGTTTAATCCATACTGAAGGTTGGGATATTCCTTAATAAAGGCTTCAAACCCTATTCTCTTTCAGCAAACAAGATAATATCATTTGCATATTCCAGATTGTTAATGAGTCCTCCTCCAGTCCTAATGCTGCTTTGGTATTCATAGAGCCCAGTTTCTTGGATTATTTGATCAGCATTCACTGTGAATAAATTTGGTGAAAGGATACAATCCTGATGCAATACCTTTCCTGACTTTAAAATGCTCAGCATCATCTTGTTCTGTTAGAATGACTTCCTCTTGGTCTATGTACATAGAACACAATTCAATGTTCTGGAATTCCCATTCTTTGCAATGTTATTCATAATTTGAATGGCTCCGTCGTCACATGCTTGTTATAAAGGGACCTTGTTGATAAACTTCCCAACTCTGAGAAATCCAATGAGCTTTCGGCCTCGGTCAGTGCAAAACTTGCTCTAGCTTGCCCAGTAGTGACATAAATGTTATGATGCTTTCCAAGATTCGGTTAGGTTCCTCGGTGTTTCTCTTGTTTTGTATTGAGATGTGAAGATGTAGCCTGTACCAGCAGTCTTTACTTCCAGTATAAGCAGAGACCTCCAGATACAATTCCTCTCTGGGAGAGGTATTTACATTCCCTGCAGCTCCTTTTATACTTTGCAAGACCTTGGTCATTTGCAGCCCTTATGTTTGCTTTCCTCCCTATTTAGCAATAATATTAAAAAAAAATATTTTGTTATCACAGATGAGCAAGGCAGGCATTTTTGAAACAAAACATGCTGTAAAATTAAAGGTGGATGAAGTCACAAGTAAAATAACTTCTAAAAGACAGGTTTCTGAATTTACATACCTCAGAACAATGTGAACCTATACTAGGTGATCGAAAAGATCATGGTTTAAGTCAGGCATACCTAAATTATTAAAGTGATATCTTTTCTTATTAAGATAGTAAAGGAGATTTTGGAAGAAAACTTTTCCAATCTAATACATCACATGATATCTTGACTGTTGCTTCCATGGGCATTGGTTGTTGATCCCAGTAAAATGAAATACTTGACAATGTCCATATTTATTCTGTTTATCACGATGATATTTTTAGCCCAACTGTTCTGGTTTTTGTTTTCTTTATGGAAAAGTGCAAATCATAGTCTTTGATCCTCATAAATAAATATTTCAAGCAATTTTCACTTTAGCAATCAAGATTATGTCACTGCATACCTCGTTATTAATGTCTTCTTCCAATACTAACACTACGTTCTTCATATAATCTAGCCTCCCATGCTCTTTGTTTAGAGTATATATTAAATAAATACATTGAAAGGATACAACCCTTGCAAACGACTTCAACTTTAAATCAAGTAGTATTCCACTACTCTATTGGAAGGCCTGTGTCCTGCTCTATGTACAAGTTCTGCATAGATGAAATTAAGTGTTCTGATCATTTTACATATATAGTATTTGTATGTGTTGGTATATTTTTCTATAAAAATTTTGAGGCCTCTTCATGTACAAGTATATGCAGAACTATGGGTAAGGCATTTAATGGCTAATCACAAAGTCAGCAGTTCTAATTTACCAGATGCTCCATGGGAGAAAGATGAAACCGTCTCAGTAAAGATTTATGGTTTTGGAAACACTATATAGGTCACTAAGATCTGAAATGGACTGGATAGCAATGGGTTTGTGTTTGAGATATATATATATGTACGTATATATATCATACTATGGTTACATAATTAATCAATGCTATACAAATTTAGGACAAGAGTCATCACTGATACTTATTTAAAACAATTCTTGGTGTTGATAGGTGTCGAGTCACAACAAGAAGGAAACCAGTGCCCATTCTGCTCCATCCCCACAATCGCTATTGTGCTTGACCCCATTATGACAGCCACCGTGTCAATCCATCTAGTGAAGGACCTTCCTCGTTTTTACTGTCCCTCTACTTGCCAAGCATGATGTCCTCTTCCAGGAAGTAGCTTCTCCTGATAACATGTCCAAAGTACATGAGATGAAGTCCGGCTATTCTTGCTTCTAAGAAGCACTCTGGTTGTACTTCTTCCAAGACAGATCTGTTTGGTTTTATTCACAGTCCATGGAACTTTCCCTGTTCTTCACCACCACCATAATTCAAATGCATCTATTTTTCTCTGGGTTTCCTTAGTCAGTGTCCAGCTTTCACATGCTTATGAGGCAATTCAAAATACCATGGCTTGGCCCAGGTGCACCTTAATCCTCAGAGTAACATCCTTGATTTCCAACACTTTAAAGATACCTGTGCAGAAGCTTTATTCAAAGCAATGCGTCATTTGATCTATTGACTGCTGCTTGCATAAGCATTGATTGTGGTTCAAGCAACATGAAATTTTTGACAAGTTCAGTCTTTTCTCCATTTATCATGATATCACCTATTGGTCCAGTTTTGAGGATGTGGCTTCAGTAGTAATCCATGTTGAAAATTGCAATCCTTGATCATCCAAAAATGCTTCAGGTTCTCCACACTTTGCACATCTAAGGGTGTTAATGAGCTCTCCTGATTCTTCTTCATGTTCTTCGCCATATTCTTCATATATTCTATCTTCTTACATTATTTGTTCAGCCTATAGGTTGGATAAATACAATGAGAGAATAAACCCTGACACACGCCTTTCTTGATTTTAAACCATGCAGTGTGTGCATGTTCTGTTTGAATGCTGCCTCTTGATCCATGTACAGGTTCCATGTGAACACAGTGTAGTATCCTAGAATTCCTATTCTTCCCAAGGCAAGTTTATTATGATCCACACAGTCAAATATTCAAAGATTCCATGGCCAAATATTGAATGATGCTGAAAGAGCATCAAAAGAGGATTGAAAGAATATGCAGAACCACTTTACCAATGAGAACTAGTCAACATTCAACCATCTCAAGAAGTAGCATTACCAATGGTAATGAAAGAAGTCCAGGTTGCACTGAAGGCATTAGCCATAAGCAAGGCTCTAGGAATTGATGGAATACCAATGGAAATGTTTCAACAAGGTGATGAAACACTGAAAGCACTTACTTACCTATGTCAAGAAATGTGGAAGAGCCTGGCCTTCCAGGACTGGAAGAGATCCATATTTGTATCCATTCCAAAGAAAAGAGACCTAAAAGAATGCACAAGCTGTAGGAAAAGATCACATGCAAGTAAAATTTTGCTGAAGGCCATCCAACAATGGTTGCAGCAGTACATTGACAGGGAACCGTCAGAAATTCAGAAGAGGATGTGCAACAAGGGATATCACTGCCCATATCAGATGGGTCTTAGTTGAAAGCAGAGAATATCAGAAAGATGTTTACTTGTGTTTCATTGATTATGCAAAGTGGTTGACTGGGAATCATAACAAACTATGGATAGGCTTGAAATGAATGGAAATTGTTGATATTGTAGAATTTGTTTTCAATTCTTATTCCCAAACTAAAACCCCCTGTCATTTAGTCAATTCCTCTTTACAGTCACTGTATGTAGGGTTTACAAGACTGTAATTCTTTAGAACAATAGACAGACTCATCTTTTATCTGCAGAGAGCTGGTGTGTTTAAACCGCCAATCTTATCATTAGCAGCCCATGGCCTGACCAAGAATCACCTACATAGAGACTCTTATCTATGGAGGTACTTTGGGGTGGGCCAAACCATCAAATCCTTGGCTCATAGTTGTATTAGATTCTAAACACGTGGTTTGAGGATGACTAGGTATACAGGGAGAGCCCTAATTTATTTTGAGTCTTAACAGACTCAGCCTCCATTGAGTTCATTCTTGCCATAAACCTGTAATAAAAAGCTTTGCTCTCAGTTGAGTGTGTTTGGAAGTAGATTATGATTCCTTTAGGCAGCCCATGAAGGACATTCTTGCCTCCATGTGCATTTAATGGAAATGGTTGTGGTGGTAGTGGTGTCTCAGAACAAATCCTATAGGCCTTTCTAATCTGCTATAAAATATATGTCCCTCTTCCTGATTTTCATAGTTCTGTGTTCAACAGTGATGAATTGATCTACTGCCAAGCATGATTTTGTGGCAAATTTTCTTAGTTTTCTATATTCTGCCCTGCATTTGCTGTCCGATATATAAGCAGTAGACTGCTAACAGAAAAGTTGGTGCTTCAAACCTATCAACCACTCTGCTGGAAAGATGGGGAAATCTATGTAGAGTCAATCAAGTAGAAATGGACTTAATGGCAGTGGGTTTGATTCTTGCGTTTGTCTATGCAACATGGTCTTATGGCTTCATGCTGCTGTTCTCCTTCATCCAGATGATTTGTCTTTGCGTGGTCTTTCCTATTTATGATGTAATATTAGGGTGCTTTAAAACATATCCTTTTAAGGAGCCCTCGTGGTGTCATGGGATATCCACGGGGATGCTAGCTGCAAAGTCAACAGTTCCAAGCCACCAGCCATTCCAAGAGAGAAAGATGAGGCTTTCTGTTTTGGTAAAGATGTACAGCCCTTCAGACAGCCCAAAGTGGAGCCAAGGGACAGCCCAACTCTGCTTGGCTTACAGAATCACTCCGAGTCATAACTGACTCAGTGGTGGCGAGTATAAAATATATTTTAACCTGGTGGTCTTGTTTTCTCTCCCGAACCTAGTGGGTGTTTAAGTGTTCAAGCTCAGGAAGGCAGTCTTGAGGGTCTGTCTCTGAAAGGCCGCAGCCTTGAACACTATGGGGCGGTGCTTCTCCACCCCCATGGGGTCGCGATGACTCACCGTCAGCTGGACTACAAGTAACACTAACAGCAAAGGAACGGCTCTGCAGGGCCTTAGCCCCATCCCAGCAAATTGCTGTCATCCAACTAGAGTTGGAAGATGGGCTGTCCTGTATGCAGTGTCACCAGACAGATGGTCAGCGGTGCCTCGGGCTTTCCTATGCCATATCACACGTTTGTCCTGTTAACACTCTCGAGTTGTTTTGTTTGTTACGTTAACTTCATGTTTTCAGGACACCGCATTACCTGCAGGCGTGAGTCCAAGTGGGAAAGGATGAAAACAGGGACAAGGGAGCAGAACATGGACTGAGCCGCTGTCGCCTACATAAGCCAAGAACAACTCAGGAGATGGTGAGTCATTCTTTTCTCTCCTTGCCTGAAATCTGTACTTTCTAACCGACAGGGCCAGAAGTTTATGACGGTTCCGTGGCTCATAGCTAACATAGCACACAGGGAGGAGTGCTTGCTGACTTGCTGGCCCCTGGGCAGGCATCCCTCCTGCGGCTTCCTGTTACCCCACCTGCCGGGCTCCAGGGGCCCCTCTCCCCCATTGAGTATGTCGTGATTATCCACAGGACTGTGTGCTTCTGTAAAGAGGGAAGATTCCTGAGTGCAGCGCTCTAAAAGAAACCACATGATTAATTGAGATGAAAAGTGATGAAAATCCTGCTGCTTTGAACTCCAGATGTCACCTCACAATGAAGCTAGTGACATTAGGGAAGCTACATGAGCTTGACCTCCACCACGGAAAATGGTGTAAGGGGTCAAGGGAATAATGGAGACTTGAGGTTAAAAATATTTGAATGAGCTTGTGCATTTAGAAGCTGTATGAACTAAGATGAGTTACCAAAAAAATATAATTTTGTTTCTGTTAAGATAATTAAGGTTAAGTTTGGCCAGAAAGAGCAATAAACTCAGTCTGTATCACAAACAAGGATCTGACCAGCTTGGTAAAGGGTTGCTGGAAAGAAAGAACAGCTTGATCATTTTCCCAGAAGTATGAAAAGTAAGTAGATATATTGAAGATAATGACGATACCTTGCATTTATCTGGTTCCTTTCCTTAAGAGCTCAGAGTGCATCTCAGACATTACCTCATTAGTTTGCAAATGATTCCTGGGAGTTAGGTATGAACAAAGCCAGATAAAAGTTTATCACTTTCTATTCTCTTAAAAGGTCAACAGAGACACATTTTTTGTGCACACATACACTGATTATACACACCACCCAGAGGGAAGGTCAGCTTGTAGATTTTGGCTATTTTAACCATACAGGCACCTTCAGAAGGTAAGTTAATAGAACTACAGGGTTCCTTCATTTCTTGAAAAATGAAAGAGTGTATAGTCTTTCTCCCAAAGTGGGGTAGGGGTAGTAAAATTCAAATCTATCCAGGTACTTAGTATATGTAAATTTAAGCTTTCTTTCCCAGCACCTGGCAATGATTGGAATATGATTGTCCTTTAAGTCAAACCTAAACCAGACCCACTACCACAGGTTGTGAGTTTATTGCTCTTTCTAGCTAAACTTTAGCCAAATTATTTTAACATGAACAAATATATAATTTTTATAACCCATCTTATTTCACATGGCTTCTAAATGTACAAACTGGAATTTAAATATGTTTAACTTCAAGTAGTCTGTAAATATTTACAGAGAACTTCAGCTTTCTCTCACAGAGTCAAAGGTGAGTTTGAACTGCCAACCTTGTGGTTAGCAATCCAGTGCTTACGTGACAGCACCACCAGCACTCCTTGTCCTTTGAGAGTTAAACAAACAACAACAAAATCAATACAAAACTGATGAGGTGAAAT
Organism: Echinops telfairi; assembly: GCF_000313985.2. Classification (NCBI taxonomy): domain Eukaryota; kingdom Metazoa; phylum Chordata; class Mammalia; order Afrosoricida; family Tenrecidae; genus Echinops; species Echinops telfairi. The sequence goes on from NW_022103900.1 coordinate 42,461,983, forward strand.
CTATATAAAGTTGCTCAAAACAAAAAAAATCACAAGCCAATGTGAGCTGAGAAACCTCAGTAAAAGTATTAGCAGGTATAAAAAAGGAATATGCCAATTATACACTATTGGGAGGCAATGCTTGACAATGGCCAAACAAGTGTGGTTTAAGACAAAAGGACACTTGATCCAGGTATTGTTGGTATTGCCTAGTAGTCCTGCTTGCTAAGCAATTAGCAAATATTCCTAGGCACAAAGCCACAGAGCTCGTGGGTCAAGTTAGCTAGAAATAAAGTCACGTCAAGAAGAAAGACGCAGCCTTGCCATCTTAGATCAGATGCCCTGGAAGCAGAGCCGGAGATGAACTCCTTGAGCAGGTTTTTCACAGAAGGCAGTTCTTAGGAGATGGGATGTAGGAAAGAAGGGAAGGGAGGGGGAGGGGCAAAAGGGAGGGAAGGGAGAAAAGCTAAGTAATGGTGGGGTTTGTGTCGGAGACTAGCTTCAGCTTGATTGCAAGGAGTACTCTGAAATATATGCCTCATCGCAGAGAAGGCAGTGCTTGGGCTGGCATTTGTACCTTTGTCCACCAGGCACTGGCTGTAGTTACCTCGGGCGTGTGGTGGATGTGCCCTTCGGGAGCAATGCTTCCTGTAATCCAGAGCAATGCTGGAGGAGAGACTTTGAATCTGAGCAACTGGAGGTGATGCACCTGTTGACAGAGGGGCCAATGGTGAGGTGCCCGGAGCATCTGCTCTGCCAGTATTTTCCTCTCATTCGTTTGCCAGGCAAGTTCAAGCACGGCACACACATACATCTGGAGAGGAAGGTGTTCCTCCTTCTCACCAAAACATTCCACCTTCTCTTTTAATAAACTCCGAAATAGCCTAACCACCAAACAAACGAAAACATAAACCACCCAATCATGTGAAACAACGTGTACAATAAATATTCCCAAAAATTCCCTCAGAGGACAAAGGCTGATGTACTTTTCCTGCTCTCCACTGGTCTCAATCCTACCATCAATTCACAAAACTATTTCGGTGTGGGGCTCTGGGAACAGAGAGTTATACAATGAAGACGGGATACTTCACCATATATCCATCAACTTGTTCCTACTGGACATCATTCTAGGCCCTCAAGAAAGAGTGTTCGATCGCTAACCCAGTCTTCCCTCTCCTCTGGCGAAGTGCATTCGCGAGCTTCCTCAGGTACTAACAGTTCCTCCTCACTTAGCTCCGTGTGCGCTCCTCAGTTAGGCCTATGGCCCCTCTCTGTCAGGATTCTGACACATGCCATGGGTTGGATGATGCTAGTTAAACGTGTTACCAAAAACAATCTCTTCTCAAGGTGGCCCAAGTATGGTTTGCCAACACATATGTGCAGAGTCCCCGTGAACATAGGTATCTATCTTGAACATAGGCTTCCTGTATGAAAATTTATTCAATGCAGGCAAGGATTTTGGCCAAAGACCTTAGGCATGTAGCCTGGTAGATGGGTTGGATGTCAATAAATGAAAACATCAAAGTATTTTTTGTAAAGTCTTCACTCCTCTAGCTCTCTCTTCTCTGAAAGCTTTTCCTCCTGGTCATTGTCATTATCTTCTCATTCTTCAGTTTCAGCTGTAAGTCCCCTCTTCAGGGAAACCTTTTCTAACTACCTAACACATAGCTTCCCTCCTACCTCCACATTCCTTTTATGCTTCCTCTCAGTGACCTGCTCATCTTCTGCATGTAATTACTAGTTTACAGTTTATGTATGTGCCTGCATCTGTCTTTGTTTATGACTGTGCCTTCTTGGGCTGAGAGCCACATTTAAAACAAAAACAAAACCCTGCTGCCATTCAGCTGATGTCAACTCATAAAGACCCTGTAGGGCAGGCTAGAACTGCCCCTGTGAGTTTCTGACACTATAACTCTTCATGGGAGTAGAAAACTCCTTTCTCCTTTGGAGCGGCTGTTGGTTTAGAAATGTGGACTTTGCGGATCACAGCCCAATCCATAACCACTAAGCCACTAGGGTCCCCCCAAACCCCATAAGCACTAGAAATGTGTGTTCTGTTTACCATTAATGTCCAATTCTCAGCCGAGAGCCTGGCATAGAATACATGTCTACTGAGTATTTGAGAGCCGTATTGAGAAGAGCAGATCATCAGGATTGGAGGAAATCTTCACAGCCTACTATGCAAATGACACAACCTTGATTGCTGACATCAAAGAGGACTTGAAGCCCTTGCTGATAAACGTCACAGGCTGCCCTCTTCAGGAGCCCGAGGTGTATTCAGGGAAGCACACTGTTGCGTGAACTTTTTCAGGAAGTAGGCCCAAAGTGACAGGATTCTGTACTGTTCCTGCACCCCAAATAAAGTGTGCTGGGCATTCTAGCAAAGATACTTAGAGGATAACTCAACCTCTAGAATATTCTCATATAACCATCCATCTAAGACTATGGCAGGGCATTCAACTGTGTGGATCATAATAAACTATGGATAACATTGAGAAAAAATGGGAATTCCAGAAACCTGTGTGCTCATGAGGAAACTGCATACAGAAGAAGAGGAAGTCATTCAAACAGAACGCGGGGATACTGCACGTTTTAAGATCAGGAAAGGTGTGTTTCAGGATTGTATCCCCTCACCACATGTGGTCGATCTATATGCTGAGTACATAATCCAAGAAGTAGGACCGTATGAAGCAGAGCATGGTGTCAAGATTGGAAGAAAGTTTGTTATCAACCTGTGATATGCAGATGACATAACCTGGCTTTCTGCAAACAAGGAAACTCTGAAGCACTTGCTGATGAAAATCAGACTACAGTCTACATAGTATGGATTGCAAATCAATGTAAAGAAAACAAAAATCCCCCAAACTGGACCATTAGAAAATACCATGATGAATGGAGAAAAGATTGAAGTTGTCAAGGATTTTATTTTCCTTGGATTCACAAATCAATGCTCATGGAAGCAGCAGTCAAGAAATCAAATAACATATTATTGTACCGGATAAATCTCTTACACAAGACCTTTTAAAGTGTTGACGAGCAAGGATCTCATTTTGAGGTCTCAGGAGTGCCTGACACAACTCATGATCTTTTCAGCCACCTAATATTCATAGGATACTTGGGCAATAAATAAGAAAAGCCACTGACGAATTGATGCGTTAAAGGATGGTGTTAGTGAAGAATATTGAAAGCATCGTGGACTGCCAGAAAAGCAAATAAATCTGTCTTTGAAGAACCACAACTAGAATGCTCCTTAAACGTGAGGATGGAAAAACCTTATCTCACATACTTTGGACATGTATCAGGCCAGACCAGTCAGTCCACGGAAAAGGACATCATGTATAGTAGAAGCAATCAAAACAGAAGAGGGTCCTCGATGAGATGGATTGAAGCAGTCTAACTGCAGCAATGGGCGCAAACATACCAGCCATGTTGAGGATGGCACAGGAGCAGGCAGTGTTTGGGTCTGTTCTGCATCGGGCTGCTGGGAGTTGGCATGAACTTGACAGCATCGAATAAAGGCAACAAGTATTTGAGAGGCCAATGGAGTATGGTGATGAAGAGTGTGGGCCTTAAAGTCAGACTGCTTCGATTTGAATCTTGGCACACCACTTATTGGCTATGTGGCTTTGAATCTCTCTAAATTTCAATGTCTTATTATGAAATAGAGATTATTAATGGAAACTATTTTTTGTGTTATGTTGATCTTTAGCTAGACTACTTCATTTAAAGTGCTTAGATAAGAGTAAAAAAAACATAACTCATGTAAACTATTGTTTGGGGTTTTTTGGGTGCAAATAGACAGCACACTTTACTGTTAATTGAAAGGCTGGAGGTTCAAATCTACCCATAGGTGCCTCAGAAGAAAGTCCTGGTATCTCTGTTTTTTAAAAAAGCCCTTGAAAATCCTCATACTCTGACACTTGCGTCACTTAAAGAAATCATCAGCGGATTTAAAGATTTATTCAGAGAAGCTAGTCATATTCTTGGAAATCAAGAAGGCTAAATGCAAATAAAGGAAACTGGTGGTACAATGATTCAAACACTCGGCTCCTAATTGGAAGTTTAGCATTTTAAACCCATAGAAACTCCACGGGAAAAAATGCAGCAATCTGCTTCAGTAAGGTTTACAGGCTTGGCAACCCACTCAGGCATTTCTACTTTGCCCTGTAGGGTTGCTAGGATTTTAAATCAATTCATGGCAGTGGATTTAGTTTGGGTACATGCATATGAAGAAGATATGTTCGCATTACATCCTTGAAAAGGCCCTCAACTCTCCTATCTGACTGACCTCTGTGCACGAAGATGAACTTGTAAGCTATCCTCAGTAGAATTGCCCTTTATAGGCTTCTGAGGACTTAATTTTTATTATCAATTGTATTTTCAATTGATTCACATGTATGTCAAAGTTGAACACTGAATACGGAGGAACAAAGAAGAATCAATGCATTTGACTTATGGTGCTGGCAAAGAATATTGAAAAGATCACAGACTACCAAAAGAACAAGCAGTCTGTCTTAGCAGAAGCACAGCCAGAATGCTCCTTAGAAGCAAGTATGGGGAGACTGTCTCCTTCATGTGCTTTGGGCGTGACATCCGAGGGACTGTTGTTGATTGCCATTGAATTGGTTCTCACCCACAGCCATCCTATGCACAACACAATGAAAAAGAGGAAATGGGCTGAGACATAAGAAGAATTACGAGGACAGCACAGGACTGGGCAATATTTCAGTGCGTTGTACGTGAGGTTACAATGAGTTGGAACCAACTTGAGGGCACTGAACAGCAGCAAATACGTCTGGAGGCAGAAAGCCTCATCTTTCTCTGAGGAGCCAATGCCAGGAGACTGCGGTCTGTGAAAGCCTGTCACGGTGTCAGTCAGAGCCAGAGATGAGAGTGATTTTTGACATTCTAAGTCCATTTCTGCAAATACTGGACAGAAGGAAACAGTGGGGTTTGCTACCTCGACACAACTTCAATGATTCCGTGAAAAGACAAGCAAGGTATATGCCTTAAATTTTGTGGCAAGAAGCAGGCTTTGCTATAATTCCAGGAGCTAATGAACAAGTAGTACAATGTTCAGAGGACCTTCAAACAGTGGGACAATGGGACCAAGATTCATAGGAAATCAGTCTACATTTCCCCAAGGCATTTGATCTCTTCAGACTATCATTTGACATCTTCTCTACTCCAGGGGCTGTCAGAAACCCCTAAGGTTTCAGGCTTCATTGCTTATCTAAATGGTGCTGCCTGCCCCTGTTTTTACCCCTGTTTTTACTGGTTTGGTTTAAAAGACATTTTTGCCACAGGAAGGGGTCCTTTATGTTTTGTTTTAACAAACTAAATCTTAACAGACTAAATCTAAAAGTATATTGCATTTCTAGTATTTGATTAACAACAGACTAACTCATTCATCCCCACTATACGAGTGGCTGGTAGTTCAAACTGCTTATCATGTTCTGTTTAACTGCCTCATACACGTGTGAAAAGGGAAGCAGCATCATGCTCAGTTTGCAGCAGCAGGAAGAGAAGACCTCGGATAAGATGGATTGACCCAGTGGCTGCATTGATAAGTTCAAATATAAGAACAATTAGAAGAAAATGTAAAATAGAATGTCTTTATTGTACAAGGGTTTTCATTAATCTTATTCATGGCTAAAATTAACCTTTCCAGATTTTCAAAATGTTTTAAAGTTAAAATTATTTTAGCAGGTTTTATAAGGCTTATGAGAACTATGCAGCACTTTTGTGACTGCAGAATTTGATACACACCTATCATTTTGGTTTGGTAATTGCCTAGGTTATTGTATGTAACAATATATCTCTCCGGTTTTGTAATTGTATTGTTGGTTACTGCAGGCAATGAAAACATGCAAGGTATTTTCTTTCTTTGTTTTTTCCAAAGAAAAGAGAAACAAATAAATGACAGTGAAAACAGTATATTAAACCAACATGGAATTCATTGTGATTTCAAATGAATATAAAAGTAAATCTTTGGGCTTTGAAGTCTTCTTACTATAAACTGCTTACATGATTATCCATATTTTACCTCTCCTCTCCACTTTCTATCCCCAATTCACCATTCTCACGATCACATTCAAATTCAATATGTCTGCATCATTTTTAAAAAATGGGAATGGGTGCAGACAAAAATACCTGAGGTTGTACCAGGAAAAAGAGAGCAAAGAAAAATTTATCCTGGAAATTCAAGAACAAAATCATTGACTAGATTAAAACTTGAGCAGACAATTTGCATCCGCATTGAAATTGTACAACTTTCACACAGAGAACAGTCCTTTTCTTTGCTATTTCCACTATTTTAATTCAATAGGCAATAGCAGTAATCCCAGAGACAACATGTGCCACACATCGGTTCTAGAACCTCAAACTCACCCCCTCTTGGGCCTGCTTTTATTCCCCATAGACCCTAGAGATATTAAGACGTTTTAGTGAGTGACTGGTCTGAAGAGAGATGTGAAGCTTTGGAGAGGAAATGCACTGGAAAGCATCCTTAGGATGCCAAATCGTTTGTGTAGCTCTACTCAATCTATTTAAAGTTTAAACATCAATCATTGATATCCTAAGCCTACTTTCTATGTGTACTTTATAAGATAAATCTTACCTAAGTCAATTTACTATGTTTATAGGCAATATATAAAATGACTTTCAAAGCAAAGGAAGTCAACCACCTTGGTTAATTTTCTTGTGGATGACATCGTATACTATATCAAATGCAAAGTGAAAATTTCACTGTAATCACATTACCAACAGTGGAGAGACATAAGACCCCAAAACAATGACTAGATTCCTGGCACGTGCTGTTTTAGATATCTGTAAGCATAATACAGATACCGATTGTAGCAATTTAGATTGGAAACATGGACCCCCCAAAATATCCTGGCAAGTTTCCACCTAGCCTATGCTAATTATATTGTGTCTCTTGGGATGTTTGTGTTTCTCAAGCTGTACCACAAGATAACCCTGTGATGACCCTGACAACTCACAGGATAGCCAATTGAAGTGGTGCCATTTGACACAGGACACCCTAGTCCCCGCTCCTGCAAAAAGCCTCAGGAAATTAGATATAGTTGAGGAAAGTTCAAGAGAACTATTGTGTGATAAGGTGTTTTCCTAAAAACATATTTTGTGACAAACTTCTCAATGTACAGGTGAGGCAGTTTCTCCTGGAAGCACCAGGCAAGGCTCTTATCCCACGAACACCAAGTCAATTCTTTCTCATAGCCATCTGACACAGTGTTTTTAAGACTGTATCCGACTTACAAAAGCAGATCTCTTAATTTTTCTTCTGCAGAGAGACTTGTGAGTTTGGACCACTAACCTTGTGCCTAACCCACAGTCCCAACAGGGTTCCTTTTTTTAAAAATCATTTTATTAGGGGCTCATACAACTCTTATCACAATCCATACACACATCAATTGTGTAAAGCACATTTGTACATTCATTGCCCTCATCATTCTCAAAACATTTGCTCTCCACTTATGGCCCTGGCATCAGCTCCTCATTTTTCCCCTCCCTCCTTGCTCCCCGTCCCTCATGAGACCTTGATAATTTATCAATTATTATTTTGTCATATCTTGCCCTGTCCGATGTCTCCCTTCACCCAGAGCAGTGATTCTCAACCTTCTTAATGCCGCGACCCTTTAATACAGTTCCTCATGTGGTGGTGACTTCCAACCATATAATTATTTTTGTTGCTATTTCATAACTGTGTCATTTTGCTACTGTTATAAATCAGGTGACCCCTGTGAAAGGTCATTCGATCCCCAAAGGGGTCACAACCTACAAATTGAGAACCACTGGCCTAGAGATGGAATAAATATGGTGTACTTCAGTATATCACCCTGACACACATGTTTGTTGATTTCATACCATGCAATATTCCCATGTTCTGTCACCTAACTACCTCTCAATCCATCAGCCCAATTAAGTATCCTGAAATTCCAACAGGTATAGCTTTGCAAATTTTCAAACAACTCAACAAATTAAAGGAATTCCCTTTTTATGGGAATGGGTCGTTCTTGATTTCTTTCTTGATTTGAAGACCTCGTCTGTCTCTAGAAGCTGATAGTGAAAAGTAGAGGAGATGCCTTACCTATAATAAGGTAAGCAATAAACAGAATAATGCAATATACACAGAAAACCCTAACGTGACACCCAGGAGCCCTTGTGATGCAGTGAGTGACTATTAGGGCGCTAACCACAAGGTGAGCAGCGGCTCCCCGGAAGAAAGATGAGCCTTTCCACCCCCTTACCGAGGTGCAATCTTGGGGATCCACAGGCCCAGGTCCAGTCTTCTGAGAGGTCAGCAACGTGTCAGGGTCAGCTCAATGGCAATGCGTTTTGCCGTAAGTGAGTAATGTTACAACTTATTGGACCATACAGATCAAATAGCCAGGAGAAAGTCACTAGGTAAAAACCACTATATCATTAAATGGCCCCAGGTTTTAGGAGCAATAACCTCTAGTGAAGAGAAGGAATAAAATGGGGAACAAAGCAAAGAGAAGGAATTTTTAGTTTAGCTCAGGAAATTGGGGAACAAAACCAATGCTTCAATCCCGAGCTGGTGACCCACTGAGTAGCAAAAACCAGTGGGTATGATGACTTATGTACCTGTCAAAAGCAGTTTTCAGGTTCATTTAAGGCTCACACTCACAAAGCACATAAATCATTACTACCAAAGCTGGTATTGATAGGACTATTGTTGGCTCCAAGAACCTTGAATTGGGCTCACAGACCTCCTTTGTTCAACCTGGCCAAGTTAATCAAGCAAACCCCTAATCTCTCATTTCTCTGTGAGTTTATCTTAAATTTAGACTTAGAAAATAAAGTAAATCCAATGCTTTAAAGATGACTTTTGACTCTTTTTACTGTCATTCCCAGTATAGTAAACCTTATGGTTTTCTGATTCAATGGGGCCAATACCAGTCCATTTCAGATCACCAACACCTAGAATATTGATCTTTCTGTATTCCATTTTATTTTTGAAATGTTCTGATACTCTTAGAATCAGACTTTCTACATTCCAAGTTTCAGGTATTAATTGATGTCTGCAGACGCTGCTGCTTAGTTTGAGTTAATCCATCAGCAAATGAAGATCCTTCCCTCTTGATTTAATCTGAATTATTGTGGTTGACGCTACTTTGAGAACGCAGCTCTTCTTCTGTCATATTGTGAGGCCCTTCTGGCCTGAGAGACCCACCTTCTGTCACTGTCTCTGATGGTGCTCTCCTTCTGTTCATGAGGTTCTCAGCACCTGCCAGGTTTTGATGCTATCCACAAGGCTAATTCCTCAGGATTGGACAGCCTATTCTTCCTTCCTGGTTTGGGATAGTCTTGTCTGTCAGTTTGTCACACTGTATTGGCTTGTGTGATGCTGGAAGCTATGTCACTGGTATTTCACACACAAACAGGATCACTTACAGTGAACAGGTTTCAGTGGCACTGTTCCGCTAGGGACAGACTTTGATTCTGAGATGGTTTAAAATGCAGCTGAAGAAAGACATGCTGGTTTGGAGCTCCCTGGGATGAAAGCCAGGCTTTTTAAACCAGAGGTCATGGAAGGCTGGGTGCTAGAGTCACCCTATCTGTGGCCCAAGGACATGAGCATATGAATGGGGATCATCTGGAGGACATTGAACTTGAATGTTTAAAAAGAATTGTGTTTAAAATTATTTGTTTAGCTGTCTCTACTGAGTTCTCCTACCTAGTGTTATAGACATAATCACTGATAGAAATGAATATTGGAAACTATGATTAAAGAAAGCATGTAAGCCTGACTTTAGCCTGTACAGCTGGGCTTGCGAAAGGGGAGTTTGAAGTTGCCCAGAAGCAGACTTTTGGTTTCAGCTATTGGAGTGAGAGGCTGAGAGGGAAATGGAACCCCTCCTGGAGCCTTGAGTGTAAAAACGTTTGCATTTGAAAAACCGTGCTGCCCCAACCACGAGTGTCCACAGACTGAAGGTGGGGGCAGGGGAGGGGGGTGGGAAGTGACGGATTTGACTTTGGAATGAAAGCAAGCGGTTGCATATGGATGCCCCTCAGCTAAAAAAGCCTATGTCCAGGAAAGAACAAAATCTCCTAGGCCTGAAAGTTAAAGGGAACCTGTGAGCTATTTAGAAGGCTCACTAGATGACCACCTGGATTCACTTGTTGAATGGAAGTAGCGGAAAGCACAGCAATTAAGAGACAAGTTGGGTTTGCTTACTGGTACTCATTGACCTGGTCCATAGGAGCTAGTGATGAAAGAAGAGGACGGGCTGGCTGGTCTAAAATCTAAAGGCTTGTGCAGAACTTGGGCCTGTGGGTATTTCTTAACCTGAGGGGGCTAGTGCTGATGAGAATACGTGAAGGGGCCAGATGATCTGAAGTGGAGAAAACTATGTGTGAACTCTCAAGCTTGGTGCTGGTACTCATTGGCCTATCTTGGGTTAGGGTGGTAGTTACATAACCTGTTGTCAATTTGAGAGGATTAAGAGGGAAGGGGTGGAGTCTAGCCTGTCAATCAGGTCACAGCTTGATGACCTCATTTGGAGGTGCTAAGGAGATAAATAGCTTGCTGGAGATGGGACACATGCTAAGTTCTTTCAATACATTCTTGTTGACAAGCCACATGGAGACAGGCTGATGGCAGCCAGACCCTTGGAGCTGGAGGAACAACATGGAGACCACTTCCAGTGCTGAGATGCTTACACTGCCACTTGGATTCACAAGACTTTCCACCCACTGGCCTGTGATCATCCTGCATTTGGCATCCACGCATGTGTTTCGTGAGTCTGAAGAGGACTTTAAAGATTGGTACCAGACATATGGGCTAATATCGGACTTGATGTGGACTGGGCTAGGATGTTTTCTCAATATTCAACTGCTCTTATATATAAAGCTCTTTCTTATACACATAGGAGTGTCTCTATGAATTTGTTTCTCTAGTCTACCCAGACTAACACAGAGAGCTAGGACTGAATTGACCTGGACCAGACTGAATGAGAAGAGGAAAATGTTGGCCTTGTGAGTGGGTACACATTGCTGTAGTCTTGATGAATGACTTGTTCTAGACAGGACTTTGTTTATTCAAAGTTCCAAGGGCCATGCTTGTCTCCTCAAAGCACTGAGTTAGTATCAATGGGCAATTCTGAAATCATATATCTAACATGAGGGAAGATAAAGGCATGAAGTGGTTGTCTTTCAAATTTTCAGGGGTATCTTTAGTCTCAAATAAGTGCACCAAGGGAGGTTCCCCACTTAGTTTTCTCTTTCCTAACAGGTTTAGCGAAGAGAGAGTAGGGGAAGATTTTATAGAATTATAGGATTCAAGTGTATGTGATTGTTCACAAGACTGCATTGTTAGGCATCTGATATGTTGCTATTGTTCCCTTAGATAGGATGTAAATGGGCCGGTACATTTTCACATGTACATGTGTTCATTGTATCATATTAGGCACAAATATGGTTTCCTTCTTGTTTTTGGAGATTTTGTATGTTTAAAGAGTTATTTACAAGTGCCAAGAGGACAAGGGTGGGGGCTGTAATGGTTAGGTTTTGTGTTAATGTGACACACCTGTAAGAATATGTGGGTAGAGTAGAGTTCAACCTATCAGTCAGCTCACAGCCTAGTGACACCTCTTTGGAGGCATGGCCTATTTATAAGATTCCCATTAGAGCAGGGGTCCTCAAACTACAGCCCGCGGGCCACATGTGGCCCACCGAGGACATTTATCTGGCCCACTGGGTGTTTTTGCCCTATTTTGTTTTTTTTACTTCAAAATAAGATATGCGCGGTGTGCATAGGAATTTGTTCATAGTTTTTTTTTTTAAACTATAGTCCAGCCCTCCAACGGGTCTGAAGGACAGTGAACTGGCCCCCTGTTTAAAAAGTTTGAGGACCCCTGTGTTAGAGTAGAGAATCCCACTCTCGCGGTGGAGAACCAGTCTTTCTCTTGCCTTTCTCCTTCCTGTTTGCTTGGATCCTGTGTCTGGCTTCTGGAGCCAGCAGCCCGCGTGGCTGCCCAGTCTGGGAGCTGTTACTGTCCTGCAATGTCCATTCCAAACTTGTATCCATGGGACTCTGCCTCCACTGGCCTCTGAGCTCCCACCTAGCTGCTTTGGATTCCAGTTTCCTTCATTCGCAGCTGTGAAGTCTGGAGGGGCTTCCAGCTAGCATCTGAACCATGGACTTGAGATGGACCAGGCTGGGCTGCTTCTTTGATACCGTTATTTTCTTGATATAAAGTTCTTCATACATGGATTTGTGTGGTTGGTTTTCTTTCTGTGTTGGACTCATCCTGTTATCTGCAGTGGATTGGTACTGGTACTCTTTTCCCTCCGCCGACCGTAAAGATGAGCCTTTCTTGAACGTGATTTTGTAAGGAACAATGTAGGTCTCAGAAACTACAGACTCACACAGGAACTTGTGATGATTGTTGACCAAACCACACTTTCGTTGGTGCTGCTTATTTTGGGGTTAGAAGAATTTGGCTTTTATCTAACTTCTTACATTAATACGTTTACACTAACGGCTTGTGAAAAGCCGTCTGCTTTAGAGACCCACCTGATAGAAGCAAAGGGAGCTTGGATAGCCATTCTCTGAGTAACGCAGGGAAATGGGCAGCTGTGCGATCAAGTTCTGTATGGAGCCAGCCAGCTGCTTACATGGGGCTAAGAGTACACTTACTATTTTAAGCTCCGTTATCCACTCCTTCCAGCTATTGCTTGGTCCTAGAAAAATTTTACAAGAAGTAAAGAATATTTTTGCTTTATATGCATCAGAACTGACTAAAACACAGTGAGTTTGGCTTGGGTTTGAGGTGAAATACTAGAGATAGTATCATATTGGGTGGAAGGAGGCCTTGTTATAATAAAAATAGACCTGCCCCAGCTGAAGTGAAGCTGGGGTATTTTGGAAAAGATTACTGAACCATTTTCATTTTGAAATAGTTACAAAGTTCTGTTCTAATCATTTTCTGACTTGTGAAACCATAATCTACTATAAGAAAAATGTGTTTTACTTTCAGAGCATATACACACAGAATCAGGAACAAAACTTTGCTAAAGGGTACTTACCCTTATTACCCAAGAGAGTAAGTCATAGAATACTGAGTAAAAATTGTAAAAAAAATTATTAAATAAATAAATCAAAATGTAAAGCTATTGTCTCTTGACATACCCTACATCTAGGTCCATATACTTCTGAAGGTGGTGTTTCCATTTCTTTGATATTTCCCCAAAAGAATTCCTCGCTCATTTCATTTATATTGACTCAAAACAGCAGGTTGGCATGCCCAAGAGACCCAGGTCAACTTCTCATTAAATATTTCTCAAGGTTTGAGAACATAAATAAACTTTCAGGAGCAAGATCTGGGATGTAGGTGGGATGGGTCAAGGTTCCCATGGCACTTCTTTTAGGATAAATATTTGCTGCTCTTGAAGAATGAGGACGTGCCTGGTTCTGATGGGAAAATTCCTCCGTGTAACTCTCCTGGTCGTTATCTCACAATGCAGATTTCACTTTTCTGAAAACCTCTAGTAAGCCCTTGTAAAAAATCTATTGAGATTACCCCTTTGGAATCCTCCAAAACAATTGCTATAACTTTCTGAGTTGATTTCTCTGCCATGAATTCAACTGGCCCAACATATCCCCCTTGAAGAGCTATTATTTTCATTGAGTCTAATTTTGAAGGCACATGTTACAATGTGGATTAAATGTCTAAAATCAAAGATTTGAAACAGTTTATCTGGAAAATGATAGGCACTTCAGTTATATTTCTATGATTCTCAACTTTTAAAATAGTTAAAAAGACAAATAAATGGAACCTTATAAGGGAAAGAGGGTAAGATATTAACATTTGAAATAATTTTCTCATTGTGCAACACAGATATCCTTGAACGAATTCTAGAAGTTATCCACTCCATTATATTCTTGTTCATTTTACTTTAAATCTATGCTAAAATAGAGTGTACTCATGTTTATTTTCTTTTGACTTGTCTTTATAACATTTGTTTCCAATTCTTAAGGAATGAGCACAACACTTTTTAAAGGTAAGATTGTGTAACAATATGTTATGCAGGACAAAGTTAACCATATAAGCTCAGATCATGTAAATCCAGCAATTAACTATGCTTATGAAAACACATTAGATACACCTCTGATTTTTAATTTAACTTCTTACCATATTTCATCTCCACCAAATAAGCTTGATAAGCTAACTGTCCAGAGAAGGATGAAAAATTTTACTACTTTTCTTTTAAAAATCACTTTAAACTTTCTAATTGAAAAGAATAATAATAGAAATTTCATTCTTCATACTTTTTATCCCTTAATGTTAGGGATAAAAGATCCAGGTCTGGCAGAAAGTAAAGAGCCAAATATAGAAAAATCATATTTGTGTCTAATATGATGCAATGAACACATGTAGAAGTGAAAACGCAACAACCCATTTATATCTTATCTAAGTGAATAAAAGAAAAAATAGCTCATGCCTAACCATTGCAGTCTTGTGAACAATCACTTACAGTGAATTTATTTAGAATGGGAGATTTTCGAGTTAAATATCCATCTCTACTTTAGCTAAACGTGGTACAATTTATGTTTTATCTTACCTAATTACAACTAATTTTATCTTACCTAATTACAACTATTTTTATCTTACCTAATTACAACTATAAGTTAATTGGGTTTGCCTTCCAAAAGTGTATAGATAGTTTTTAGATTATGGTCCTATGTATTTTGGAAATCATTTATTTTCATTATTCTTCTAAAAGGTTTCAAGAGCCCAAAGAAGCTGGGTCATCAGTTTAGAAGTTACACAGTCATAGCTAAGCTAACGCAAAAATGCAAACTTGCTTTTACATTCGTAGGGGAGTTTATAAAAGTTACTCTGATACTTACTGCAAATTGAATTACACAGACATCAATACATAAAAACGTATTGCCTTTGTTCAATAAGGATGCTTTCATAACCCACGTTGCTTTTTTACAGAGCTTGCCAACGGCAGCAAATCAACAATGAATCCAGGCCTGGGAGCTTTTAATTCACTTTCAGGAAGAGGTGGATGAAGTTAGGAAAATAATGTGACTGCCTAAATGCCTAGCAGCCCAAGACTTTTTCTGTTTATTTGGCAGAAAGCATAGCAAGTGTTGCATTATAAGAAATTCTTTTGGTAGCTTATTTTTGTTTGTTTTGATTCAAAATGAAAACTGCGTTATTTGTACACTCTCATGTAAAATATTACTAAATATTTACAAGTACTCTTTGTGACAGAAAACTGTTGTCAATAGAATATTATCTTACATATACAAGGGTAAATAAAAAACACTGCTACAAAACCATAGAAACCCATCTTAAAGAAAAATATTCAAACATGAAGCTACAATTTCTTTAAATTTCCAATTTTTCTAACCTTTCACTGAATAATTTTAGCTTTTTGATGTATACTACTGAAGAAAGAGCAGTGTTGGTACCCTCTAATGGCTGAAATAATGTTCCTTTTCAATGTTCCTTGAGTTTGGGGAACTGAAGGGTCAAGGTCAGGTTTGATGGGGTAATGTTTCCCCATGGAATTCTTAGACGACAAACTTGAAGAATGAGCAGGGGCATTGTCATGATGGGGAGGAAATCCTCATCACAAATGCCTTGCCCTTTTCTTTCTTTCTTTTTAATCATTTTATTGGGAGCTCTTACAGATATTGTAGCAATCCATAATTCAGTACAATCAAGCATAATTGGACAATTGCTGCCATCATCAGTTACAACACATTTTCTTTCTTCTTGAGCTCCTTGATATCAGCTCCTCTTTATCCTCTCCCTCTCCCAACTACCCCCAGGACCCCTTATTATGAAATGTTTGGATATATATATGTATATATATATCTATATCTTACACCAACTAGGGAATCCATTCAACTTCAATTCTATTACTCATTCCCCTCAAGTGGGATTATATTGACATTATTACTGTTTCTGAAAAGTTGTCTATCTTGGCTTTTATACAAAGAATGATCTTAATTATACAAATGAACATAGGCAGGTATAACAAGAGTAATGAGATAAAACCAAGACCATAATAGTAAGGGGAGGAAATATTAAAGAATGAGAGAATAGTTATGTGTTTCATCAGTGCTATACTGCACCCTGGATATATCATCCCTTCTGTGTGGCCCTATTGTGAGGGACTGTCCAATTATCTTGCAAGTGGGTTTTGGATCTCCACTTTGTGCAAGATCCTTCACTTCAATTTGATTGCTTGTTTTTGGACTTCTGATAGCTATTCCCATCAACACTTAATGATCCACACAGGCTGATGTACTTCTTCCATGTGGGGTTTGTTGCTTCCTTGCTTGATGGTTGCTTGTTTAACTTCAATCCTTTAAGACCCCAGACACTATCTTTTAATAACCAGACTTGCCCTTTTTTTGTATCAACACTCATTTAAAATTTTCACAAAACCTCTTCCTTGTAAGCCCCCATAATCAACCTGTGTCTTTAAGTAAGTATATCAAAATTATTCCTTTTAAATCCCTAGAAATAGTCTTCCAAATCTTCTCAGTTAATCACTCTGCTTTGAATTTAACTGGCCCTAAATATTAAATCAAAAGCCTCTGTTTTGAGGAGACCTTGTTCTCTAGATCATATTGATAAATCCAACATATGCACCTTAAAGCCACTTATAGTAAGTTAACTGTTGCTTAAAAGACTGATGGAAAGATGAACTGTTTTATCTAACTGATCTTGTTGTGCAGCATTTTCTTGGCACCCAGGGAGTTGGAAGCTTACTGAAATGATGATGTCCAATTAAAATAGAAAATGCAGAACCATGCATGACCCAGCCTCAGAAACTTTGCATTGATGCTAATTTTAGTGACTTCTTTCTCCAGTTCCTGGATTTAGGAATTTCCTCATTCATCAAGGTCGATGGTCTTCCCTCTCTTGGCTCATCATTAAGATCTTCCTGACATTCCTTAAAATGTTGGATCCATCTAAAAACTACTTTTTAAAATAGTTTTATTGCCATATACTTGATGTGTCATAATATTTAATCACACAATCATATTAAGAAGAGTTGTGAACTCAATATCACTATTGATTTCAGAACATTTTGTTCGCATACTCATTGTTAGCTTCCCGTTTCCCCCCAAGCCTCTCCTGTCTTTCCCCTCAGTAATTACAAATCCAGTTACTATCTCTACAGATTCACTTGTCATGGCTTTCATATACAGAAAATCAGACAAGCAAAAACCAGTAACAATGATGCAGGAAAACAGAGAAACCCTGTTGTTTTATGTGGAACAGCATGCCTGTCGTCTCATTGCCAAGCTTCACTTATTTGAGAAGATACTCACTTGGATGGATGGGAAGGCAATGCACAGAAAGGGAATTTCAGATTAGCCTGGACCTGAAAATGATGTGTTTTGCTTCTGGCACAAAAAGTATCCCTTCTTAAAATCACTCTAATGAATCGGAAACACGTATCTTAGTGACCTTGTCCACAGTCATCCATTGACAGTAGAGACAGGTTTAAATACATTTAGTTTGAAATTCATCAACTCATGTTAACTAAAACCCAAATAGCAACAGTTTGTGAATTATCATTATATATATGTATTCAAAAAACAAAAAAAACCACTGCTACTGGGTTGATTCTGACTCAGTGACCTTACGTTGGATTTCTGAGACAGTAAATCTCTACAGGAACAGACTGCTTCATCTTTCTCCTGTGGAGCTGCTGCTAGGTTTAAAGCTATCTACCCGTGATTAGCATTCCAGTGTTTCACCCACAGTGACACAAGGGCACTGAGGGCAGGGGAATATAGGGCTCAATTTAATGATTCATGTTGTAGAATTTGCTTTATAGATTTGGTTGAAGGGGTAGGACAATCACGGGCTTATTACAAAGAAGTTTTAAGAAAATTCAAAACAGCATTGGTAAGAAAAAGGTCAAGAACACTGTGCTAAGGATACTGATAATTATATACAATGTTAATATGATGCACCATTAATTTATATTTATAGATTCATAAGGAATACTATAAAATCTGAGTATTATCAATGGAGAAAATTTTGTAGTAATAAGTGTAGAAATGAACAGATTAAAGTATGTTTAATTGTTATTTCTTTTTAAAAATTAAATAGTTTTATTGGCATATAATTCACATATCATACAATTCAATAGTTTGGTCATATTGATAGGAGTTGTACAATCATTGCCACAATCAATGATTTAGAACATTTTCTTCTCTCTTGTACTCATTGTTATTAGCTCCCCATTTTGTCCCAACCTCCCCTGCCATGCCTACCCAAGAACCCATTACTCTAGTTGCTGCTTACATAGATTTAACTGTCCTGAATTTAATATACAGAAAAATATATAAAAATACTAACAACAATAACAAAATAGAACAGAGGAAAAACCTCAATAGAAAATAAAAATATTTTATTATTTCTTATCCACTTTTTTATTTTCATGCTTACTCATCATTTCATGAAGCACCCAAAATATGACCTGTTTATTTACCCTTTTTATCAAATATAATGAGCTATAACTGAACCATATGTTGGTGTGTGCTAGTCTGAATGAGTCTCAAAAGGGGGCGTGTGAAACAGTTTAGACCTGACAGGTTGTGTGTGCATAGTATCTTCTTAGGGGCTTCCTCTGCCATAGAGATTGCCTGAGATGATGTAGCCCTATTGCAGGGATGGTTGAGCAGGAAGGTCAGTGTTGGATCTACTGTAGATGTTCACATTTTTCAGCATTATTCTGTCAAAAGCCCAAACTGGTAAGAAACATCCCCCGGAATTATTTCTCTGCTACTGGTTAGATTGGAATTCCTGCTCCACATTTAATCCACACATTTGTGGTATAGTTGTCTGGAGGCTATAATGACATGCAAGTGTTTAAAAATTATTTTTAATAAGCCACTAATTAGTTTTCAACTAGTACTGTGGCTGATATAACGCTAGATTTAAAACTAGAACACATGTTCCCTAAACCATGATTACCAGTGTGGTCAGCAGAATGCCTCATTTCTACATAAATAATGTACATGTTATCAGTTATTTTCCAACCATTCAACCCCCAAGCATGTTATTTTTCTTTACACACTATTCATGTTATAAATGTGTGCATGTTATTTACACGGGCATTTTATTTGCCAAGAACATGTTAATGATCCTCCAAAGGTGAATAAACTCTGATCCCCAGAATTTGAAACATGTTAAGATACATGACAAAGGGAAATTAATGTTTCGAGTAGAAGTACAATTGTTAATTAGATGACCTTAATATAGGGCAACTACCTTGGAGTACGTACCATGGCCAGTCTAATTCCAGTGATCATGAAGAACGGGTGAGGTAGGAGAACAGCAACATCAGAGAAAAGCTATCACAGCAGAGCCAAAATCAAAGCGATGCCATGCTGCTGAACTGGAAGATGAAAAGTGAGACCAAGAACTTTTATGGGGAAGAGGGAAGGAAACGGATGTACACTCAGAGCCTCCAGAAAGAAGCATAGAGTTTAGTCCTGGGAGATCCATGTTAGACTCTTGAATAACAAACATGTAAGATATTAAGTTTTTGTTGGTTAAAGCCCATAAGAGTCTGCTGATTTTCTTTTTTTTTTTTAAACATTTTATTAGGGGCTCATACAACTGCTATCGCAATCCATACACACATCAATTGTGTAAAGCGCATTTGTACATTATTCTCAAAACATTTTCTCTCCACTTAAACCACCAACATTAGGTCCTCATTTTTCCCCTCCCCACTCCCCCCTCCCTCATGATCCCTTGATAGTTTATAAATGGGTATTTTGTCATATCTTGCCCTGTCCGACATCTCCCTTCACCCACTTTTCAGTTGTCTGTCCCCCAGGGAGGAGGTCACATATAGTTCCTTGTAATCGGTTCCCTCTTTCCTACCCATTCTTCCTTTACCCTCCCTGATTCG